>NC_140563.1:12257660-12857660 GCF_057381845.1 Rhamphochromis longiceps
ACTGGTGGTTTACTGGTCAGTATCTACATTTATTTACTGTTAATGATGTCAAATCCATTCTATTGTCTATCATTAGTAGGAGTAGTAGTAGTAGTAGTAGTAATAGTGGAATTCTTGTAGTTCTTAAGGGTCATAATGAGTGACATTTTGTCCAACCAGACTCTCTAAGTTTTTAAAAAAGATTGAGAGATTCTCATTTTACATGGTTTGCATAAAAATCACAGAGAGAAACTATGCTGCAAACGTGGTTCTAATTCATGTAAGTATTAAACAGGAGAGTGACACTTTTTCAGTGACTAATGAATGTATTAGTATTGGTCAAAACACTTGCTTTTTTTTTAAATTAACAGCCTAATTTTAAGTTTGGTGCAATGGCAATTTGCTGCGCTCAAGGTGCCAATGTTACACAGCTAAATGTTGCAAATTAGGCTAACAGTTAGCTATGTATTTTAAAACACAGATTTTAACAAATACTTAAATTTTTAAAGAATGCTGACACTTACCGAAGAACTTTGTGTTTAGCGCCATCTGAAAACCCCCTGTGCAGTTAGAAAGAAGCTTTTTCCTCAAATATATATATATATTTTTTTCATCTTTCTTATTAGCAAAGATGGCAGCCGGAAGTGGCCACTCTCAACCTTCAACAAAACATCAACTAACTTAAGTTTCAGTTTTCTTTTATGTTTCTACATGATCCTCAAATCAATGCCAGATTTTTGTTATTGGATTTATCCTGTTGATTGATTGTGAATTAATTCATTTATCTTCTCTTTATTTGTTGGTTTTCTGATTAACATCTTTGCATATGTGCTGCATATATATTCTTGTTCAGTTTGGCTTGGACAAAAAATGATGTTGACATCTGGAAATTTAGAGGAGCATTTCAAATGTGCTTCATCCACAAATAAACAGAGAGTTGTTGATGTTTTTAGCGGTGCTGCAGTCGCATATCTTACAGCAAACACTTAGTCAGTGGCACCTTTGTTTTGAACGGGGTACCAGTGCCACCTACTGGAATATTTTTGAAAACACAGGTTCACAAAGACATTAAAAGCTATGTCCAGTCATCTTGTCTGCTGCCTTCAGTAGCTTCAGTAAGCAGCACTGAAGAACAATGCTTCTTCCACCATTTTTGTTGATGCTATAACTCAATGGTATTGCAATGAAATGTTAACTGTATACCAGGTCCTAGTGTGAAGCTCCTGTATGATAACAAACCTACGTGACAGATTTATGAATTGTTTTCACAATTAAACATTATTCCAATCATTATAAATGAGAATTGTGTTAGGTAAATTATGAAAGCATTTAAATATTTTTTGGTATTGTTACAAATGTAACCAGTAGGAAAATGTAGCTCTAATTACTGCACACAGAACATACTGAAATAAAGCTTTAGGACAGATATTGTGCAAATTTTTTGAATGGCATGCGTGGATATTTTTTTCATTCTCAAAGCCATTTTGCTTTGATGAAAAACCCGAGAACAAGACCTGAGAAGGTAGTACAGTAATTAAAAAAAAAAAAAAAAAAGGGGGGGGGGGATGAACAGAGAGGTGTATTGAATTTCAAGGAGCTACTCTAAGATGTGCACGATTTAAGATCCACAGGATAAGCATTCTTCTAATGTCAAATCATATAGTAGTTATTTTAGCTTCTAAAAATTTCTCTCAGACCAAACATAACCAGGGAGCACAACAACCACACACAACAAATAATCATTCAGTGTGTGTGTGTGTGTGTGTGTGTGTGTGTGTGTGTGTGTGTGTGTGTGTGTGTGTGTGTGTGTTTTATCTTGTGGAAGAAGCATGTCTCCAGCCCTTCAAAGAGCTAATCTACCAGCTCTCTTCATCTTTACTTTACAAGGTATGACAACATCTACCTGGAAAATGGCTAAAGATGCACATTATGGAAACAGGAATAATGCGCACTGTACTAATATGTTGCCTTCAGAATCAAAAGCTTCTTTTTTCCCATTCTGTACTCCATTTTTTTATCACCAGTGAAATGAAATATTCTGAAATATAACACTGATCAATTTATTCATGACAAAATGTTGCTAATAAAAAAAAAGCAAAGTAGTATTAAGTGATTCTTTTATTAACTAAATTCATGTGGCATCATGGCTCATGTGGTAAGAGGGCAAATGTTTCAGCTGTGTTATTTGACGAAGCAAAACTATGTAGAGTACTTTCCTTCTCTGACAACACATACATTATTTATACAACTAAAACAGAGCACTGCATTGCTCCGTAGTTTGTGATCCTTAACGTGATCGTGATTCATGAACAAGAGGCATGAGTGAGGGATCGAAGCCATTTTGACGCATCTCATACTTTCATGCTCATCCAGCTGAAGAGTTTGTGTGAATCATATGGAATAAACATAATACATAAAAAAAAAACACAATGAACAGCCAGAGATAAAAGAGAAATTTAAAATAAATCTACAAAAAAGAGGTTTTATGGAAACCTTTACCCAAACATATGCTTTTTGAGAAGAATCTAGCTGTTTAATTTTTTAAAATCTTTTAAATGAAGATGATGAAAAAATTTGCTTTTCTGCTTCATCTTGCTGTCCTCACTACTAACACTGTTAGGAGAAGAACTGTGGAGAATGAGACATGGCTGCTTCAATACCCCTCGACCTCACATAGCCAGGGACTCTTCCTCATACACAAACCCCCGTAATATTAGATATTCAGGGCTCTCTTCAGATTTTATTGATTACCATACCATTAAAAACACATACATAAAAAGTAAATAATAATAATAATCATTAAGACCTACAATTTAAATGGATTATAGAAGAAAAGTTTTTTGTCAACCATGAATAAAACCGCTAAAGGTTTCTTACTGTTTCCGATAAAACCTGAAAGCAAATGCGGTTAATTTAATTTAACTCACATTTGTCCAAATTTGCATTTTATTGTATAATTTAAGAAAATTAGAATCAAATGCTTTCTTTTCTTTTTTCTTAATTTTGAGTCTGATTTAAATTCAGTTATGAACAAGATTAATTAATGAACTGGCAGTTTCCACTACAGTTTCTTTCAAATGGCCTTTAATCTGCTGTCTGTGAGATACTGTCTGTTACTATGTTTCACAATATGCTCAAAGTGGTCCTTAAGCTTTAAGTTAAAGCTCACTAATGCATTTTGTTCCCATAGTGACATACCAACCACATAACCACTAAAGCTTAATATATTATAGATTAATGAATTGTTGAGGATTATTAATGTAATTTTTGCCCATTTTTTTTTCTTTTTTCAAGGAACACACTGAACTAATAAAATGAACACATCAGTTTTTCAAATGCACTGGAAGAATTGCAGTAGCTGATGAAATGAAACAATCTCACTATAGCTTGTTTAATAACAAGCAGTCCTGGATTTATTTTTCTGGATATCTCAATCAAATGTATCACATCATGTCATTACAAAAGCATCATATGAGGAAACAGCATCAATATGCCCAGTTTGTTAGTTGAGTAACCCTGAAAAGTTTGTGTATGTTCAGTATTGCTTACTGAAGGACACCGCTTATCCTTAAAGCACAGCAGAGATGTGCTGAAAGCGTTCACAAAGCCTTGATCGCTTTACATTTACATGGCCTCACAGCCTCATCAGTCTCTATTTCTCTTTGCTCTCTTTTTGCTGTCTGAATAAACCATTTTATATAAGATGCTGGAATAAAAATATTGGGAACACTATGGCCTGTAATGAATGGAAAGACTTTAAAGGGGACACAAATCATTTATGACTAAGCTGAATGTTTTCTACTCCCACTTTAGCAAAGTTATGTGCATTTATCTGTTAGTACAATGCAGTCCCTTAAAACGAAAAACGTGCTGCGACCCTAAATCCTGACACTGGATCTTGTAGGAGATACTCCATTTAACATAGGAAGGAATATAGACCTGAGGGGGGAAAGGTAGAGCTGCAAATTTGTATGAAATAAAGTGCAAGTGATTAACATTTGACTGGTGCAATAATTGATAACAATGACACAATAATTCTGTGTTGAGAAACCAAATTGTCATGAATGCTAAATTGCCTGAAATGCACACCAGATTGAGGCAGTGATTTGTGCACAAACTTTACTTTTATTGTATTAAAGAATGCTGTACATCTGTCCAAATAATAACAAAAATAATAAACTAAAATTTCTAGACATCAACATAAGGCATGTGTTTTTCTTTGCAATTTAATTACGTTATAACATAGGAGTTCAATTAATTTTTTTAGGCTAACTGTGCACTTATATATTTCTCTTTATTGTGGGAAACCCACAGGGAGTCAGAGTAGAGGACAAACTGCAGAAGACAGCTCTAATAGGATTCAATCCTCTGCCAGCAAGGGGCTGTCATACCAAAAGCTGTCGGATCTTACTCTCTTTCCTCTTCTACTAGCAGTTCATCAGAGTAATTTCTGCTTTGTGCATATAAAACTCTTCCTCATTGCCATAAAGGGATAAAAAAGTGTGCACTAGAGTCCATCATGGAGTCATAACACCACCTGACCTTTACGTTTTTCTCTCCTGCTCCTTATCTCCCCTTTCTCTCTCCCCTCTGTAGGCATCATTGAAATCTATTTATGCTATCAGTTTTTGTACTGTATGCTGATGTCCTGCCACCTCCTTTTGAGTAAAAAGTGAGCAGATGACAGAAAAGGAGAGGGCAGAGAGATATGTAGCCATTAGCTGCTGTCAGCTAACATCAGGGTATGTCCGTGGATTTTACAAGTTGACATCTATTTACAAGTCTGGTTAAAGAGCACAGGACAAAGCCTTTTGTGGCTGTATGAAATCAAGTACCACTTGAGGCAAATCTGAGATTGGTCTTTCTGCATGCAGACATACTGCATGAGCCCTCCTGTTCCTTATGTCTGTTCTGTTTCCTGTTTCTAATACTTACATTCCACTGCTCTCCTCGCTCTCTGAGTATATGAAATTAAAAGAAATATAGGCTCCTCCTGGGCAAATTCCTTCCTCAGCAACCTGTGTACTTGGAGCCTTCAGGTCTCATATCTGTGCAGACAAACAGTTAGGGCTGATTCCAAATGGTCTAGTCTTTGTTCTTACGGGAAGCTTCAGAAGTTTCTTGATTTTGTCACTATAGCACCCTGGCTGGTCCATTTATATGTTGTTGTACCTCTAATTATCTTCCTATCATAAAAGGCTGACCAGTTATTCCAAAATCTCAAGGAGCATTTGATCTCAGTCTCTGTCTATCCACTGTGATCTAGCCAACAAATCTGGGGCAATATGTAAGTGACATCCCGTCTGTCTTGTTAGTGTCCAACCCAGAGCCCTCTGTGTGCTTCGTCTTCTATGAAGCTGGAGAGCCTTCTTACTTTGTTTCTATTAATTGACACTGGCTTCTGGAAACTGACAACAGAGAAAACATATGCTACCACCTATCAAGTCTACAAATGTATTTACACTCACCTGCCACCTCATTAGGTACACCGTGCTAATACCAGGTTGTCCTCCCTTTTGCCTTCAGAGCTGCGTTAATTCTTCATGAAATAGACTCAACAATGTGCTGGAAACATTCCTCGAAGATTTTGGTATCAGCTGTTCCACCACATTCCAAAGGTGCTCTACTATGTTGAGATCTGATGGTTTTGGAGGCCATTTGAGTACAGAGAACTCACGGTCATTTTCAGTCAACCAAATCGAGGTGATTTGAGCTTTGTGATATGATGCGATCAGCCATCAGAAGATGGGTACACTGTCATCATAAAGGGATGGGCATGGTCAGCAGCAATACTCGCTAGTGTTTAACTGATGCTCAGTTGGTACTAAGGGGCCCAAACTGTTCCCAGCAAGTGTGAGATTACACAACCACCAGCCTGAATAGTTGATATAAGGCAGAATGAACCTGTCCTTTGACGCTGTTTACACCAAATTCTGACCTTACTATTTGAATTTTGCAAGAGAAATCCAGACCAGGCAACAGTTTTCTACTCCTGTGTTGGCCAATTTTGGTAAGCCCACGTGAACTGTAGTTGCAGTTTCCTGTTCTTTTTTATTTTTGGACCCATATGGTCCCCCACTACTGTGGGCAGCACTGTGCATTCAGAGATGCTCTTCTGTATACCTTGGTTTTAGCAAGGGATTATTTAAGCTTCAGCTTCCTTCCTTTTCTCTTACCTCTGGCATCAACTAGACATTTTCAAGCAGTTAAAACACAACTTACCTCCTCACATCATTTCTACATAGGCAGATGGGACTTATGGTTATTTTATGGTTTTATTAATACTTAGTTTGGGATTCATTTCTAATTCTCTGCAATAATTTAACCTAAGAGCTATGTCCATAAGGCATTAGTATCTTTGGGACTTGACCTTAAGAAGATGCTTATGATCTACAGTCCAAATACTGAAAGCAATCTAATTAGAATTTGTGTAAATTGCACTTTAAGTCACAAAACCTAAGAACCACTAGCAATGTGATTAAAGTACTCATCTGATACTTACTGGACTGCCAAAATGAGCAAAACCATCATCCCAGTCCTATTTCACTTTGTTTGGGTTCAATGGATAAGCAGAAGAGGATGGATGGATGGAATCAGTCATGAAACCTCCGAGTTGGGCTATGCTCAGGGATCCATGTTAGAAGACGGATAGACAAGATAGATATTTTGTCCACTGATGAATTGGAGAACTTAGACTTTCAAATACTTAAATCATCTTAAAAAAGTCGTTTTTATGGACTGAAAGGGACATAAGAGAAAGCAGGAAATATTGTATTGTATCGGCCCCTGAATATGGTAATCTAGTCAAGATTAAACAGATGCTCCAACGGCTTGCCAGTGGCTGGATGGGATATGGCCAAGATGACATAAATTTTCTATTTAGTGTGCCAAGTATTTGGAAGGTGTGACATGACTTCATTAAGGTGGCTTCATCCTTCTGTGACTTTGCTAAAATGTACAAAGATTTAATCATCGTTCTGATTTCAAATGTATTGTCTACTCGTTCAGTTTTCTCAGTGTGAGTCATGTTGAATATAGCTACTGTGCTGTTTAAAAGTCTGGAACCACAATGAAAACTTGTCATAATGTCATATAAAACTGGAAATAATTTCTAAATTGTGAACTTTAAGGACCTGAAGACATTTAAAAGGTGCAAGAAGTGTCACATAAGCTGGATTTGCAGCATTGGTCATGGTAAGCCATTACATTTTCTTACAATTCCCATAGTTAGATTTGTAAGTTCTTGACACTAACATATTTTTGTAATTTTGCCCCAACACATCCCCACAATGGATCAGACAAGATGGGACTGAAGTGCAGACATTTAGCTTTAATTCAGAGTGTAAGTAGTGTGATGGCTGTTTAGGAATTCCAGCCATCTTTGTACACAGAACCACATTTTCAGAGAAAGTAATTTTAAAAATTGTAATTTTAATCTTAAAGATTGTTTTTAATGCTTAAATGAAAGTCATTTGTAGTCACTGCCTAAAGTCTAAATCCAAATACATCACCAAATGTTGTTCTCCCTCCCCTCTGCATTCAGCTTTGTATTTAATAACTGAAAAGCTTTCCTGTCGGGCTGAGATCAGGTAACGGACTTAGTCAATGAATAATTTCATTTCTTTGCCTTGAGAAACCCATATTTTGCTTTCGCAGTATGCTTCAGGTCATTATCCATTTGCACTGTGAAGAACCATTTGATCAGCTCTGCAATATTTAACTGAATCTGAGGAGAGAGTTCGGCCCTGCAGAATTCATCCTGGTTCCACTTGCAGTCATGCATGTCCATGCCGTAACACTGCTTCAATCATGTTTGACAGATGAAGTGGTGTGCTTCAGATCATGACCTGCTTCTCCCCTTCTTCATCTGTCTGTGAAAGTTCTCAGTCATTCAGGTCATCGGAGTCTAATGAGCTTTGAAGATGTTTCACCTTCATTCGAGAAGCTTCTTCAGTTCTAAGAGCGACTGGTGTAGCGTCCCAAGATTTCTCTTGGGATGCTACACTTTTGAGGAGATTTCTCCTCAAAGGTTGCCTATAGTGGACCTCATCACAGCCACAGAAACTGCCATAAGGATGAATAAATTACCACAAACAGAAGCAGAGCAAATCAGGATGAAGGTTTCCGCCACCCTCTCCAGTGCAAAACTTCCTCCGTCTAACCTCACAATACAAGAAAAGAAGGCCGTCACATACCTGAGCAAAAAAAATAGCATCACCATATCACCAGCCGACAAGGGGAGGACCACTGTTGTTTTAAACACAATGGATTATCACCCAAAAATTGCTACATTCGTCAGTGACAATAAGATCTATGAAGCCTTAAAATGAGACCCCACCCAGTAGGGCTTAAAAATCTGGGACTCTCCACCAGTTGCTCTTGGAACTGAAGAAGCTTCTCGAATGAGAGGTGAAATGTCTTCAAATGTAAAGAAGTCCACACCCCTTTCTTTCCAAGCTCCTTAGACCTCCTTCTTCATACTTTTCACTTCCCACCATTCCTCTTAAGTCTAATCTGGCCTTCTTGTTCTTGACCACAGCCAGTGGTTTGCACCTTTCCATTTATATTCATGAAATTATCTCTTGATTATAGACTTTGATAATGGCATGCCTACGTCTTTGAGAGTGTTCTTGACTTGGTCAGATGTTATGAAGAGGTTTTCTTAAGCAGGGAAAGAAGTATGCAATCATCTACTTTAGTTATGTTCTGTGGTCTTTCAGGCCTTTTAGTGCTGCGCAGATTGTCAGTCCATTCATCCTTTTTCAGAATGCACCAGATTGTTGATTTCACCATCCCCATAGTTTTTGCGGCTTTGCAAAAACTTTGCAACTCTTATACGTTTATTTTGGTTTTTCCACACATCAAATCCAAATGTTTTATCTGTTAAATTTGTCAGTAAATAGGGAAACAGTGAACTGGCTTCACCTGGCTTCACTCTTTAACAATCACTTGTCCAGTTACTTTTGAACCTCTCAAAATGGGGCACTAAAAGCAAAAACATGGCTGTACTTTCAAAACAGTCTGAAAGTTCATTGCTTGATTTAAAATCATTTGCGGTAAGGCAAAACAACGTGCCATGGACCTAACTGTAACTCCTGTCCAACTGTAACTCCTGTTCAGTGACAGCGATACAACTCAGATTTCCTTGAGCTGTATTCCTGTCACTGAAACAGAATTCAGAGGACACAAAGCTGGAGTATGTCTACTAATTAAAGCTTTTCAAGTTTTCAGGTTGGCCCACATTCTTCGCCTGTTATCTGCATAGCTGTACCTCAAGTTTCCAGAAGAACACGGCTTACTGAGTAGCATTTAGACAGTGGCAAACATGAAGTAATTGAAATTGGCAGGAGTCAAATAGTTATTGTAACAAAGTGGGGTTTTCACTGAATCACATCATGGCTAGATTGAGGGTTTCTAAGTGAGCAGTGAATGGAACTTTAAAACACTTTATGTGAACTGGACTCTCTTCTGCGAAACACATGTTTTGCGTTTCCAAACTACAGTCAGACAGATCAAAAGCGTCCACATCATGATAAGATCAGTATATGCAGCTTTGTTCAATGAGAGAAAAATAGTTTACCACAGACAGAGACATTCCTAAACAAAGAATCCAAGAGTCAAATCAGCAGAAGTATGGTGGAGCTGTGGTCTCAAGTAGCATCTCTAAACTAGTTCTCAGGAAGGGAAAAGTAACCAAAGGCTTCAGGCTTGGGCTAAGACATATCGACATTTCATAGTGAATGATGGGGAAAAGACCTTTTTACTATTCCGATTGATACTGCAGTTCATCAAACCCAGTAACAAAAGGTGATGGAAATATTAAATTCTAGGCCTGCTTTGCTTAACCTTGAGTTGGACACCTGCTCTAAAGTGACTCCACCCTAACAAGGCAGAAGTGGCACTCCAACCATCAGAGACATGCTACACCCTCAGATTTGTCTCTTTGTGGAGGAGGATTCATATTACAGCAGGTTAATGAGCCCAAACGCACCTCAAAGCTTGTTGAGAGCTACTTGAAGACCAAAGAAGACCAAGGACTCCTAATGTCATGGACTTCCCTCCACTTTCAGACACCACTAAACACTGCAGTCACTAGTGGGGGGTGAGAAAACCAAACATTCTCGATATCAATTGACCTTTTTTTTTTTTTAAAACATCAAATTTATGCAAACTAGAAGTCTATTCTCAGGCCTCAGTCTTTCAGACCCCTCTGTACCTGAGACAGCACTGTGGATAATTAAAAGGTGCCTCTAATGTTGAATTAACTGCTTTTAAGTGAAATGTGAAAGGGTCAGTATAATTGAAACAAAGTGCTTGTTAAATTGTTGAACTGTGTGAAAACCTCCTTCGAGCTCACCTTTCTAATCAGGGGAATCAGGAGAAGCTCTGTCCCCCAAATTTGTTTTTGAACAACTACGGTACTAAGTTATTAGACCACCTGTCATAAAAACAAGAGACGTTAGCATTTTAGAAATTTGCCAAGTAAAATCCAAGCAAAAATGTGCTATTTGTAATTATTACAATTAAACTGTAAAACTGTAATTATTAATGCAGTAATTTGGCATCTATATTTAAATATATATATATATATATATATATATATATATATATATATATATGACAGCAATATCAGGAAGAAGGAACACGAGAAGCTGGAGAAATACCAAGGGCTCAGAGAAGAGCTCGAGAGGATGTGGAGGGTGAAGGTAACGGTGGTCCCCGTGGTAATCGGAGCACTAGGTGCGGTGACTCCCAAGCTAGGCGAGTGGCTCCAGCAGATCCCGGGAACAACATCGGAGATCTCTGTCCAGAAGAGCGCAGTCCTGGGAACAGCTAAGATACTGCGCAGGACCCTCAAGCTCCCAGGCCTCTGGTAGAGGACCCGAGCTTGAAGGATAAACCGCCCGCAGGGGCGTGCTGGGTGTTTTTTTTTATATATATATATATAAAATATATATATATATATATATATATATATATATATATATATATATATAATGTGCTTTACTATTTTCTTTAGCTTTTTTGTAAAATAGGACATCTGAGAATTCAAGAGTACTAATGAAAATTATAGCTTGCAAAAATGATTTGGGTAATTACCAATACTGTTCAGAGCTACTGTTGCATAAATCTTACATTAAGTTATAGTCTAATAAATTTGTTAAGCACACTACCTTTTTTTGTATGGTAACTTTTTCTATATGGTAACTTCATATAGAGAAAGGTCAGGTGTGTCACTGTGAGAAAAATGCAGTATTTATGTATTTTTTTTGTTCTTCACAACTATTTAAGTCGCTTTTTATACTGAGTGCTACACTAAGAATGCCTCTGAGGAGAGACGCCCTTATTCCCATTTGTGTAATTCATTCCATTAGGACTAGAAAGACCCTCTGCTCTTTTGAAGAGAGAGCACTGAGGCAGAGTGACAAAGCCAGGAGGACGCTGAAGTCTTTTGGTCAAAAAGTCACATATAGCTACTCTGAAGTGGTGTAGATGCATTTCGCTGCAGAGGTCGTTAGCCGATTAGTTCTACCAAGTAAATTGATACCAGCTTAGAAAACAAGAAAAGAAAATAGATTAAACTTTTCATATGCTATACTTTCAGCTGCTCTCTTATTCACAAAGGGATACCACAGCAGGTAGCTCTGCATGTTTAATTAGGCAGATTTTTACACCCTTCCTGATACAACCCCAAAGGGATTTATATCTCCTCCTGGGATTAAACTAAGAATCGTTCACTTGTTAGGTGAATGTGTATGCAATGGAGACTATACTATGTATGCTATGATCTAGTTGAATTTGATCTAACAAGCTTGACAATGGACAGTTGGACAACCCATGGTCCTATCCAGTCTGGCCTATCCTAAGCTGTCCTATAGTCAGGCTGATTGACAGGCAGGTACAGTAGATTAGTTAGCACTGCTATAGCTACTCATCAACCAAGGGAATGGTATTGACCAGATTTATCCAGATGGGTATGCACACACATAAGTACTTAAGTAGTTCATTGCATTAGAAAATCTTTGAAAATCTCAAAGATTTGATTTGATAAAAGTTCTTAAATCATTCATAGAGAAAATACTATATTTTCAAGTCTTACTTTGGTGCACTGTGTGCCACAGGATACAGGGTACAGTTATATCATGGTCACTTAATTAGACCCTGAAGCAACCGTTTACCCTTGCCCTCATACAAAAGTGGCAGCTAGTACAGTTAGTGAATGTAAAGAAAACACAAAAGAATAATGAATTTTCCCAGGACATCTGGCATAACACCTGCACAGCATTTTATGAGAAGAACATCATACAAACAGTGAAACACAGCAGTGGTAGTGTGATGGTCTGGGCCTGCTTTGTTGCATCAAGATCTGGACGACTTGTTGTAATTTATGGAACAATGAATTCTGCTCTCTACCAGAAAATCCTGAAGGAGACTGTCCAACCATCAATTTATGCCCTGAAGCTCAAGTATACTTGTGTTATACAGCAGGACAATCATCCAGAAAACATCAGCAAGTCAACCTGTATATGGCTAAAAAAATAAATGAATATGAAGGTTTTAGAGGTACCCAGTCAAAGTCCGGACTTAAATATGATTGAGATGCTTTGGCATCACCTTAAACAGGCTATTCATACTCAACAACCCTCCAATGTGGCTTAATTAAAACAATTGTGCAAGGAACAGTGGGTCAGAAAAATTCCTCCACAGTGATGTGAAAAAATCATTGCCAGTTATCACAAATGCTTGATTGCAGTTTTTGTTTTGTACATGGAACTGAATTCAGTCATTTAAACTGTCAAAAGCAGGGATGTCAAAATCATTGTGTGTCTGTGCTGGCCCGGTGAAACTGCATAAGAAATGTGTAAAATTACAGAAAAGGTTCTGATAGTTGTTAATTCACAGAAAATAACCCATCATATTTCCTAAAGTCTTTGCCTGGCCTATTCTTCGACACCCCTGGACTAACACACATATTTACACTGCAGAGTTACACAAATAGTAAATATATTAATAATTTGTTTCCTGTCATGCTAATCATTTGTTTATCTAAGGACCAGGGACTGTTAAATCTGAGTTTATGTAAGTGCAGGCCATTATAAGAGCTCTCCACATGCACCTTAGCATGTGGAGAGCTAAAATCTGCCCATTATGAAGCTGTTGCTTTCTGTAACACACTTTGTAGTGGATTTTAAAAATGCTCTGCAGAGAATCATTTTTAGCCATATTGAAATGATCAAAGAAAAGTTAATGTTGTAGTGTGGCAGTTTGCCTTTGCAGTATTTCCAGCCTATAGGATCACTGGTAATTAATTTGACTTCAGTCACAGGTGATGAAATCCAATAAATGCAAGAGTTAGACAGGATCATCTCACCAGTGAATTCTCCTTCCTTCGACCTCGTGAAATTTTCCATCTAGATCAAGACGTGGTGATCAGAAAAAATAGGCCCTTTCTCCCAAATATTTTTCCAGCTATTCAGCCTCAGCACTGTACCAAACCATGCCCTGAAATTGTATTTATCTTAAATGAATTGTAGCTCATTTTTGTTTACCCTTTGTGTGTAATTTTGCTCTGCTAAACCCCTATATGCCTAATATGCCCCCTTTATTAGCCTACTTATTAAATTTTTTGTTTTTTGTTTTTCTTTGGGGGGGGGAGGGGGGGGGTGATTTGGGAGACCTTTTTGAGTTTGTAAAAAGACCTTTTTTGACAATGACTGTTTTCTCATTTATCAGTCGTGAGCATTCAGGTTACTGGACACCTCTAAGTGGCAGCTAGCTTGTGTTACTGTCTGTCACTTATTACTACAGATTTCAGCTGCCTCAATCATTAAACGCTAACAAAGAAAACAGAAAGATTCAAACGTTAGCTCTTTATTAAAAGTCATACTACTTCCAGACATCCATTTTGCTTGCTTTTGCCTGCACTTCTGAACTTTTTAACACCAACTCAACTATGTCAGAGATTTCAGAAAAATGACACATCCCCAGTCATAATTACAAGTAAGTGGGAAACTGGTAATTATGGCAATTCTGCTATGACACAAACAGTACACCAGGGCAGGACTGGTAATTGTACTCTCGTTTTCAGCATTTACTATTTGCAAGAGTGGATTTTTAATCTTTTACTCGGCAAAACTAAAGGCAACAATTAGGCACAGTGGTGCTCTGTAAATGCAGTCCAAATACTTGGTGATTGTAAAGATAATTGCAGTCTAAATACAATTGTATGCATTTAGCAGGACTGTAGTCAGGGTAAATGTTGTCCCTGTGCCTTTGTGGGTTCTCTCCGGGTACTCCAACTTCCTCCCACTGTCTGAAGACATGCACATTAGGTTAATTGGGGATTCTGAACTGGCTGTAGGTATGAAAGTGTGAATGGTTCCATATGTGTTACCCCAGCAATAGACTGGCAACCTGTCCAGGGTGTACCCAGCCTCCCATTGGCAGATGGAATAGGCTACAGAGCTTGGAAATAACCATCTTCATAGAGGCTCGCAAGATTTTGAATATTTTAGGAGAGCTTTTGAAATACTGCCCACTGTGCACTGTTCATTAAAACCTTTCTGCATGATGTTAACAAATGTAATCAATTTCATGGTTTTGTTTAATAAGTATTTGCTGTTGAAGATATGTGAATATAATTTCTAAGAAGAAAAACAGGATCGAGGCACCAGCTTGCATGTTTCTACAATTTTCACATGGTTTTTAGACATCACATCAAATCTCCCAAACAATGCCCATGCAGATGTCATCTTAGGACTATAAATATGTAGTTACATCTGAGACTTGACAGACTGATTTAAAATAACAGATAAGTCACTACTATGTAAATAGGTCATTACAAAAGGAGCTTTAGCTGGGAAACACATTCAACAATCACTCTTAGACTAGTGTGCATACACTATCACCAACATGCAGAAGCTCAGCAATGTATGTTATCATTCTCTTCTTTTACATATACTGCATTTAGCATTTTATTTATTTAGAAAAGGATTCTGCTTGTTGTATGACATTTTTTCTTATTAAAGACACAGAGCTTGGTAACTTGAGAATCTTTCAAATGATTCTTGGCATGTACAACTAATCTGGTTTCTTTCTGCATTGTACTTGATGCGCATGTGCCTCAAAGTGTAATTTGAGCAAAAGCAGCATGGCTATCATTGGTAAGGAAACAGCCTTGCTGAGAAACAGCTTTCACGGACACTGTCGGGACACTTGCCTTAGAGTACTCACAAAGCTAATCAATACACAATACTAAAACACACATCAAACAGCTTCTTGTGGTTTTGTTCTGAGGTTAATATTTGCTGCCTGCAGATGCCTTTTGAAAATTTGCAACATCTGCCTGATGGTCGAAAATAGTCATCGACCAATGTGAAAAATGAAGACTAAAATATCTCAATATTGCTTTGAGGTCTAATTAGGTCCAATAATAGCTATAAATCTAAAAAAAAATAATAATAGGAGTACTGTTACTATACCCAGGCTCTACTGATGCTCTGCTAATGTTGCTCTAGAGAGCCACTGAGACATTATACAGTTTGTACTTGTAATTACTCGTGATAATTTGACTTGAAATGCTTGCCCACATAATCTGATAGCATTAGATAGACAACAGATTGTTAATTCAATAATATAAATAGATGGACCATAATGAAGCTGTCCCCGTACTGATTATTTTTACAGAGTCAATGTAAAAAATAAACTCACCAGCTCTGGCATTCTCACCACTCATGCATGTAGGGTGATGCTGAAATGAAATGTAAATCATACCCACACTGCGGTTCACGTAGCCGTCTTCCCTCATTAAATGGCCTTTCATATTGGCCCACACAGTTATTATTGTTTGTCACATGCATCTTTGCTAGAGCTGGAAGGTCAGTGTTTTCAATTACAGATTGTATTACTGATACCCGATATCAGATTCTTGACCAAGACATCAGTGGTGCTGGTGACCAGAGTTAACTCCTGCAGAAGGTAAAGGCTGAGAACTAAGCACTATTCCTATTTTAATCGCCCACTTACTGTTGATACGGGAATAAGTGAGATGTAGAACAATTTGTTAAAAGCACATTTCCCTTTTTCCTATGTAGACATTTTTTAACTTATTTATTATTGTGAGAAAAGAAAAGAAAATATGACCCAGAGGGGAAAAAAAGTATGCTTTCTTTAAATTGAAAAATTTACATCAGGGCATCAAACAAATCACCTGGTCCTTGAGGACATCTTAAAATTAGGTAAATAACCTCAGATAAAGTACAAAACATGACATATTAAAAAAAATAAAGAGCGTAAGGAGTTACTAATCAAATGTACTTGATTAACTGATTATCATGAAGTATGAGCACCTCTACTAGAGCTGTAGTTTTGCAGGTTTGCTGGTATGGACCATTCATGTGTGTGTTAACACAATGGCAAGGAAGAACAACATCAGCAATGAGCTTTAGGAAGAAATTGTTGCTGCCTATCAGTCTGGGAAGGGTTATAAGGACATCTCCAAACAATTTTAAGTTTACTATTCAGTGAGAAAGATTATTCCTAAGTGGAAAACATTCAAGACAGCTGCCAGTCTGTCTTGAATGGATGTTGCAGCAAGTTCACCCCAAGGTCAGACAGTGCAATGTTCTGAGAAACTGAAAAAAATCTTAAGAACTACATTTCAGACTCTACAGGCCTTGCTTAGCATGTTAAAAATGTTAAAGTTCTTTAGTTACACTTTTTTTAAAGACTGAATGTGTATGGCTCGTTTGGAAGTCTTGCCAGGAAAAAACATTGTAGCATGGCTTATGTTTGCAATATTGTATCTGAATAAACTTGTGGAGCATTGGACAGATGGTACCAAAGTGGAAAGGTTTGGCCATAATGCACAGCAATCCTTTGGGTGAAACACAGCATATCAGCACAAACAATGGTTAAGCACAGTGGTGGAGCAGTGTTGATTTGGGCTTGTTTACAGGCATAGGACAAGGGCACCTAACAGCCACTGAGTACACCTTGAACTTTTTTTCACACACCTATTTTCACTCACTATGTGTTTATACCCTACTCTGCATTTAGTCATTGCTTGTTATTAATCTCTGGCGCTCTTCTGCAGTGTGATTTTTAAATGGTCTCCCTTCTCTCACCCCCAACCAGTCATGGCAGATGGCTGCCCCTCCCTAAGCCTGGTTCTGCCGGAGGTTTCTTCTTGTTAAAAGGGAGTTTTTCCTTCCCACTGTCACCAAGTGCTTGCTTATAGAGGGTCTTTTGATTGCTGTGGTTTTCTCTCTTAATGTAGGGTCCTTATCTTACAATATAAAGCACGCTGATGGTGACTACAGTTGTGATTTTATGCTATTATAAATAATTACATTGAATTGAACTGAACTGAAATTGAATTATAGTTTTGGCGCTCATGTGGTTTATCTACAAGTTGCATGATCTTATTAGATTTTCACTTCCCAGTTATCGTGAACAAAATAATTCAAAGCTATGTTATCATTGTGGTATCAATATAAAATGCAAAATCAATAATAATAATAATAATAATAATAATAATAATAATGATATCAATTAATCATGTTTTTTAACTTTTCTCTTCTGTGTTTTGTGTAATTTATTGAAAATTAATTAAACTCAAGAAAAAAGTGCAGGATGGGCAGAAGCTGAAACCATAACAGTATCTGTCGTAATTATATATGTATCCATAATATGATGTCAATATTTTATTGTGAACAGTTTCTATTGGTTTCAACCTGTTTTTCTTAAACATAAAGAAATGAGCTGTTTATGTCTTCAGCCCTCTTTGTGGCCCCAGTTCACACTGAACAGCCTGTACTACAGTCTGCAAAGCTCTGCATGGGATCTGCATACAACCAGTGCACAAACATGTGGGTTCCTTAGAAATCTGCTCCTAATGACTCAGCTGTTTACTCAAAGGTTGCGATCTTGTGGCATGAACTGGTATTATCCCAAAGTACAGCCTGCCCCCAGTTCAGTTTCAGTTGGTATTTCTTGAACACAATACAGATGTGTTGGACATACAGCCATGGCTACTGTACTTAGTTCTGTTGGAAGGTTTGAAACTGTATTTTATATAAACACAAATTCATATAAAATCAATACACAAGTTTTTCCCACATTTCCATTTTGTAGTATTTGTAAATTGGTGAGCTCACAGGTACAAGAAGATAATGCAAACCTGTATTTCCTATTGAACTCTTAGGAAAGAAAGCACATAAGCAAATCTTTTAAAAAAAGGGAAAAAAAAGGGAACTATTAATGGAATCATAAAGGAAACCATCCATTTTTTAATTTATTTCTTGCAGCAAACACATGGAAAACTCGTAAAGGAATTGTTTTGCCTATTTGTCATGCAGACTACACGCTGTGCAATCTAAGCTATACACAACGCAGTCACAACAGTACAAATGGCAGCATCATCGTACCGATCAAACGTTTGTTTGTGTCTCATCTACAGATTTTAAGAATGCAGTTAGAAACAACGCATTTACTGATTTGATGATTTCTGTATCATAAAGAGATGCTAACACATGCATGCCTGATTTCTGATGTAAACATGGCTTGCATTAACAGTGATTGTGATAACAGTGGTCTGACAGAAACACCGACTATGACTAATGCGAAGTAAGAGACGGGGAGGCCAGATTATAAATTCAATTTAAAAGGTTGAATCTTTTTTTTAATTCTCTGTTTCAAGTACTCAAAACATTTGTGAATGTTTCTGTCTGTTCTTTTGTTTTCTCTTATTATGACTGAGTAAAATGAAAAAAAGGGGATTCAGACAATGTAATTTAGCGTGAATGTTAATTTAACGCAAATGAAAATAGCCCAGTCTTTAGCATTTGCACAATCTCTATTGTAATCATCAATTTTTCAAACCCATTTTGACCAATTCCAAATAGACCTTTTCCTTTCCAATATGCTGCTCCCCTCATCTTCTTCTTAGAATTTATTTCCACTGAAATGTTCCTGTCTTTCAGAGCTTTGTGTTTTTTTCCCTTTTTTTTTTTTTGCTATGCTTTTCTCTCCTTGCTTTATGCTCCTTTCGCTCTGTATCTTTTTCTGTCTCCCCTCCCTCTCCCTGTCTTTCTTCTTTCTCTCCTTCCTTTTTTCTTTGGCTGCTTTTCATTCTGTTTTCTTTCATTGTTTTTCTTTTCTTTCTCGCCTAGGGACCCCATTTTTTTTCTCTTCCTCTATTCAGGTTTTTCTTTATTCTCTTTTCTGAATAGTTGTGGTACTTTAAGGGGAAGGGGAAGGCGAGGGAGAGGGGAGGGAGGTTAGTTTCAGTCAAAGCTGCAGAACAAAACTTCCTCCCACACCACATGCAGTGTCTCTTGGAATGAGTTTGTCACTGACTTGAAGACACACTCCCCCTCCTGTGTATACCACCATGTATGACAGCCTTACAGTGAATTGGTGTTAGGCCAGCAGACATAGCCATGTTCTATACTGACTATTGTCCTGTCTTAAATATCACTGGGGCATGTTGTCTCTGTTTGTGGTTAAGCAGTGCAGTATCACATGGTGACACATGATGTGGTGGTGGTGGTGGTGGTGCGTTTAAACCAACCACAGCTGTGTGTGAATACGATTATCTCCCGACTGAGGTGCGTAGAGGGAGGCATTTGTGCTTCACAAGAACATCTTCATCACTGCAGAGAAATGACAGGCTACCTTACAGGAGGCAGCCCCATGTCGAGGAGCACTACCTCCTCAACGGCTTCGGTCTCAGTGGGACTCCACACATATAAGCACAGACGCAGTCCAGCAGTAAATAAAAGATGACAAAATCACATGTGCTGGTTTGTAAATTTATTGACACACAAAGCCGTTGATATGAAAATTAGGAAAATAGCACGGAGGGTGAAAAAAAAATCTATTACTGCACACCTGAAAGACAAAACCACAGCAACCAGTCTATCTCGACATATCATGACAGGAATCATTCCTCTTTCTTTATGGCAGTAAAAGACTACAGCCTCCTGCACCTATGCTTTCAGTCTCACAGCCATACACACACTCACAGTCTGCCCAAGACAATTTAATGCATGACTCAATGGCATTGAAAGTGGGTTGGATAAATTGGAAATGATTAAAAATGCAGAATTGACAGGGAAACCGATAAAACTTTCTCTCTATAAGTAAGAACCAAAAACCAGCATGATGGAATGGCAGGCTTGAAGGGGAGAGAAAGGTGAAAGACAGATGAAAGTGAAGAGAGATAAAAGCCGGAGTGAGGAGGGTGTGGGATAAAGCAGGAGGAAGGGAGGCAGAGATGAAAGCAAAATGAGAAAGATAAGAACAGAGTGAGAGAGACAGAGAGGGAAACGGAGGAAGAGATAGATAGTGTACAGAGCAGAGAGAGAGGTAACCATGGAAACAGGAGGAAGGTACAAAAGAAGAGATAGACAAAGGGTTTGATTTAAAAGAATGAAACTTGGACGAAAGAAAAGTAATTCCGACTGAAATTTGTTACCGGGAGCTGGAAGAATAATACAAAGAAAGTGACGGCCACAGAGGGACAGTGGCTGTGTCCCCACTGCCTGCTACAGCCAGTTTGAATGTGGTCGCCTCTAACCAGCACATAAGGCACTCCAGAGACCTCTAGTGTTAATAGGCTTCTGTGGTTCATTGTGGGCCTCACCTTGAGTAAATCTGGGGCCATTTCACTATGTAGGACACTTGCAAGATGCCCAAACCCCCCTCAACACACACACACACACATTTCCTTTTCTATACATGGAATAGGTAGCACGGTATGTTTTATAGGCATACTTTTCCGTGAATCATATAGGAGAAAGAGACTTCACAGCGACTAAAATAAGATAAAATACCTTGGTAAGATTCCTCTCCCACCTCACTACAATGAAAAACTGCATTCCTGATAAGAAGATATGAGTTCTCCATGGTCCTACATTTTGTTTGCTGACTTATTGAATGAACTTGAGGTGCATGTTGAATTCTGTACTGTTGCCCATCCACTCCCATTGAATAAATGCAATGTGCCCATATATTAGGATTCATATTTGTATATCTATATAGAGTTACAGACAGACAGAGGGTTTTTATTCTGTGGTTTTTGAGTCTCTTGTGGCTATCCCTCCTTTTCCCTTCCCCCTCTCTGTTTTTCTCTCCTCTCTGTCTTTCTCTTTCGTCCTCTGTCTCTGTTTCTCTCACTCGCTCCCCCTCCCTCCCTCCCTCTTTCTCTTGATCTCTCTCTCCTCCTCTCTCTCCTGCTCTCTCATGCCCCCCTCTTTTTCTCGCTCTCTTATGCTCTCTCTCTCTGCCTTCTCTTTCTCTCTTTCCTTCCATAGCTCTCTGTCTCACTCCCTCGCCCCCCTCTCTGTTCCTTTTATATCCTCCTTGCTGAATGCTCTTCTCCTCTCCTCCCTCAACTCTGTCTTTTCTCCTTTATATTCAGCCTTTTTTTTTCAAGCTCTCCCCACACTCCTTTCTCCAATGTTGTCTCCAAGCAGAGCTATTTCATTGCTAATATTCTGTCTTTCCATTTAGTACCCCTGCTACAAAATGGGGAGAGTAATCTTTTATTTAGGGTTTTCTTTCTTTTTCTTTTTCTTTTTCTCTTTCTTTTTTTTTTTTTTTTTTTTTTGCTCTGGCCATCTCTGCATCCTGTCTTGCAGTTTGCATAAGAACATTTTTTTTTTTTGGGGGGGGGGGGGGGGGGGTTCTCGATTTGTTTAAATTGTATAGTAGGAACGAGCCAAAGTGAGAAATGGATCATAAATGCAGAATATCCTGCAGATATCTTGTTTATTTGCGGTAAGATGCATTCCCCTATACTCTGCCTTGTGTGATCACATATACCACATTTAAAGTTGCTCTCCTTTGCGGCAGTGAGGGAGGCAATACTGATAAAGACTCCTTTTTTTCCCTCCTTTTTTTCAGTTTTTCTTCTCCTGTCTGCGTGTCCACTCCATTCTTACTAACCTTAATGGAAGAAGCTGGAGGCGTGCAACTAGGGTGTGGCTGCTTTTATACACTTTTGATATAGGTCTTCTCCATCTGCATTGCTTAGATTCAAGCTGTGTGATAGTCAGCTCTCTGCTCTTTCTTGTTCTCCTTTTTTTTTTGTGAAAGCTTAATTACAGCTAATCATGCTTGAGACTTACTATTATATCAGCATGCCGTACAGAGGTGAGACTGATCCAGCGCTGGAAATAACAGAAGGTGTGTGGGCTTGCTGCCTTACACACGGGGGTCTGAGAGGAATGGCCAGCTAAAAAACATCAGTCCAATAACTCAAAGTTCAAAACACAGAGCAAACTGATTTCTCTCCTATCTTTCTGCTGCTTTCTGATCATAAGAAAATCCTCACCTGAACACTGGAGCTGTAACATCCCTACACACAAACCTACACAGCTCCCCGTTTGCCTGACAGTGAGAGGATGTTGAATTATAGCCATCACCCAGCACAGCGTCTCTCCCTCACACACACACACACACACAGTCAGAGCAAACTCTGGCTGTATGCAGCCTGTCACTGGGCTGGATGAAGAAACAACACTGACAATGTAAGGAGTGGGATATGCTTATATAGAGAGACTCACCTATGGCTGATACACAAATGCCTTCAGTATGCTGCCATTTGGATTCGCCAGACTCTGTTCTCATATTTGTTTTAACCCCACCGCCCCCTCACAAAAGAAAAACAAAAAAAAGAAAGAAGGAAAACAGGGAGTTGTCATCAATGAGTCCTCTGCAGTTGTATGATTCATTGAGATTTTCTCAGGGGTAAAACAGACAGCTGATATCTGAATCTGTTGCTCCCCACCACCAACACCAACACATCTTCCTCCTTTCCTCCAGTACAGAGCTTTCTGTCGCTCTGACTTGTTCTCTTTCTCTTGTTGGGAAAGAAAAAAAAAGTTCTAACTTTGACCCATATCACAGAGGATGTGACACTGCGTCGCATGCTCGTCATCCTATAGATAAACAGCGCCGAGCCAGGCCAGGTCTGGAAATGGACTAGCAGCTGCTGGTAGAAATACAGTAATCATACAGACACCCGTGTCAGAAGTGTGTTGTTTTAGGGCTGTGGAGGACTGTAAGCACGCTGATGTCAGTGGTGTGTGTTTCTGTGTGTGTCGGTGTGCGCGCGTTTGTCCCTGATCTCAGACATCAGACAAATGCGCGCATGCAACCACGCACAAACACACATTTGAAATCCCAGTTGAGGGTTAGTACACTTGAGAGCAGGGCAATGGCTTACTTCCCTTTCTCTCTCCCTCTCTTTCTTTCTCTCTGCCTCGCAAACCTGTAGAAATCTAAGAAGTGAATGAAATTTTATGCTTATTATCACCACAGCCTTTTCCACTACTAGTTTTCCGTGGACTTATGCATGCAATCGTACCCTAAGTAAATGGACAAGCGAGCGAGGTTTTTTGTTTGGTTTTTTTTGCTGTTATGAAGATTTGGGCCTGGAAAGGAGCCAGTGTGTTTCTTCCACAAACTTTTGTTGTCTGTGTCTTTTTCATTTTCCCCATAGGCTAGTTCTGTGTTGTTTTATGTACGTGTCCCTTGTTGTTTCTTCCATGTGGTTTCTTTGTCTTTCAGCCTCTTATCTCTTTGTTTCTTCCCTTGCTCTCCTTCTATTTTCTCTCCCATTCTCTCCCTCGACTTCCTGCTATCTCTCCCCCCCTCACTCACACCCTCACTCAATCTCTTTCTCTCTCTCTTCCCCCCCCCTTCCCCTCGCACTCACTCTCATTCCCTATCTTCCCCCCCACACCTCCTCCACTCCCCTTTCTCTCTATCTTTCTCATTCTCGCAGCACTCCCAGCTGCTGATGATTGATCAAGCTTTTCAAGGTTTGCCCTTTCCTGTTATTTAGTAGGAAATGTTTATGCACGGTCCTCAGTCTTACAGTCACAACTGGCATGTGTCCACGCAGTGTTTGTCGCACTCGCCCTCACCTACACACACGCACGCACATCTCAGATCCACTTTTTATTTATTTATTTTTCATTTGTCACACACACACGAACACACACACGCACTCACACACACACACACACATGTGTTTACTAGTAACAAAAAGAAAAAAAAAGGTAAGGTAAGCACTGGAATAACAGAATACCTGTCTAATTATCAGGATCATCTTTAGTGAAGACTACTTAAGCACACAACCTGTACTCAGCCCGCAGGTACTCTGCCGCACTGTTTCTCAACACAGCCTGAAAGAAATCTGGAAGTTCAATAGTTAATGTCTTCCCTTGCTGTTTTTCCTTTTCCTCACTCTCTCCGTCTCTCTATCTCCTTTCCTCTCTCCATTCCCTTTGCTCTCACCCTCCCCTCCCCTCCCCACCCCACCACCCACACCCTCCTCCACCTCCTCCTCTCCTCCTTCATTCTGTTCTGCACCCCCCCCCCCCCCAACACCCCCACCCACCCCTTCTCTTTTCTCTTGCTGATGGACTCTTCTTTTTTATTTTCACACTCCACCATCCCCCCTTTTTTTCTTCTCTCTTTTTCTCTCTCCTTTCCTCCAGCACACCCCCCCCCCCCCCGCACTCTTTTCTTTCACTGCGTTTTCTTTCAACCCTCCCTCTATCTCTCTTCCCATCCCCACCCCCTCTCCACCACTCCCCCTCCCCTCTTTCTTTTTCTCTCTTTTATTCTTTCTCTTTCTTTTGCCACATCCTTTCTTATGCCCCTGCCTCCAACCCCCCACCACCCCCACCACCCCCAGTTCTCCTTTCCCTTCTTCCTCCTTTTTTTTGCTGCATTCTCTCCTTCCCTCCCCCACCCCAGCTCTCTTTCCTCTCTCCCTTTTTCTTTCTGTCTCTTTCACCCCCCCCCCCCCCCAACACCAACACCACCACCACCACTCCCTCCCTGTTCTTCCTCTCCCAGCTTCACTCCCCCTCCCTCTGCTTCTTTCTTCCTTATTCTTTCTCCCCCACGTCTGTCTCCCTCCCTCCCTCTCTCCTTAATGTTTTTTCTCTCCTTTTCTTTCTCCTTCTCTTTTCTTTTGTCACTCTTTTTTTTTGTTTCTGAATTTCTCAGACAGTATACTTCAGGCTGTCTCAATAGTTAATTAGTTTGAGTCTAGAAACAACGGCAGCAAACTACACATTCTCTGGAAAGTTACAAATTTGAACATTTCTCAGACATTATCTGTCTGACTGTTTTGCCACTGACAGACACACCTCCACCCATAGTGTCTCTGAGTGGTTTGTGTGTTGCTGTGAAAGTGTGCACATGCCTCTATCTGTGCACGCTTACACACGCGCGCATCTATAAACATGTCTCTGTGTGTGTTTTTCCACGTATATCTGTGTGCATGCACAGAGAGGAACTGCTGATTAGATTTTATAATTGTTTGTGCGCTTGAGCACGTACTCATAAAAAAAAAAAAAAGAAAGAAGGAAATGCAAAGTATGAAGTGTGATCAAGAAACGATAGAGCCCGTGTCTCTGGGTGCCTTAAACAGAAATGTGTGTTGAAGGGTCATGCTGAATTGTACGTAGTGAGAAAGGGAGATAAGATGTGTGTGTGTGTTTGTAAGAGAAAAGAGGAGAGAAAGAGAAGTGAGATGGGAAGGAGAGGGTGGGAGGAAGAGAAAGAAATGGGGTGATGCTGTGTGTGTTGTGTGCATGTGTGTGTGTGTGTGGGGGGGGGGGGGGGTGGAGGGCTGTTGGAAGTGAGGGGGGGCAGGCACAGTCAGTTCTGATAACAGCAACAGTAGGAGGAGGATGAGCCGTGGGACCGCCCCACTCTCCCACAGATATAAATAGGAGGTGGATTTTTTTACTCCACTCATTTCTCCTGAAGGATGAGATCCCTGAAACACCTTAAACATCACTCAAGGAACAATGTGGTGAGTTTGTAACCAAAAGATAGGGGAAGATTTTAGAGGGGAGAGGGGTGGCGGGGGGGAGGAGGAGGTGGCGATTACTTGTTTTGCAGTTTGTTAGTGAGCTGTTTGCACTCTTGTCTGTCTTTGTGTGTTTTGAGGGGAAGCAAGATTACTTTTCCCCCTCCACATTCACATGAGTGCTGCAGTAGGAACATCCTTCTTTTTTAAAAAAAAAAATATCATAATAATAGTTGTGTTTCTATCTCTGTGCTGCACGCTTCTGCTTCTGCTCTGTTTGTCCTTAGGTGTCTTTCAGTTGCAACTTTAAATGTGAAAGTACGGACTCTTGCAATTATTACCCTACCTTCTCTGTCTACTTGTCATTTGTCTTTTTCTCTTTCATTTTGTCAGCCTTTCATTTTGCTGTGCTTTTTCTTCTCTCTACAGCTCCCCCCCCCCCCCCCCCCCCCGCTCCTCCTCCTCCTTCCCCTCTTTCTCTCTCACTCACTCACTCTGTCTTTCTGTCTTTCTCCGGCTCCCCCCTCGCACACACCCCCTCCCTATCCTTTTCCTTTCTCTCTTCCCTCCTCTCACATGCTCACTCAATCTCTCGTTACCCTTCCCTCCCCTCCCTCCCCTCCCCTCTTTCTTTATCTTTCAGCCCCTCCATCTCATTTCTCTCTCTGTCTCCCTCCCTCCACTCCTCCCCCGCCCACAGCTCTTTCTCCTTCTCTTCAAACCTCCCTCCCTCTTTTCTCTCTCTCTTTCACACACACACACACACACACACACACACACACACACACACACACACACACACACACACACACACACACACACGCGCGCGCGCTTTCAAATACACACCCAGTCTCTTTCCTTTTCTTTCTCACAAACACACAGTCTGTCTCTGTCTGACTACTTTAAAAGCAGTAATTATAAATGACGTGGTTATCAGGGCATCCAGGTCTACTCCCCTCTCCCAACACACACTCACTCACACATACACCTTTATTCCTGCTCTCTATCTCCTCTTCCTTTCTCCATCCACTCTTTTCTTTTCTCTCAGTATTGTGTCAGGAAAGGAAGCAGCTCTTATTTATATGGCAGTGTGAAGGCTAGAGTGCTGTCTGCAAAGAAACCAGGGGTCAGCTTCTCACTATACATTTTCCTACTCGTCGGAGCCATGCTGAGAAATAACCTGAAACTAGTGGCATGCAATACCCACTTCTCTTTTACCACAGAGGGCCAATTCTGGTCATACCACAATTTCTTCCCCATAGTTTCACTGTTCTGCTTTTACAGGCGGCAGGATAAACATGCGCGTCTGGGTCTGAAACACATCCGAACCATACAATTAAGTTAGCGAATCTTATGCATTGGTCTGGAATACAGAATGAGCTCTAAGCTCAATCGAATGTCTGTTATGGATATGAGACTGCCTGCCGGCATATATCATCTTGTTAAAGAAGCCCAGTGTGGCAGGTATTATAAAGTTGGCTACGGCGGGATCTCTTGGTATAGAGTTGAGATACTTTTCACCTTTATGAATGGCAGCGATAGCTCCAGTGATGAGCTAACTTTGGTCAGCAAGGCTGTCCCAGGACCCCACAGGAAGTGCTGAGGACAGTCCACGGAAGTCAACATCCTGGCTGGACCTGCATCCCTTGTTGTGTTCTTTGTTATTCTAAAGCCTGTCAAGGAAGGAAGCCGGGTGCTAACACAGATCTGTCTTATCTCCTCAATCTAATGTTCTCTGGATTCAGAGCAAAGACACAAGGCGTAGTCCGAACGCAGCTTTCACGGAGTAGCACTGAATCCTTCTCTTAATACTCTCCCCTAATTCCCAGCTAAGGAAGACTCTATAGCTGCTGGGGTCAGTCTGACATGCTGAACCTTAAAGGCTAAATTGTATGGTTGCGTTACCTTTGACCTGATAGATTGCAAATGAGGAAGCGAGAATATGCGAGGAGAAATTGTGCAACAGGTTTTGAAACAACGGAATAATAGAAAGCACACAGAGACACAGATGCAGTTTTGCCTCTAGTTCATTTTGACTTATGGTGTATGTCTGTGTGTGTGTTTTCTTCCAGGAGGAGGAGAGTGGCCGCTTGGTGCGGACATACCCAAAGATGACTGAGGGCCAAGTAGATGTGGGCACACAGACAGAGCCTGTGGTCGTGCTATCTCTGGCTCAGGCTGCCGTTCTTGGCCTCATCTCCCAGAATGAAATATTTGGGGCGACTATTGCTCCTAATGGCTTTTACACAGGGGAACCCAGAGAATGCCCCCCTCCACCACCAGAGTCAGTGGAGTATGAGTATGCTGACCAGCTGATAGGGGCCAATGGGGACTACCTGGCTGAGCCTGCTGGGGAGCTAGAGCCGCAGCCCCACTGCAGTGAGAGAAGACGGCCCGGGCCCCGTGGGAGAACCAAAAGGCCCAGGATTGATGGGGAATTAGAGGGTCATCCGCACAATGTACCCAGTCCACAGCCTCAGGTTAAAGGTGAAAGACTTGACTCTGATACCCCTCCTTCGTGTATTCACATGAACAGCAGGGGTAGTCCTGGCAAGTCAGATGATCCAGTCATCCAGCAAGGTACTCTGAAAGAGGAGCAAGCCTGTGGAAACTGTCCTTCATGTGTGAGAGACACATCCAGGCCACAAACAGATGGACAGCCAGAGGCTGAACAAGATGAAAGCTCTGGTAGGGAAAGAGTGAGGAAGGAAGAAGAGTTAGTAGTAGAGGAAGAAGAAGAAGAGGAGGAGGCACTGAACCTTAAGACCACCGGAGAAACAAGCAGTCCTGTGCAGAATCGTTATTATGATTCCAGTGAGGTGGCCTATGAGTCTGCAGATATGGCAATGCCAACAGAGTATGAGGAGAACAACCAAGCCATGCTGTGGTCAGACCCAGAGGGTCTCGCAAGACGAATGCAGATTGACCGACTGGACATCAACGTGCAGATCGATGAGTCTTACTGCGTAGACGTAGGCGAGGGCTTGAAGCGCTGGAAGTGCCGCATGTGCGAGAAGTCATACACATCCAAATACAACCTGGTAACACATATCTTGGGCCACAATGGAATTAAGCCTCATGAATGTATACACTGCGGAAAGCTTTTCAAGCAGCCAAGTCACCTCCAGACTCACCTGCTCACGCACCAGGGAACTCGACCGCACAAGTGTACCGTCTGTGAGAAGGCCTTCACGCAGACGAGCCACCTGAAGAGGCACATGCTGCAACATTCAGACGTGAAACCCTACAGCTGTCGTTTCTGTGGCCGTGGCTTTGCCTACCCCAGTGAACTGAGGACCCACGAGAACAAACACGAGAACGGCCAGTGCCATGTCTGCACTCAGTGCGGCCTCGAGTTTCCAACCTATGCGCACCTGAAGCGTCACCTGACCAGCCATCAGGGACCCACGACGTACCAGTGCACAGAGTGCAACAAGTCCTTCGCCTACCGCAGCCAGCTGCAGAACCACTTGATGAAGCACCAGAACGTGCGGCCTTACGTTTGCCCCGAGTGCGGCATGGAGTTCGTCCAGATCCACCACCTCCGACAGCACGCTCTCACTCACAAGGTACTGGCAGCGCACGCCCTCCCACTTAAGGTACTGAAACCCAATGATGTGCCTTTGTCTACCAGTTGATGTGTTCAAAATACACTCAGGAGTATGCTAGCTTCATGCAGCAACACATCACTATTTAAAAGCAGAAAAATGTGATTATCAACATGAGCACAAAAGAGATTTATGGGTTAAAAGGGAAGTATTTTGGACTCTTTCAATAAGAGTCTGCAGTATGAATTCTCATGGAAAAAAACAGGGTATATGGCATCACATCCTTTTCTCCAAAACCAGTTGCTTTGTAAACATAGCCTTCAAAGACCTTGAGTTTTTGTATGCGTCTCAACCCCCCACTAGCATGTGTTTTGTGTCGTGTGTCATTCGCAAAGCTACTTCCCTTTGTGTCAGATGAATCACTCTAGTCTTTCTCTCCATTTCATTGTATAGTCTACTTTAGACTAAATTTTTTTTTAAAAAAAGCCCTTCTATTCATAAAACACGCTTTGTTGAATATTAAAATAAAAGTCAAAAACATGGTAAAAAACTTTTAGTTTATTCTTCCCATTGCCAGGGTTTTTCATCTTTGTCACTCAACAAGTGGGGGTGGGGAGAAATATAATCTACACGAGTAGGATCAAAAAGCCAGAATACAAATGCTCAATTGCAGCAAACAGGCACACATGTGAGCGCCTTGTGATTTTTTTTTTCCTCTCTGTGACTCATTATTTATTTTCCACCCGACCATATATTTAAGCCAAATTAATTAAAAGGACGCAAACACTTTTTTTGTGTCCCCAGGGCATGAAAGAATTCAAGTGTGATGTCTGTGCCAGAGAATTCACCCTGTCTGCCAACCTGAAGAGACACATGTTGATCCACGCCAGCGTGAGGCCCTTCCAGTGCCATGTCTGCTTCAAGACCTTTGTCCAGAAGCAGACCCTGAAAACGCATATGATTGTCCACCTGCCGGTGAAGCCTTTCAAATGCAAGGTGGGGGAAGCAAGTGGCACCTTTCGCAAAATCACCTGGATCTCGCTGGGATGAAGCACGGAGCGATACTCACTGTTGTACTCGTGTCTTTCAGGTATGCGGGAAGTCGTTTAACAGAATGTACAACCTCCTCGGCCACATGCATCTCCACGCTGGCAGCAAGCCCTTCAAGTGCCCTTACTGCACCAGCAAGTTCAACCTGAAGGGCAACCTGAGTCGACACATGAAAGTCAAACACGGCATCATGGACACCACGATAGATGGACACGGTGAGTGGCTTGGTGACTTTAATTAAACTCTGAATTAAAACAGATGCTATTTGAATTTGTTGATGGGTGATGTGTGGCAAATTTCCCAGTGGGACTGTTTGGGGTGAGCTTCATGTCGCATTATTGTCACTCAGTCTGTCCCTAATGCACTTTGACTCAGCATGTACTATAATCTAGTATTCGAGCATTTTGATGTTTCTGTCACTCTCTCCTCGTGTGCTCAGTAAATATAGCAGTGCCTGGATTAGACATGCCTGTCTCTATCAGTAGAGACTGATACCGAGGAGGGGCAATCTACAGGCTGTCCTAAATGTGGCCATATGTCTTTAGGAAGAGCTCCGCGTGTGTGTGTATGTGGTGAAACTAGAATTATATTTGTATCCTCCTTTGTCCCTTCTTCAGAGCCCCCCCAAGAGACAGAAGGCCAGGAGGACTACGAAGAGGAGAGCTTTGAATTCAGTGAGCGAGAAAACCGGGCCAACAACACCAACACACCTGACATCTCTAAACTCTCTCAAATGGAGTATTACAGCACCTTCGGAAAGGGCGCCGGACGCTTCAACACTGCGTGAATTATTAAAAATGACCCAAATTTGAATATAGGTGTGACCTAATGAAAATAGGATTGCTTTTTGTTTTGTTTTGTTTTGTTTTTTTGCTGTTAAAGGCAAAGTGCTTGGGCTCCTCTTCAAGGACGTGAAGAAGCCTAGCAAAGCTGCACATCAGTATGCACTGGAATCTAAAAAAATATATACTTTTTTAATCTAATTACATATTTTTCATCTCTAAAACATTTAAAAATAATTACAGATAAATATATTTGAAGGAAATGGACAGCCTAAAATAGGAGCAAAGGATTTAAAAAATATATATATATCTACACACATTTGTATATGTTGTGAGTTGTTTAACAACAGTTAAACATCATCTGAGCCCAATTTGAAAAGCACAAGCTTAGCTACAGGCATAGGTGCATATGTTGATGTCTCACTGCACATCCTCATTCAGACAATCCCGGTCCCCCTCTCTGTGGTCAGCTCATGGGTTAAAGAAGGAAACAGGTGTTGCTGTTCATTTCACTTGCCAAAGCTAATAAAGTTGCAGAACTTAATGATTCACTTTGATTTAAACTGTGACAAACTGCAAAACAACTGAAAATGCCACTGGATTTGCAATCTGTGTTTTATTGTATATTATTGTACAGAATGTATCAGCCCTCTAGTACGCTGGCTGGTACTGCAATCAGTGCGTTGCACTGAGGACCACTGTGTCTACTTTTTACATTACTGCATTAACAAGCGTCACCCTGTATTGATCTCCAGTCTATGAATGTAACTGTTTATGTGGAATGTTTTAAGATGCTAATAAAAACGTGAAGAAAAACACTTTTTAAAAAAAATGGTTGGATCCCTTTTACCAAAGAATTAGATCAAAATCTCAGAGCTACTGGTGCCATTGGATTCCTTTCCTTGCTGCTGTGTTGAGCTGGGACATTGAATTTCTAGGGGTCCAATCACAGACCTCCAGAAATTACATTCAGGTTTCCCTCCCACCCATCTGTAGATCTTTTCAAAAGATTACCACAGAGAACAGACTGTGGTGCAGCATCTCTTTCAGCAAAACCTCACCTTTTTCCCTGATCCAAGCCTTCACAGGACTGCAGCATTTTTCAAAAGCAAGCCCCGCATTTGTATTGCAGTTGTGTGGTTATTTTTGTTTTTTGTTTTTTAAATGGATGAATCTCAACAAGAATTGTCCTCCCAAAAAACTCGGACAGAAATATTAAGTGCCCTAGTGTGTCTGCACGAGCATGCCATCCATCATGCTGTACACTGGTCTCGAGTGATGAACGACAACCTCCCAACATGTGACAGGGCCACGGACCTTGTGCAAAATGATTTGGAAATGCTCAATATATTCAGTTTCTCCAGTGTTTAGCTTTTCAAACTTGTAACCTGCGAATAAGGTATCCATTTGCAATGTTGATATAGTGCATTTAAAAGAAGAAGAAAGCTCATTTTTGAGTTTTTCAGCTGCTGTGTTCACTCCATCACTTTTTTGTGATGACACAAGTAAGACGCTCATCTTAAATGGCTTTCTGTATTAGACATTAGTGTGGAGATAATGTTGATAGAGTTGTATGTACAATGTTGTGTACCAGGCAATACTGTAAGATAATAAATTTATTTACCTTTAAAGTGGCAGAGCTCTCGTTTGTACAGACGCAAAACACAAACAGTGGTTTAAAAGATTTATTGGCAAATGTGTGTGACACAGGCTTCAGTCTTGCCCAAGGCATTACATAGTACTGAATACTTCACATTACAAAAATAAAACCCTGCAAGTAATGGGACAGACAGTAAGGGAGGCATGAGGTTCAAAGGACAATTCTCAACGATTTAAAAACCTAAGAGAACTACGTAATCCTATAGACAGTACTTTCTTCTCCTTCTGATTAAATTGCGAGTGGATTTATTGACCTTTAAGTTAAAAATGAGGTACAAAAACAGAAGAGTGACATTGCCATCTTCGTGCTTATCATATTCTTTCAAGTCCTTCACTTTCCAAGGGCCTTATCCAGATTTGTCTTGATGGCGTCGAGGAAGTCTGTAGTATTGACGTAATGCTCGTTCAGCTTGACACTGAAAAGACAGGACGCGGCACATCAGAAAAGTCAACAGAAAAACAAAAGTGTAAAAACATGCAAGCAACACAAACAAGATAATGCTGTTGGTTAGTTACACAGGGATTATTAAAATAATACATTTTACATATCATGATTAAACAGACTACAACTGAGTACTACAAGGTTGTGCCCGTTTCATTTTGCATGTAGCTTTTAGACAACAGCGTATTATATGAAGCATTCATTCAGCGGCAGATGAGAAAACCGCAATGCCTTCAAGCAAACAAATGAGTCAATGCAACAAACAGATAAGTATATACACTAAATGTGCACGAAAGCGTGGAGGAACTAGATGACAAGGCTACAGAAGTCTTGAGTAAACATTTTACAAGCTCGACATAAATCATTCTTAAGCAGATGCATTTGGAAAATCCTGCGTTACATGTGAAGTTTATTTTGTTCATTACAAATCAGAAACGTTCACTTAATTAAAACACACTTAATATTCCCTTGATTGGCTTTAAAAGCCATCCTAGAAAAAAAAAATAAATCTTGCTTTTTGTCAACCTTGAAAGTGAAATTTAAATTGTGTTTTTCTTTTTAAATAAGTTGCTGAAAAATATATAGTAATGAAAACTGGCAGAGGCCTAAAACCTCGCAAATATTCCGGAAGATGAGGACAAGTTTATATAAAGTGCAGGTCAGAATCAGGGCAAAGATTAAATGCTGTCTTGGGTTTAACTTGAGGTTAAATCCACACGATTATAAATAATTAAAGATTAAAGCCATAGCGTCAAACCTTATTCATTTTCTGGCTGCCATCATAGGCTTAATGTCCCAAAACATAAAGATGCACCAAGGCCTGAATGGCAGCATCCTTCAAAATCAATGCAGCAACTGATGACTTTTTGTATGACTGATGAATCTGCAAATTCTCCTGTGAAAATTTGTGTGTTTTTTTAAAAATCTCATCCAGCAGTGAAAAATGGATGCCACTAGTTCTCAAAGCTCAAGATGATATCTTCAAATTATTTGATGCAATAATAAAAATAACAAGCAGCAAGTCCTTAGATGCTGAAGATGATACACGTTTGGCATTTTTGATTTAACAAAATTAAAAATGGCTACAGATTACTTTTGTTGATCAACTATTTGTTAGGGTAATCAAGACTTCCTTCAATCCTATTCCGTTGTTACATAATAAATGTAAAGGTTAAGCAGTAAACCCTTAATGTCACATGGTTAAAGTAAAACTAGTTGATTAGATTGGTTGAGTTTAAAATGATTTATCAATTAAATGTGTTCTGCAGTGAACGTGGTAATGTTCATATATATTACTTAATATTTCCAGTGTTCTGAAGCAAAGCAGAACTCCAGCAGCAAAAACTATCTAACAAAATGATTATTGAGTATATATACTGTGATTTCAGTAAGTCTGCAACTACACTGCAAACTAAGGTGTCAGCAGGGAAATAAACTTACTTGGACAGGCCGTGGATGCAACCTGCCAGGTCCTTGGTCATAGTACCACTCTCTACAGTTGCGACACACACCTGCTCCAGTGTCTGGGCGAACCTGCAGAAAAATGCAGACATTTATTAAAAAAGGTCACATTTCACATTAGCATGAGTAAGTTTCCTGAAATATTAAACCTCTCTTACTTTATGAGGTCAGGGTTGCCGTCAAGTTTCCCTCTGTGCTCCAGGCCTCGGGTCCAGGCAAAGATGCTGGCAATGGGGTTAGTGCTGGTTGGCCTACCCTGAAAGCAGAGATGGAGACACTGTGTGCATTAAAAACTACTAAACATATCAACTGCAGCATCAAATATTTAATAGATCTGAGCGTCTGCAGACACTTGTCATTACATTCTTCACCACAAGATGGCAATGTAGCTCTACAGATGACACTGTCTATGCAAGCAGAAACTTAAGATTACTAACACAGACCCCACAGGGTTGGTGGTTACTAACCTTCTGGTGCTCACGATAGTGCCTGGTCACAGTGCCGTGGGCTGCCTCAGCCTCAATAGTCTTGCCATCAGGACAGACAAGAACTGATGTCATGAGTCCCAGAGAGCCAAAGCCTAAAACAGGAAACGCACCATCTTCTTTTAGGGCAACTACCCAAAAACTGGCACGCGCCTCATATGCTTGCAGGTTTCAGTGTTTTATGACAGTGATGTTTTCCGAATATCTCACCCTGCGCAAGGATGTCGGACTGAACGTCTCCGTCATAGTTCTTGCAAGCCCACACAAAGGCTCCGGAAGACTTCAGCACCTGGGCGACCATATCGTCGATAAGCCTGTGCTCATACCAGATCTTCAGTTTGTCAAACTCTGGCTTGTAATTCCTGCAGAAGACAACACAATAAGATAGTTTTTTTCTTTTTCTTAAAAAGAACATTAAAGTGATAAAATGGTTATAAATGTTGGACCAAATACTAATTAGATTAATACTAATTAATTTGAGCTTAAATTAAATGCATTTGTTGATTTAACAATAATTGTGCAAATGACACTGGACAAATGGGTCATTGATAAATGTGCACACATAAGCAGAAAGCTAGAAGACACTCACTTTTCAAAGATATCCTGGAAGATGTCTTTAAATCTGCCGTCGTAGGCTTTAAGAATGGTGTTCTTTGTGCTCATGTACAGGGGCCACTTCTTGCCAATAGCGTACTGGAAGCAGCTGTGTGCAAAGCCTGTAATAGACTGATGAAGGGAATAAAGAAACAAACAGTTCATGACTGCTGAAGGCTTTATCAGTTGAACAGGGGCTAACAACCTTCCCCTTATCAAGTTGAAAGTCATTTGCGATGACCTCTGATGTTGTAAAATCAAACAGACCCGTGCTGATGAAGGCAAACAAAACAGTAGCAAAGAGAGTTGAAACGACGATAGAGGACTGCAGAGACTGCGGTGTGCATTTTACAACTCAATAGCAGCTTATTTGAGAGTTCAGACAATATGAGGACAATAATACACACAACCCAGATGTTAAATAACTATGGCGTAGAATTAAGCAAATCTTTTAACACCATCTGGATGTTGCAATACCAAATTTTATACAAATTCTTCTATTTTTTAAGAAACCAATGAAAAAAAATATTTGAAGCCTACACCAAAGAGCAAGCAAAGTTTAAAAACCAGACCTGTACTCTCATTTGCTTACACGCCACCCTAAATAGACCCGTGTTCTAAGATATCATCCACAATAATGCTGGTATAAATTTTTACATCCAATAAAAACGTCATGTTGCGATATTATTGTATAACCAGTCAAGCCCAGACAGGTCTGACACGCGAGAGCCACGTGTTAGCCTCCAGTAGCAATTGTGCACCTAAAAGGAGCTACTTTAACAAAGTACAGTACTTTGTTGAAATAGTAGCATTGCTACCTTTAGGGGGAACACTCTCTTGCATATTTTACAAACGTGTTCCACTACTTGAGGGGAAAAAATCCCCAATATGATCAGTAAGGAGTAACTCGTTTCAACTCGATCAACTTATTGCAGTTGTTGTTTAACCGGTGCGTTAAGCAGGCATCTCACACTACTGCTTACATTTTTCAGGGAAAAACACTACTTCTGCTACTCGTGTGTTTATATTTGACTTGTTTCACTAACATGGTACTATAATGCTGCTTTTTTAAAGAGTCGCACTTCAAATTAGGTAGTGTGTCATCAATGACAATAGCTCATTGAAAATGCTGCTCATTTAAGCCTACAATGCTTAATTTCAAGAACCAATCAAATGTTGTTCTATATTTTTTCTCTGTAACATTAGAAAAATTACTATTGGACACTTTCTTAAAATCTAGTGACATTATTGAGGTTATATTGCCTCCAATTTGAAATACCATCAGCTGTTCTTTTCACTATATGAAAATGTCCATGTATTTACATTGTTTACCTTTTATATTATATTCTTAAAAATAATTAAAGGTTCTCATTTATATGTATATGTTTTATATGTTCCTTTTAGAACTTCTGGGCAAATGTTTAAGAATGTAAAAATATTAAAATGGTAAACATTTCAGTAATATAAAACACTTTACAGGCCAAACATATAATATTGCTTTATAACACCAAATGTAAACATTGTATTTTAAAGTTTATGGTATAGCAGTATTTCTAATATTTTGAACATTTGATGGTTCTACTCTTTCTTTGCATGTCCCCGTGGTTCTCACGTAGGTGTTAGAAGAAGTTTATGGTGTTTAAGCCCATTGTGGAGACCGATGCGCTGTATAATTTACAAAAATACAGTTTCCAGGTCCGTGGAAGAAGGTTCAAAACCACATTCATGTAACAGAGGCCTTTTTCTAGGAACAAGCTCTTTCCTTTGTCCTTCTTCAGTTTGGACCTTCCTAGTTCTGTCACAACTTCACTCGTCCTGCTGGTATTCACATTTCTGCCTGAACCCATGTGTAAGATTGCAATTGGTCGCCCAAAATATTCAAAAAAATGTTGCCATAAGCAGTACATTTTGCTAACTAAAAGAGCATAATATGACATTGTATTTTGCCACATAAATCTAATATTTTATAGCTCCAATTTAAATTTCCTGCTCAGTCAAACTCAGGGCACAACGTTTGGTAGCCCCTGGCCATCAACAGCAATGTTTCATTAACAGGCAGGAATTCATTAACACCAAGATCTTACTCACATGAAGAAGCTTTTCTCTTTTGTTACTAGCTATGGACACTTGATCTGTTAAAGTTGGTTGTTGTTGTTGTTGATGATTATTTAGCCACACTGGCACGAGTCGGCTGGGTCATTTTTCAAGATAAATGCGGGAACTGTTGTTTATTGTGAATTTTTTAAACACACAACAGGGTACTACTACTGTAAATATTAGCCAGTGGAAAACAGCCCTCAAACAAAACACACATGAATAGAAACAAATGTGGGCTCGTACCGACGGGCCGACTACAGTTTTGTTGTGATTTTCTAAGAATTTAAACAACAAAAACAACCAAAATCTGCATGTTTTCTTTAAGTAGAAGTATCTGCTAACCTCATCTGTGTTGTACATGCCCATTCCACAGCCACCTGCAGGGAAGTCAAAGACCTCCCATTCCTTGTTTGAACTGCCATCAGCAGGTGAGAAGATTATCTTGAATTTGCCGGGCTGGTCGACAACAAAGTCTGTTGCTCTGTACTGTAGAAGAAACACAGAAAGTTAGACAGAAAGATATTTAGTACTTCTGGCTCAAAATGTGGGAAAAACAAATAAACAAAATCAAGCCCCACCTGATCACCGAAGGCGTGTCTGCCAATGGTAATGGGCTGTGTCCAGCCAGGAACAAGCCGGGGAATGTTCTTGCAGATGATTGGCTCACGGAAGACTGTGCCGCCCAGGATGTTCCTGATGGTGCCGTTGGGACTCTTCCACATCTTCTTCAGGCTAAACTCTTTATATAAAAAACAAACAAAAATTATAGGCAAGTCAATCATTCACGCATGTGCAGTGTTGGTAAACACCTATTTAGCTTTGCAGTTTACAAGATCATAGCTGCATTCATATGGGGAAAACACCTGTTGCTACCTTTTTACAAAGGGTACTTGTGGAAAACATGCATTAATAAACAATTTAACTGAATTTGTAGCCATCCTGTAGGGGATGATTTTTCTTTTTAATTTTATTAATCATCTAAAAAGGCATACAGGTATACAAAGTGAAACAAGAGATGCTTGACATCTTAGTCTGTGAAGGCTTTTTTTTTTTCAAAGCAATCTGCCTCCTGTCAAAGGAAGGTTTTATTAATCACTTAACGTGCCTTATTAAACAACGTGTGCCCATTCACACTGCTTTTAATCTATATCTACTAAGCCCAAAATTGCCACTTTAAAAAGTCGTCGATGCGGAATTGTATTGTCAATGCATTATACACTAATACCACGTAAATGTGTTTTTGTACACAGGAAGCTATGGGGGCAGTATCACCTATATCGTCTGCCAAGACTGCATTCACGGGGCGACCGTGGCTCAGGGGGTTGGGAATCGCATCTGTAACCGGAAGGTCGCCGGTTCGATCCCTGGGCTCTCTGTCCTGGTCGTTGTGTCCTTGGGCAAGACACTTTACCCTACTTGCCTACTGGTGATGGCCAGAGGGGCCAATGGCACGATATGGCAGCCTCGCTTCTGTCAGTCTGCCCCAGGGCAGCTGTGGCTACAACTGTAGCTTGCCTCCACCAGTGTATGAATGTGAGAGTGAATGAATAGTGGCATTGTAAAGCGCTTTGGGTGCCTTGAAAAGCGCTGTATAAATCCAATCCATTATTATTATCATTATTATTTTCTCTGAACAGCATCTAAAGCTTGCCTCCTAAAAAGAGCTGAAGGTGGATGCAATGGCAACTGTGTGAAGTACTACTATGATTCCAGTGATAAAAAAATGCAAAGAATTCATTTGGACCGGATGCGTTGGAAATGGAAACAGATTTCACGACTACAACAGCTGCAACTCCACCTGCTCAGGTGTCAAGTGTCAGGTGAATAGTGGTATTGTAAAGCGCTTTGGGTGCCTTGAAAAGCGCTATATAAATCCAATCCATTATTATTATTATTATTCAATACTAACGAAGGAGAATGTAGTGGAACGGCAAAAAACAGGGACAAAAGAAAATGAAAATGGAGATTTTTTTTTTTTTTTTTGAACGTAAAAGCATTTCACAGAAAACAAACAAAGTGCAAAGTTTAGCTTTCCTTCCACGACAGCACAACTGCAGTGCACGAGCATTTAGAGCACCAGCAACCTAGAGCTGTTACATTAACACTGAATGGATCAGTTTTAGGGTGTTAAGTGCGTTGGGTTGATACCTTATTTTAATGTTTGTTCAGTAATGCTTGTGTTAGCTTACCTGTCGGAAACTCCTCAGGATGATGCTTGCTAAGCAAACACCGTTTCAGTTTTGTTAGCTAATGAGTGAAATGAGTAAACCATTAAATAGGAGTATCTACACCGTCTTCTAGTCCCCCCACCCGCGTTATATTAGGGTTTATTCCGAGTACTAAACCTCTTCAACTAATGTTAGATTTTTAATCCGTGGGTTGGAGCATAGGGCTGGGCCATATTATACCGTTCACGGTAATACCGGTATAATGTTAGGCAAGATAGGAAAATGAAATATCGCGATAGAATGGGAGTAAAACGCGCATGCGCAGTGCCTTTGTTTTCATACGCACATGGCCGATTGTTGAGTGAAACAGATGAACCAGAATTGGTTTGTAAAAATGGTGCAACTTCCGTGATGTGGAACTGGTTTGGTGTTTGTCCGTCAGATACACAACAAAGCACATTTTTTTGCAGAACATGCAAGCGGCCGTTGTTATTGTCATATTTGTCGGACTAAGATGCTCTTAAATCTGGGAGTAATCTGGGTCCTAAACTCCGTATACTTCAGGTCAAACAACACTGCAGCATCACTTAGAGTTAAAAACTGTCTAAATTCTTTCATCTTTAATAAAACGATCAGCATTGCTGCTTTACCAGGTGTAACTATAAAGTTTAACTTCCAGGCATCCATGAAAACAAAAGTTATTACATTTAACGGAGTTAGAAGTTAGCAGGAAGCTAGCGGAAGTTAGCTCGCTAGTTTCGCTAGTTACCTAAGCATGATATTGCATGTTCTGACGGAGAGATTTCTGAAAAAAATCAAATGTACAGCTCTGCTATCACTTCCAACATAAATGAAGACAGGAAACTAAACAGCAGTGACGTTTGTAGGGTTACTGAAGTTGGGCTAGCTGGTATATAATGATGTGCTACGTGATCGCTAGCGACACAGCTATGTTAGCATAACATAAACAGTGAAGCTGGAGGACGAACACTAACACTTTTCCACTTATAAAAGTTAACGTGAAGGTTCTTCATGGTTAGAGACAAATGCAATCGCATGGCAGGATGCTGTAAACGGACCAAACTTCAGTCAGGAGAACAACTGAGATAATCCATCCACAATACGAGGTTAGTCATTAATATACTGCAACAACATGGGAATAGAGCAGCTGCCAGAGAATTCAACATTAATGAATCAATGGTACAGAAGTGGAGGAAGCAAGAAGAATGAGTTTAATAAAGTTTGATTTATCTGACTGCTTTGTTTCGCTTAATGTGCCTTATAATCCCGTGCACCTTATGGTGCAAAAAATACGTACTGCACACTGCAGTTTAATGTTGCAAAGCACCTCTTTTTAACTTCAGTGGATATTATACATGGTTATGCTCAGGATATGTCAGCCCATTTTTACTGGAAATGCCTTTTGGTTAAACTTTCAGCAAGGAATTTGCATTTGCACTGTTACATTTTTATAAAGCTTTAATGTACATAAAAACCAGCTTCTTGTTTAAGTGAAAATAAATGGAAGGTTGTCTTTTTGCGCTAGTAATGTTGTGGAGTTGTATTTTGTCTCGCATCAATTATATCGTCGGTTATATCGTTATCGCAAATTTTCAAATATATATCGTGATAAATATTTTTGGCCATATCGCCCTGCTCTATTGGAGCATATCAATAATTAATTATTTACTTAGTCATTTATTATTTAATTACTTAAACTTTTTGATTGTCATCGAACACGACACCATCTAAGAAACTATGATATAGAACCAAATTTGTGATTAGTAATTTTGCTTTGTTCGGTTTTACTAGTATTAAGGCATACAGATGAGTTTGTGCTGTAAAGACGCTCATGCGCCTCTCAAATGGCTGAAGTCATGACAGAGAGCATTTTTAGCATTGTTATGAACAGCTGATAACATATTCTCAAAGATAAGAGCAAGCTTCACTCCAGAGCATGTCCACTGCAATCATGAATTCATGAACTGAACCATCTGTAAACTTTTTTTTTTTTGACTGGAAAAAAAAATCTTTTTGATTTCATTTGAAGCTTTATTTGAACTTAGACCTCAGCCAACTTTGCTTTTCTACTATCACATTGTTTTTTGTTTAAAATACTACTAGCACAAATACTACTATTTAATAATATTACTTGATATTTTTTATTTTTTTCATTTTTATTTGACAGTCTTATTGAGTGATGTCAAAAACATATCTAATTACTAGGGGATTGAACCGTTCGATACAGTGCTTTTGGTTTGGTACGCATATGTATCGAACAATACAAAATTTTTAATTTACTTTATCAACTTTTCTTCTGAAGATGCTGTCTGTGTTGAGAGCTCAGTGGGTCTGCCTTCGACTACTCCGCCTAGGCTGCACTGTCGAGCGCAGATCCACTGAGCGCAGGGCAAGCTAGCGAGACAGAAGCTAAGCTCGTTGCAACACGGCAAATTGAACCTCCCCCACCCTCATTCAGATCTGGCCTTTGGAACTATTTTGGTCTTCATGTGAAGCATGACCCTGAAGGTAAGCGCGTCATGGACTAAAGTAAAACAGTATGTTGGATGAGCCACGCAATGCTCAATTACATCGGTGGGAACTACTGCGTTAGCGCAGTTTGCTCGTTAACGTGTTGACACCGTCCAGCCCCATGCTCGTTAACGGAGATTTGCCATGTTGTGGCGTTAATGTCATTTCAGGTTAACGCTGACAGCACTAGTGGGAACACAATGAATATGACTGCACATTTACACCGACATTATCCTAGTGCAAGTGGAAGCAGACAAAAACAACAAGCACGCATGCTACAAACTTTACCTGAGTCATTTAGACAGCCGTTAGCACATAATTCTCCTTATGGGGACCTGATATGTTTAATATGCTGCTGAGAATATAGCCCAGAAGAAGCGTATAGTATAGCTTTTATTTTGGAAAGAGCCATTTCTCTGTAATAAACTCTCTTTTCCAAAGATGAGTGATTTCTCGATAAGATAGATTTATTATTTTATCCCTTTGTTGTTTCAGCAACATTAAATTTAAAAACTTTTTAATTTGTCATTTTAATAAATGACAAATTAAAAAGAGCATGAACATTTTTTGTATCGAAAAAAATATCGAACCGTGACACCAAAGTATCGAACCAAACCGTGAATTTTGTGTATCGTTGCACCCCTACTAATTACTACAACAAACAATTGTTGACTAATCGAAGAAAAATTGGCAGATTAATCGACTACAAAAATAATCTTGGGTTGCAGCCCTACAGCGCTGTATTCAAAAATATGCAGAATTAATGTAGCAATCACTTTGAGAGAATGAAAATCTTAAGTCTAAAGTGCTCTGAAACTAGAAATTAATAATTGGCGATTAAAGATTTGGCAAAGACCTTCAACTCTGGCTTCGTCAGGTGTGATGGTGGCACACTTAACCGCTACGCTGTACTTCTTGGTAGCCAGGGCGGAGTCGATGGTGACCTGGTCATCAGTCTGGTCACGGTATGGCAGACCCAGGTCGAAGTACTTCAGCTCAACATCAACATTGGTCAGGATGAGCTAAACAATCAAAAATTTAAATTAATTAATTAAAAGGCACTACCCCCCCAAAAAAAAGGCACCAACAATGCAAAACCAGGTACGGACAGAGTAATGTCTGAACAGAAATGCAGCCTTGCAAATGTGTCACAAAAGATCTTACCACCTGCTTGTAAACACTGATGCATAACAGATACTGTTATAACAATACTGCATTAGTGTACTGTACTGTAAAGTGATGCATTAGGTCAGGGGTCGGCAACCTGCGGCTCCGGAGACGCAGTATTTAGCTGAAGTGAGTTTTATTTATGTTAGTTCTTTTTAAAAAACAAACAAACTTGTAGTTCTAAATTGGAAGATTGTGATGTTGAAATATAGAAATAAAATTATATTTTATTATTTTTTCATTGCTCAAAATAAGCGTCACACTCGCGGAAGCCAGTGTACCCGCCGAAACGCCGTGCATTTCAGGTAGGCCAAATATGGATCTTCAGATCCACATTATGTCAGCAGCTATTCTCCTTCGTGAACTATGTTAAAAAAAAAAAAAAACACCGCTCACGCCTCACAGATGACAGCTTACAGTCCTGCGTAAAGATGAAAGTGACTTCGTACAGCCCCGATTTGCAGACGCTGTGCTCATATGGGATATGTGCAGAGGTTCAGGAGCAGAAGTCCCATTGTAAACATATCACGGCAGACCCGACGAGGTTACCATGAACATGCTTTTCAGCATCTCTTTATTGACCACTTTTCACACACGGTTGCTGTAGCTCACAGCCCGACATATACCAACAGCAGCAGAGATAGCGCAGATGTTAAGGTGTCGAGGCGTGATTGCGGGTGCCGCTCAGGTGCTTCCGCCTCCCCTGCAGCGCCGCTGCAGACCACGCCCCGCTACACACATTAACCTGGTAAAATACATATTTAGGCAGAATTTTGCAAATATCTACTTTTCATTTTTTAGCAACATAGTGCTTTTTTTCAATTATTTTTTAAAAGTCAGGTCAAGGCTCCAAAAGCCCAAAAGCGATATAAGGGTGGCAGCTCAAAACAGTTTTTGTTTGCTACATGGATCCTTTTAGTTCAGGTTGGTGTCTTTCCTTTTGTTATATTTCTTTAAGAGTTCAAAATGTGTTAATTACATAAATAAAATGTAATTTTCTTTGTAGCACTTCATGGATTTCATAAGCAACACACCTTAGTTGTTCACACAAAGCATAAAGGTAAAAAACAATATATACAGTGTTATCTTCATTTAAGATGTCAAAAAGTATTTGCGGCTCCCAGTTTTTTCTTTTGCGTGGAAACCAGGTCCAAATGGCTCTTTGGGTGTTAAATGTTGCTGACCCCTGGCATTAGGTGTTCAAGACTTCAAAATTTTCAGACCACTAAAAGCATATAGAAGTTAGAGGTGGGAATCACGAGGTACTCCACAATACGATATCGCAATACTTCACTCACAATATGATAGTAATGTTTAACATTTTGCAATATGCAAAATATTGTGGAATGTTAAAAATCACAAAGTATTGCAACAACATATCAAAGTTAAACATTGTCAGTATCAGTTTTATCCAATAAGATTATATCAGTTATTTTTTTCCTGCAAAATGAGATCATCAAGCACACCAACACTGTCACTAAAACCTGCAAAATGCAAAATAAGAAAGAGTCAGTCTGCCATCAATCTATAACTGAATGGGGTCAAGTTTCTGATAATACAGCAGCTAATTGTAAATACACAGCTAATACTGTGAAAACTGCAATTAACTGTAAATAACTATTCACCAGTAAAATCACCAGGCAGCCACCAATTTATTTATTTTTTATAGAAGCAAGGAGTTTGCTCATGTGACTGAGCCATTGCACTGATTTAGAAGGTAGCTTTGTCAAGCAAAGCGTGCCCAGTGTTGGATGGGTTTTCAGTTGAGCCAATTTAATGCAAGTTTGGTCAGCTAACATTGTGTCAGGGTGGTGCTGCATGAGATGAGCCCGCTTGTTTTGTAGTCTTGCCAGAGTATTTTAATTTAGTCAATACAATATAAATCTTATCAGGTATGAAATATCAATTTGGTGCCCCTGTAGCAATACAATATTGTCTCAAAAAAAAGCAATATCACACTGTATCAATTCCCCAAGCCTAATTGAAATTATTATGTTCCAGGGTGTGTTTGTTTTCTCTAGATAGTGAAAACTGCTGTATAAACATAGCCCTGTTTGCTATATTAATAAAATGATCAGAATGAAATCAGCAAACTATCAGGCAGCCTTAAGAACATATTTAACGTGGAAATCATCCAGGTTACTTAACAGAAAAGATTCTTAGAATCTTAGAAAGAACCCATTAAAATTTTTTTAAAAAGATAGGCTTGGGAGCCAGTAAGTGGAAGCATCATCATATAACGGGCTCCTATCACAAAGTTTTACAGCCTCCTCCAGAGTAAATAGACGCAGACACCTGGCATATTGACAACCGACATAAACACCAGACTGCCAGGCTCCACTCCCTATAGTTAAAGTGTAGACAGACTTGTTTGTCCTACCATAGCTAGGATTATGCATTTGAATTGAAGAAGACAGAATTCAGATTTCTAGTGGTGATATTTTACACACTGAACCAACAACAGTTTTCTGTCATAGGATCGGATCCGGAGGGCAAAACACTGTTACAACACACCAGCCAATCGTGGACATGCCAGAGAACTAAAGCACAATCCTATAAAATTTCCATCAATTTCTAGCCATGGGTATTTAGAGCACCTTCCAAGAAAAAGAAATATATGCGGACAAACTGCAAGTTGTGGGAAACTGTAATCCATATTCAACACTCACTGCAGTGAGTCTTCTCACACTGCGCCTAGGATGACAGTGTACAGAGATGCATACAGTTAAATTCACTTTAAACCTGGACGGGTCGTTTGTGCTGCTGTGTTGGAGGTTAATGATATTGTCAGAGCAAAGGTGAGGGCAAATAAGCCAATGTTTGCTGACAAACATCAATCTGTGACATTCTGGTTAGCTAAGATAAACAATATTTAATGGCATTAATATATATCTCATAACTTGAATCAAATGGCAGGTAAACCTGTCCTGTAGCTAACATCAACTACAATTAACAACCTGGGGTGCTGTTGATGAAGGTGGGTTTGGTGTGGCTGACTGCATGCATGTATGGCATGGTGAGACAAGGTTTGCTTGCAAGCATTGCCATTCACATGAGCAACTACCCATCAGTTTGGCTACACAAATGCAGTAAAACTGAGTCGCATTAACCCTGGTTTTGCAATCCAGACAGATATTTCTGCAAGTATGTGACATCTTTTAGAAACTATGAATAGAATTGGCTTTGATTGGACCAAACAGCCAATTAACTGTCATATTCAGCACCCCATCAAAATCTTAAAAGACAACTTGACAAGCAAGCGAGCGTTGTGTAAACAGCCAGAAATGTTCTGCCCCGAAGATATTTTTTCACCAGCATTTTAAAGATCCCCTAGCCTGTATCACAAAGACCTGAGTTTTAATTTGCATGACTTTAGGGAATAATTAAATGTACCATTTTCCCTTTGAGAGTACCTAAAAAACCGATAAAATGTACTTTGGGATCACTGATTGTTAACAAGACAAAACTGCTCATCAGCTGTCAAAAACATTCAATGATTGAACCTCATGCTATTCTGCGTTTTCTTCCTGAGCCAACAACATCTGCTCTCTCTGGAGAAAATCAGCCACTGAATTACCAAAGCCCCTCCCCAACACACATACATAATCCTCTACATAACACTTCCCACACAGCCACCTGCCAGCCTGCCAGTCAGGCTGCATGGGCTCAGTTTTCCCCCTTCAACCTTGGATGCCACTTTATCACCTTCTCTTTAATGAACTCCCAGATGATCCTGGTCATCTCGTCTCCGTCCATCTCCACCACTGGGTTCGCCACTTTGATGCGTTTGTCGGCATCTATCAAAAATAAAACGTGAAGTACAAAAAACATGAGACTGCTGTGTGCCAATCATAGAATAAATGCATTAATCAAGGGGAAAAAAGAAAAGGAAATGAATTATGCTCAAGAGGATGAAAACCCGTCTGGTCAGACCAACATTTAAAAATTTAATGTTTAATCCTAAATGTGTTTAAAAGCTACGAAAAGCTGAAATCAATTTGGACCCAAGGCTATTTCTATTTTGCATCCACAAGAGCAGACTCCTCGCATCACCCACAGCTCAAATTTCCATCCAAAACATGCATGAAGAGAGTCCCTGGATCTGGAAGCATGACATCTCTCATTTGTGCTTATTTAGATTTGGTATGTTATGTTGAAGGTTATTTCTAAAAATCCATGGCTCCAGATTTATACTGACTCTAAATGCAACTCCCTTCTAAACTGGGCCAAGTGAACCACAAAAAGGAACTTTTTTTTTTTAAGTTAAAAATGTAACTGGCAATTTCTGGCAAGAAAACTTATAGAAAATCTTTGCATGTAACAGAGTGTGAATCTAAACTGTTTATTTTAAACTAGAGCATATGGTTCGGTGTATCTTTTGGATCGATGAGATTTTTTAGTTTAATGTTTAGTTTGCTATACAGATAATATATAAAGATTATATAGGAAGTCATCCAGGAGCCTGGTTCTGCTGGAGGTTTCTTCCTGTTAAAAGGGAGGTTTCCCTTCCCACTGTTGTCAAGTGCTTGCTCAAAGGGCGTCATTTGATTCTTGGAGTTTTCTCGCATTATTGTAGCATCATTACCTTATGATATAAAGCGCCTTAGGGTGACTACTGTGATTTGGGGCTATGTAAATAAAACAAAATTACTGAAAAATTTGGACATTTTATTTTCTATGAGCTAATCACTACAGCTCCATTCAATACTTCTTGACACATCCTTGTTTGTAGTTAGCATGAATAGCCAACTGACCACACGGTAAATAGCCATTTTAGAGAAACACCACTTCAATAAAAGACCAAATATTATTGATTAGAGCAAGTTTTGGTTTACTCTAAAGCCATTCTTTATTTTGAGAAATGCATATGTTCTTACAGGTAAAAATAATAATTTATTTGTAGGTTTTCTTAAAACCATCAAACCTCATTAGAAAACAAAGTGCTTTATTTTTACACTGACTTTTTAAGACTGTCTCTTTACTTCTTTTCTGTCCACTAGGACTGATATGGATTAGTATGTTTAATCATATCTCCTCTCAGCCTACTCAGTGTGCGAGTGCTGCCAGCAGGAACATTTCAGTGAATAGGAAAGTACAGGGGGGAGGTGCAGAGGATCAAGTGACTCAAATTTCCCAAGCCAAGCTTATGCTCCCCCACTGCCCTAAAAGTAATTCAAGTAAACACAAGGTGTCCTATGGAAACAGGGTACAGCCAACATTTTTAAGAGTGGAAGATATTATATCCATTTAAAACTCAAGCATTAGTCTGAGACTGAAGACATCTGATGTAGCTGGGATTTTGAAGCCATGGTAGCACCTGTCAAAACAGCCTCTGCTCTTATCCTCCGCACCCTGCTGACTACAGAAACATGGCGACCGTGCACTGAAAATGACCTCTAAGGAAGAACAGTTGTGGCTTTGTGTTATGTTACAACTATGTTTATAGGATAGCATATTACACAGACAGAAACGAATGCAATGTCTGTAAAAGAATGGTGAAAAAGTGATTATGTTCTGCTAACTTGCTGTTGTTTTGGCTCTGACACACAACTGTATCACACAATCCTTAACCTATTGGAAATTGAAGAAGGAAATATGTTCAGTTTTGGCACATAACAAAGGAAACTAGGATGATGACTTGTCAGCAGTTTTATTTTAAAACAAATCCATCAATATGACTTCGGTTACTTCCCAACAATAAGCTGGCAGCGATGTTAAAACGAACAGAAAAGCTTTTTATGGATTTCCAAGTTCTGTTTGAAAATTGCATGCCGGAAATTACTTTTACGGCAATTTGAGCTGAAACAGTCTGCTGGCAAAATAAACAAGCTATTGCAATAAATCACTTAAGTGATTCTTTCAGAAAAATGGGGAAAACTATAGGCTGTATATGAGAAAGAGCTGCTTTCTTTCCAAGAGACAGAGGGCACAGTCAAGTAATCTGATGTCTTAATGGTTGGTTAGGAAATTGCAAATAATTTAACCATTTTCTCACATTTCATAAGCAAATCAAGATTTGATTTTTTTTAAAAATCAATTCCATAACAGACTTTGCCCTCCTCCATCTGCTTTTGGAAGAGTACAGACTCTTCCAGCATTGTTTCGTTAACACATTAACTACTGTCAGGCATAATTTCTGACTTGTTCAACCTAAAACTGCAATATCAAGACTTTACTCTCACAATGCGGAGGGAGGGGAGCCCAGGAGAGAGCTGAGCAGGTTATGTAACTTATGAGCGTATCAACAAACTGGAGGCTGAAGGGCGAGCTGAAGCACAGTCATGTGGGCCTGCATGCCACATCACTCGCGCATGCATCGGGGACAGATCTGCAGGATTTGTTCGACCACTTGTAGCTAAAGTCAAAGGCAGGTGTTTGGAGAAATATGCAACCAAGATAATCATTTGAAAACGTGCACAATGACTTGGCTCTTCTGTCGACTCAAAATAAGCACATAAGGCTTTTTTAATGCTAAAAATGCACTTGAGAAGGCTCAGAGGTTTTTTTTTATTATTTCTCTTTCTTGAAGGACAAAGAAATCAGTTGAAGAATTTGTTTACAGGTGATAAAAGAAATCTTTAAACTGTGACTTTGAACCAGAAGACGTTCAATAGTGGAAAGGAGGGAAACAATAAGACTAATGACCTCACCTAGCCTGCAGTGTGGGACTGGAGTATTTAGAGCTTTTAAATACCCTTCATTTTTAGCACAGTGTACTAATTTTAAATTGAACTGTGAGGTGCCTTGTGGAAATTACGGTCAAGCAGTCAAGGACAATCCAAAATGATGTGCGTCTTAAGGAGATCAACAGAATAAGCATTGATTAGGTGTCCCGCCTGGTTAACTTTCAACACAGTAGGACAAGCCTTAGCCCACATCAAGTTTTAATCCAATACTTGGAAAAGGCATTTACGAGGCTCGGGTAATGAACTTTTCATTCACTATCACGATAGTAGACAGTGGTCAATGCAAAAGCTTTGAAGCTTACAAATAAAGCAGCATTACACGGGATAGTGAAATTCAAATCAAGTTTAACGACATGTTGGGTCAGCTTTATAAGAGCTGTTAAAATTTTAAAAAGTGCATACCAGCAAAGAGGTGCTACTAAACCACAATGCAATTTGTGGCTGGAACAAAAGAAACCAATCAACACTGTCAATCTTCCACTTTTAGTGTGTCACGCAGGTTTTACACCTCGGAAAAACGAAACACGATTCTATCATACTGTGGAAGTGTTATCAAATCATGCGATCACTTTATAAGAATCCTCGTGATAAAGAGCGTTTGGAGGCGTTGCTGTAATAAACAGTCCTGGGGTATGATCCCTAACCACCATCAAAGAGGTACATGCCGGTGATTCAATCGGATCTGAGCCACAGCGTCCTTCAGCTGACCCACTATTTTATGAACGGTAGCTGGTCATGCTAGTGCGTTTTTGTTCTTTTATCTTATATATCTTATAATTTCAGCCGCATTTAATCTGGGATTGCTGCAGAGCGCACGTCATAAAACAGGATTCCTCTCCGAATCGCAAAAACACAAATCCATTCAGCCTGGTCTCCCTTTTTATTTATTTTTAGAGTCTTGTTTGTTAACATTTAGAGGGAACATAAAAGTAACAAGCCGCACAGTGTTTTACAGTCTAAATAGCAGGGTGAGATGTGGTCTTTATGAGCAGCAGCCTGGATGCAACCCAGATGAGAAGCGTAATGTAGGACAGAGAGCGCCATACGGCAGCAGCGACGGCAGCCATTGCTCTCCATAGCGGAGACTCGTATGCGGTAACTGACCTTGGGAAAAGTTTCACCCAAGTAAATCACGCACTGACGATCTCACGGCTGACGGGCAGCTCATCCTTTTGGACAACAGAATTTAACCGGGTTCCTCTCGTGGTTATTTTATTATCCACCTCAGAGATTAGCAGCTTTGGAAAAAAATAAATAAATCCGCAAACACGGCTAAAAACGGAAGATTCGCTTAATTCATCAACTGCCAGCTTTTGCACTGCACCGCCACTTTTATTATGAATCTTATATTCTAGGTCAGAGTAGAAGGTATGTAAGCCTGCCAGGGTTTATCCGTTTTAATTCATTTGAGTCCGCATATCTTTACATTGTCCTCCACGGTTCCTCAAAGTTTGAATGGAGGAAGACAAAGACGGGTCGTCTCGTTGAGGCTGCACGCATCTTTTTTTCGACGTTTACATTTTTTATCATTAAACAGCCTCCGTTAACTCAAACATGTTAACGGCCATTTAACGGTCGTGGGCATTTAAAGTATCGGTGCCCTGCGCTCAGGAAACCATTAAAGGTATTAACCGCATCCTACTTGGCTAGCGGCACAGTCAGCTAGCACGGCTACGTTAGCTCCGTAAAAATAGCCGGCTAACCTGATATCGGCTTTTTCTATGTACGCTGACGTTGCATTAGCTCACCTAAATGCAACCAGAGCTACATGTTTTGTTTTGTTTTTTTAAGAGGCCACGTTAACACCAGGCCAGGTCAAGCTGCAGTTAACGGTCAACATAATGATGCTCGGGATGAACCGGCTATCTCTCCACTTACAGTTTCTTTGTTGCAAAGTCTGACAATTTGCAGCCGGCGCAAGCACCGCCGGGTTTCTGGAAAAAGCAGCTCCAGCAGATCTCGAAAGGGAGCTGAGGACTTTCAAGTATCCAGCCATGTCTTCCCGCGACCGAAAACACTTTGCGGTGAACGCTCGACGAAACAGAGCTAAAGAGGGGGGCAAACGCTCCGCGGCTCGCTGCAATATAGTCACCAGCAGCAGCACCGCCCTTCTCCCCTCCCCGGCGGGAGACGCTGAGTGCTACGTCAGAGTCACACATACCCAGAGGAGGGACCGCAACAAAACGGCGGTTAAACACCACAGAGGCTCGTTATAGAGACCGGATAACCCCGACTGAATCAAGGTGAACTACGGGGTAATCCACACAAAGGTCACAGCCTGCAAGCAAGATAAATATTGAGTATATGCGGGCTTTCTTTTCTGTACAAACCATAATAACCCAAACAAAGTCATCAGGCTCATTTACTCAAAGCTTAATGCGGAGTTTAAAAGTTTTTTACAGTTGTTACAAAATAGTTCCAATCTAATGGTCATTGTAGAAATATTACCTGTTTGTTTTCTAAATATATTAAATTAATTTCTGAAGCTCTACGCATTTACAGTCACCCAATATTCATTAAGATCTAGCTAATGTAGGCCTGTAATTTATTATGTAGAATACATGCTGGATCATATCTTCATATTAGAGGAAACCCACTGAAATAATCAGCAACAATGTAATGTCCTAATAACTAAATCAGAATAAATCTGCTTGGTTTTAAGGCAAAAGTACTACGTCATTAACACAAATCGCAATGACTGAGATATATAATGCTCTAAACAAACTCAATCATAACAGATTTATCTTTGATATTTTCTATTTGACAATTTTCATGACAAATCATTGGTAATTTAGCAGTCACGACATAAGGTAAAAACACAGTCATTATGAAAATTTATTAAGGTCCTGATTTGTCTCCAGGATGGGTACGGGAAAGATACATTCCACAATGTCTCAGCAGAGGGCCCTCTAATTTTAGCAGGGGAAGGTTACCATACTCGGAGATAGGTCTGCAGAGGAGTCACATGACGGGCTTAGTAGTGAGCCAGTAAAAGAGACAGCCAGGTCACCTCTAAAGTGCTCTTCAGATTATAGCAGGCCTCCGCTGGTTGAAAAAACCTCTAAAGCCTTAACAATAATGTATTTACCCAAGCAGCATGGCTTAAACTCTGTGTAATAACAATGTCGAGAAGGTCAGTGCAATAAGAATGTCATTCAGTTGTCCCTGAAATACAAAACTTTGACCTGCATATTCAATGAGAGGCTGCAATAAAGAGCATGGTCACTGCAGTCAGGTGGCTGTTAGCTAATCCTCTCACTTTATACAGCCACTTCAGAACACCTCTAGGTTTTCACATGTACTTTGTGGCCTGTGCTTCCCCGATTTACAGACACTCCGCAGCTCTCCACAGTGAAAACATTCACTCTCAGGTGTCACAAGAATTACAAGGTCAAATCTCTCTATATTGTCCCTGTCTAGACTCATTGTGTTATGCTTTAAAGTTCAGAGAAAGCACGCCTTATTGATCTGACACAGTAAAATTTTATTCCAGATTCAGTTGCTCCACTGCAGCTCTGATTAGGCTTTAATTGAGATCTGATAGTGTAGGCTGATGCTGTTATTACTGTCATCTCGGTGCTTCTGGTGGGTTTCCTCTTTTGTCTGCTCACTCAACAGCACAGACAGTTCTTAATGTGCTCGTAGGAGTTTGGGATATCATGTGATTCTTAGGTGTTTTATATAGCTTCAAAACACGTCTTGTTGTGCTTGACTGGCAACTGTGACTAAAACAGAAATGAAATATAGGCCTAGTTTAAGGGCTAATGTGATGTATGTGTCTCATCTGCTAGAATCACGTAAAAATACACCAAGACAGCGTTGATGAGCCTACAGCGACATCTGCTGTACAATTTATGAGTATTCCTTGTAGATGATAGATTTGTCTGTTTATTAAGCTTAAATCACGAGTGCTTTATTGCATACCAGCTGTGCTTCACTGCATAATAACTGCACATATTATATCTTGAGCCCAGCATACATTGACCTTGCATATTTTATGAGTTGATGATACCTAAATAAAGCTGAAATGGAAATGCAGCTTTAAGAGATGCAGTTGGCTTTATTTTAGAACAAAAATGTATTTTGTAAAAACAAAACAAAACAAAAAACAGCTGACATTCAGTGTAAAAAAAACATCTTATTTACACCTTATTTATTTTTATTTGATTATTAAATTTTATTACTGCCATAGAAAGATGTGGATCATCATGTCTGATTTACACCCTTTTTGATTTTTACACCCTTTCAGGAAAGAGACTCCATGGACTATGATATTCACAAATGACACTGAGAAAAAGAAATAAAGTTCAAGTAAGACATAATACATGCGTGTGAATGAGAGGGAGACCGGTGGAAAGGTAAAGATGCAAGGAGCAGAAGTAGTGAAAGTAGATGAGTTTAAATACCTGGTGTGGCAGTGGTCAGTGCACAAGAGAGGTGAAGAAGAGAGTGTGGGCAGGGTGGGTGTCGGTGGAGACAAGTGTCTGAGGGGATGTGAGAGAGAAAGATAGCAGCAAGATTGAAGAGGATGTTTAACAGCCTGTTATGATACAGATATGTAGAAGGTTGGTGTCAAAGGAGGATGCTGGCAGGGTGAGATGGAGGCAGATGATCCACTGTGGTGACCTCTAGAGGGAGCAGATGAAACGAGAAGATGGAAAGTTGTGAGATGATAATAGTTTCAGCAAAGATGTTTTTACTAAATCCTAAAGATACCACTACAGTTTGATTTGATTGCATTTTGTTATATTGGAGTTTGTTTGTTTTTAGTTTAATAGCATTGAACTTTTTCAGATTTGTTAAAAATCTAAAAAAAAAAAAAAGTTCTAAAATAGCCAAAATGTACTTTACTAGCTGCTTTCTTTGGCAATAGCTTTTAAAAAATTGCTTAAAAATATTATTAACACTATTGACAAAAATGAACCAATAGGATTCCCGTGTAGGGCGGCGATGGGCGGTACTTCCTGGGCAAAGGCTCCGCTTGTTATGTAGCTGTTATTGACGCGGTTTACTTTGTAGCAGGCAGTAAGGTCTCGCTTGCAGGAAAGTTCGCCGGCGTTTCTCCAACCGGACTTTAAGAGAAGCAGATTCATAAACAGTAACAGGGTCAGCAGGGACAATGCGGACCTCCTCGGCTGCACGCTCATTTGTTTCCCAGTATCCTAAAACTACTGCATTGGTCACAGTAGCAGGTATGAAGTGACCCGACGCAGGCTCTTTTTCACAAAAGCAGGTGTTGTGTGTTAAAAGAAAAACAAAGTAACTCATATAATAGCTAATCACTGATTTACATTAATGGTCTGATCATACGTGTAGACTGTAAACAGCACACGGATGGCTGTCTTAGCTCGTGCTCTTTTACAGACTCTGTGACGTTTACTTGACGTTGCATAAGCATGTAGGCCTTTTGCGCACGGACCCACGTGCTCGTTAAAATGACAAGTGCCTTTGATTTTGCATCACGTTTATAAGAATGTAGTTAAAGTGAATTTGTTAAGCTACAGCTTATTAACATCTTAACTAAATATTCACTAACACACTGTTCTAGGTGTGCCTGGTGCTTTACAGTGCAGTTTGAATGAGCTTTCACACGTTTGATGTGCCTATATTGTTTATATTTGTTTTTTAGGTGGTTTGCTAGCTTGTTTTATTTATTACAAAAAAAGGTAGGGAACCTGATATTTTCACGGTCACGGTCTGCCATCATAGCTTTATAGTTACTAATTTGTTTTTATTTTTTATTTCGTTTTGACTTTTGCTTTTGCTTTTAATTCTGTTTAATTTCAGTTCGTTTCCAGTAGGTTTGCTCATTTCAGTTTATTTTGTAAATGCTTCAAATTAATAACATAGGTGAATCTACTAAATACCTCGGATGAGTTTAAATCTCAGTGAACTCAACCTAAAGGTTAGCGGAATAGTTTTCTGAAAATGTTATTAATTTGAGAAGGAAGTCACCTAGGATTCTCAAATTGATGCTATAGGTGTGTCTACTGGTTTGCTGGTATTTTTATTGTTTGAAAGTGTTGACTTTTATTTGAGTTTTTATTAGTTTAGATGTTAAAAAACACTTTTTTACACAATCACCATCCCAAAACCCAAACTTGTTCAATTTGTAGTTATGTAAAATAGAGAGACAATGTTTTAAAAAAAATATTTATGCACATTTGGACAAAGAAAAAAGCAGTTTTAATTATTTCTCAGATTATTTTAAGGCACTTTAAGGCTTTTTCTGTTAAACTCATTCAAGTGTATTATCTTCAGGGTGTGGAAGAAGGGGTCAGAAATTTATATTTGAGAAAATCTTGGTCCTAAAACATCTGTTGAATCTGTGCAGTTGTGTTTTGTTTTGGGTGGGTGGGGGTTTCCTTTTCTAGAAGGTGAAGATGGCTCTGATCAGTGGAGATTTAGAGCTGTCACTATGCGGACATTTTTACAGGAGTGGGACTTTTTGGTTTGAAGAAGTGGATGGCAGGTGGTGTGTGTCACAGCAAAGCCCGCTTAGATGGAAAGACAGTCCTGATCACTGGAGCCAACACTGGGATTGGCAAAGAAACTGCTGTTGACATGGCTAGAAGAGGTTGGTGATTTGCCAGGATTTATATATCCAATTTTATAATCTAATATCTGTTCAGGTGTAATGACTTTGCTCCCGCATTGCAGGCGCGAGGGTTATTCTGGCTTGTAGGGACATGGAAAGAGCTAATAAAGCTGCAGAAGAAGTGAAAAAGAGAAGCGGAAATGACAGCATGATTGTCAGAAAGTTGGATTTGGCATCTCTACAGTCAATACGCCAACTTGCCAAAGATGTCCTAGCAAGTGAGGAGCGCCTGGATGTTCTCATCAATAATGCAGGTGGATGTATAAATCACATCAGACCCACTATGGTGTGATTAGCATATTATGCCAGCTTTGTGACTGTGCATTTGTGTTTAACAGGCAGGGATAGCTCAGTAGGTAGAGTGGTGGCCCCATGATCGGAAGGTCGGGGGTTCGACTCCACTGAACGGCTACCCTGAGGTGCCCCTGAGCAAGGTACCGTCCCTACACACTGCTCCCCGGGCGCTGCACTGGCGGCTGCCCACTGCTTCACTGGGTGAATGGGTTAAATGCAGAGGAACTATTTCCCTATGGGGACTAACACGCACACTTTACTTTAACAGGCGGTAAATACATTTCCTTTGATATTCCTACCTTTAGGCATAATGAGCTGTCCAAAATGGAAGACTGAAGATGGCTTTGAAATGCAATTTGGTGTGAACCACCTGGGCCACTTCCTTTTAACGAACTGTCTGTTAGATCTCCTGAAGAAGTCAGCGCCGAGCCGCATTGTGAATGTCTCCAGCTTAGCGCATGAGAGAGGTGCAGTTTTTCCTCTTTTTTTCTAGTTCATATAAAGAGAATTAGTTGTTTTTTTTAAATCTCTCAGGAATGTCATCCTTTTATATTCATTTAATGTTAAATACCACATCTGTGAATAAGGATGAAGTGCTTTCTCTCAACAGGTCAAATCCATTTTGATGACATAAATCAGGACAAAGATTACCGGCCTTGGAGAAGCTACGCTCAAAGTAAACTAGCTAATGTCCTCTTTACAAAAGAGCTGGCCAACAGGCTGCAAGGTGCTGCGTCTGTTTTATATCTATATTTCTATGTGTCGTTACACATTGAATGGGATTTCATGTCCTTGTAATGACTTGTGTTCTGCATCTTGTCATTTTGCAGGTACTGGCGTAACAGCATATAGCCTCCACCCTGGAGTCATCCGCACCGAGCTTGGCCGACACTTCTGGCCCACAGTGCCCCTGTGGAAGAGGGTTTTGTATGTGCCCTTCGTGTTTTTCATCAAGAATCCGACAGAAGGAGCTCAGACCACCATCTACTGCGCTGTGGAGGAAAGCCTGCAAAATGAGAGTGGACTCTATTACAGGTCAGTCTGTGTAATTCAACAGATGGGCTCTTTATTGATAGACAGCCAAAAGGGATATTGCTCGGCTCGCCCATGTGGGGGAAATGGATCATATTGAGAACAACACTAACATACTCTACTGAGACTGGTATTGTGAATGTGTAATGAAGCATATTAGCAATGAAACAGCTGGACTCTTCTTTCTCAGTGCAGTCTAATGCAATATCTTCCCTCAGTGGATGTGCAGACACAGGAAATGAATCTGATACCAGTTCTTTATTTTCTTCAAAATTATACTCTGAATACGTCATTGCACGGGAGTCATTGGATTCATTTTGATGATAGGGAACGTGAGTTAGGGATTGCTTTTGCACTTTAAAAAACTACAAGTAGCTGATAGTAAAAGCAGAAAAAATTTTCTAATAACACTGATAAAGAAACTACTTAGTGCCAGTCAGTCATGTCTAGTAGGATTCTCCAACCTCTCAATGGGCCTTTTAAAGGTGACAACAGGGAACACAGTTGATCTGCGTACAGTAAAATAAATGTTCTTGTGATTTGTTGAATATAATTAAGTCCAGTTAACACAACTGTTTAAAAACCTAATGTGTTAACATGCTGTGGGTTTTTCCACAGCATGATAATTCCTCTATGCATGAAAAATGTTGTCCAAGTCCAGTAAATGATGTCAGCGTGAACACTGATTCAAATCCAGTGAATTAGACGGACACATCTAAAACATAACGAGCAGACACATTAACGTTCATTTGGGGTCGTGTACTTAACCTTTTCGTGAATGTTAAATAATTATTCACTCTCATTTTAACTCTGGTCTTACTCCTGGGGGACAATTCTGTGTTTTTAGCTGCTGAATCCTAAATTCTGAACACCATCTAATCTGGTCTATTAACTGTCATCTGTTTGTTTCTGGGCTGGTAGAGCAGTGTAGAGCAGGCTCATCGAGGCTTTTATGCAGGAAATAGCTGTGTGCTACAGGTGAAAGCTTAGCTGATGAGACCAGAATTGTGGGTTGGAAAATCAGAGCAATTATCTAAGGAGACTTAAAGGCTTTGTAGAGGTGAGGGGTGTTTGGTGAGTGACTCATTTGCAACTACAAGCGACCCCTTTTACATTGTAAGCATACTACAGTAGCAATTTAGCACTAATATAAAAATGTGGATTAGCACAATATAAAATGAGATTTTGATACAAGGAATCTTTTTGAGACAGAAAGTCAAGATCATATGATAAATAAAGGAATCATCATGTCAGCAGGGTCGCTGCGTCAGTGTGCATGCCCAGAAAAAAAATGCCTAGACAAAATCACAGTCAATATAAATGCCACAAACCAGCTGCAATACACTGACAGCTTCCCACCTTTTGCAGATTTCCAGTATTTCATTACTGCTGACATTATCTTATCAGGCATTTCAGCCATTTACCAGTGAATGACTGACATTTAAGTGGTGCTGCATGTGTTCAAGATTTTAAAAATGGCAAGAGCTGATTGCATGCTCACACACACACATATTTATATTTATAGATAGATAGACAGATAGATAGATATACCAGAGGCCTGGCGGCTTGAGGGTCCTGCGCAGTATCTTAGCTGTTCCTAGGACTGTGCTCTTCTGGACAGAGATCTCCGAAGTTGTTCCCGGGATCTGCTGGAGCCACTCGCCTAGCTTGGGAGTCGCTGCACCTAATACTCCGATTACCACTGGGACCACCGTTACCTTCACCCTCCACATCTTCTCGAGCTCTTCTCTCGAGAAGATGTGGAGGATATATATATATGGAGGGTATATATAAATGCTGACAGCACATTTTAAAGTATCTGAGGCCTGATGAGGATCATTTTCCATTAACTCTTCACATCACAATGACCAGATCATTCTATTCATTTATTGTATTTATTGTGTACCTAACACTGTACCTAACACACTGTGTAACAAACAGTTTAGCATTTATCTACTAAAGAGCCATGCTCACATCTAGAACTGTTTTGCTAAAATAAGCAGGGCTTTCCCTAAAAATAGATTGTCTTGATGTTTCTCCACAGTCTGTGTATTTATTAATTCTCCCCCTGAAGTGAGCGAGTCTGTAATCTGTTCTGTTTGTTTGTTTGTCTGTCTGTTTGTTAGCAGTCTACAACAGCTCGAGCTGATTTAATTTAGGTGAAAATCTAGTCAATGTCGTACCAAATGTGAAAGTCAGTAAAAACTTTATATTACCCCCAATGTTTTATGGATCAAGTTCAAACAATATACAAAGTCTTGGTGGGCATGAGTACCTGGGTTGGCTAAACATTTGACCTTGACCTTTATTGTTGGTGCCCAAGGTCAAAGTTGACCTTGGAAAAAAATACAATATAATAAGTATTATGTTCCATATGAAAGGGAACATGAAGAGTGCTCTACAACACACCTCTTTTTTTTCTCCCACTATGACACCCTATGATGTCAGAATGAACCCATAACAGGCTGAGATCAGGATGTTGTAATAAAATGATGATAATAATAATAATAATAATAATTAAAAAACATTAAAGTTTTAGTATAGCCTTTGCCCTTTAAAGGAAGTCCCGTTTTCTGAGTGTTCTTGTTTGAAATTAGAACATTTTAAGATTTTCCTTAATAGTTTTTTTTAGCAATTACAAAGCATATGATTTAATCTTAATTTAAACTGCTGATACTAGAACCTGACTGATATTGGACTTTTATGACCAATACCCATATTTGGAATGTTGCTTTGTTGTCACCACAAGTCATGGGTTACTCATTTACACTTCTCCTATCGATGCCAACAGGGAAGTTGCGGAGTGCCATCTGGTGGAATATCTGTGTAACATCAACATTTATAACATAATTGGAGGTTTTAGTTGTCAACCATACCGATATATCGCCACATAACAAATATCGGTTTGGCTCTACTTGATGTTATTTTTGTATATAAAGTGAAAACTGACTCTTTTGGTCTTTGTATGAAATTATATGGGTAATAACATAACTAATAAATATCTAAATTCCTATAATTATCTTTAAGAAAACAGTATAAAATATTAAGACATTGTTGCCTTGTAAATTATCCTTTGATTGCATATCTTGCCTTTTTTATCTGACTGATTAACTTGTTCTTGTGACTTAATCAACTCAGCATGAACAGATCAAGTTGTGTGTTTAACACTAAAGTCTGCACTGATTACAGCGACTGCGCCCCTAAAACAGCAGCCCCTCAGGGTCTGGATGATGAAGCTGCCAAGAAGCTGTGGGAGCTGAGTGCCTCTGTGGTCGGTCTGACATAGTCACAGCGACGATGATGATGATTTTGATGATGATTGTCATCATCGCGGTGCCACTGGACTGCCAGGTGGCCTGAGGAAAGAACTGGTACTCTTTCTAGTGAACATCTGCGCTGCTAGTAGCAGCTGAGCTCCTGCTTAAGGACAACAAATGAACAAAAGACAGAAATTCACAAGTGATAGACATTTATTTAGAATATACAACAAACTAATTGGAAAAATACTATGAATTAAATTAAGTTTTTTCTTAAACAGAAGCAATGCTTCACAGGTCAGTTACATGGAAGCTGTATGATCTTTAGCATTGATTGCCTTTAGCTTGAAATGACATTTTAATTGATGGGTTTCACCAATATCTGTGTGGACTAAGGGTTAAAATGTCATTTATTGTTGCTTGGGTTTATCATATAAGAATTATATATGAATGTGCTTTAGCTTTTTGTAACACTGCTAATAGTGGTATTCAGTTTCTTTCTCGTGGGCATTAAAGTGCTCTTATACATAGCCCATTGTTATACCTGTCTTTTAAGGCATACTGTTTAGCCACATCCTATGTATTCATCACGAGTCTTCATTTTGATCCATGTGAGACCAGCAGTGCTGAGACAAAACACATGTTGGTTACATCACCATGAATTAAAGTTTTCTTTATACAAAATTTGTATCTGCTCATCACTTTTTTCGGTTTCTTTTTAAAGGCACTTTGTACAGAATTGCTACAAACAGTCCAATTTCATCTTATCCAAAGCTACATCTCAGACAAATGCATCACATTTTTTTTTCTTTTTCTTTTTTTCTTTTTTTTCGTGAGACAGAATGTCCATTATGGTGCTAATTACATATGCACAAAGTGCACCCTATCTGCCACCAGCTACAAATGTACCCTGTGTGTTCCTTTAATGTTACATGATCAGCTAGTTCAGAGGAAATGTACCATATCTTGGCATTTACATTCAAAACTGTAAAACATATACAGCAGATGTTGTGAAGTCAAAAGATAGTTATCCTTAAGGTTGAGTGTGACACGGGGAGGAAATCTACCTATATTGCTCAGTTTTAATGTATCTATATATTCTATCTATATTTTTTAATTACACATAATTCAACAACTAGATGGCTCTGAGTCTACACAAATGACACAAATGACTTGTGTAGACTATGGATGTACTTCCTCACAATCTATGGTGTTAACATCTCTACTTCCACAATATTTGCTGCATAAACTTCATAACTAACTAATGCTCTTCAAAATCAGAAAGCTGTTTCATCTGTTCCACTTGCATAGAGTGCCTTCTCACAAGTTTCTTCTTCAACTTGAGGCCACCTCTCTTTGGTGTGTTTGGTGCTACTGGAGCTATAGATCTAATACCTGTGGCCAGAGGTGAGGAGGGCTTGTTGCTAGCCCCGATATCGGGAATGGGAGGGTTTGGGTTTATGTTAAGAGGGGGGAGGTGGCCAGGCCTGGTGTGGGAGATGTGATCCAGCAGAAGTGTGCCTGAGCCTCTTCTCTCCAGGAGACCAGGTGCACGCCTGCGTGCTGTGCTGGGAGAGGATGTGCTGGCATTGCTGTCTAGAGATTCTCTGGAGCTGGTTAACATCACAAGTGGAGAGGTGTTTAGTTTCCTGCGCTCCACCGGGACCTTAGGAGAATCTAACATGGCAGAGTCTGAATAGAGCTGTGAGTCTGAGTCATAGTGATCATTCCCCAGGTGTCTCCTATGCATTGTGTCTCTCAGACTGGCTAGTCCACTGCTGCAGCTGCTGCTCTCCTGCTCTGTAGGCACCGTGCTGCGCCGTGCCAGTGGCTGGTGTTGGCCTAGCGTTCTCTCATATGATGGTTTAGATGTTGGAGGAACTGATAATGAGGTGGTCATTTTGCAGGGCTGTTCTCCCACTAGTGGGAATAAGCTGTCCTTCCCGTCTACACTGTTCTGTCGAGATAAAGCCGACCTCTTACTCAGAGAGAGTCCGTTTACCCCTGCAACAACATCCTCATCAGAACTAGCTTTCTTACTCTCATCATGGGCGGCGGCGGCAGCAGCAGCCAGGACAGAGGGTGCAATCAACCCCCAAGGCTCTGATTGCAGCCGCTTCAGCTGAGGCAAACGTGCACGTTTGGGGTTTGCAGGCCGCCGCGTCGGCGACGTGGGCCCATTGGCAAGTTTCGAAGCTGAGCTGGAGGTTTTTAGCTTTGTCTGGAAACTGAAGACTGTGTTTTGTTGCTCTTGCTCAGGTGAGGGCGATGCTGTGACGTTAATATCAGAGGGAGAAGTGCAGTACGCCGGGGAAGATCTCTCAACCAGCTCTGGTGATGGAGGGACATTTAGATACTGTTTGGTAGTCTTAGTGCCAGATGGTGACTTGTCTGTGGTGATTATGATCACCTCCTTGCCTTTAGCTTTGCATGCATCCAAGAGCAGTTTAAGTGTCTCCTTGTCATCTGCGTTTATGGCATAGACCAGCGCCGAGGCCCCGCTCCTGTCTTCCAGGCTGGGATCAGCACCGTTGCTAAGTAGGTGATCCACCACTTTGTGTCCAGCCTTGTGAATGCAGGCGTGCATTAAAGCTGTCCGACCTCCTTTGTCCTGTATGTTGGGGTCCGCTTGGTTGTCCAGCAGATATTTTACGAGCTTTGCCTTACTTACACTCTGCTGGTCGGTGTGTGTGGACATGCAGGCCACCATGAGAGGTGTTTCCCCACGTTCATTGCTCTCGTTGATGTAGGCACCTCCTTCCAACAAGAGCCTGGTGAGTCTCAAGCGTCTGAGCCACACTGCCTTCAGGAGTGAGTTTCCATCTGTCCGCAGTTCCAGAATATCTGCCATTACCCAGCCAATCACAGATCTTCTCAGTACTGAACTCACAGCTCGCAGCCCTTTGAACAAATTTGTGGAATTAGTTCAGCTTACATAGTAAAATGAGTGATTAATACCCACTTTGTTTGTCTGCTTTTCTATTTGTTATCACTGCCAGCAGGTGGCAGTCTGTTACAACCTAAAGAAAATAAAAATAAAACTTACTCTTATAGATCTGTGAAATATAGTGGATATATTGTTTGTTTAATTATTGAAATTGAATCAGTGTTGTACAAAAAATTGGCAGTTTTCCTAAAATGCTCATGCACGTCCTCAAAGATCACATATATCCATGCAGAAGTCAGCGTGGTAACACACCTGTTAGAGTCATAAACACTACTGATAGATGTGTCATGATGTCATAATCAAAGTTGATTTTTTTTTTCTAAACCTCTATCTAGACAGCAGTGCCCCCCACCCCCCACCCAACATACTGATACTGACACAAAAGCCTCCAGTATTCACTACAAGTAAGCATAAACATCATTTTTCCACCTTTCTGGGACGAATATACGAGAGACTGCGCGTAAATGCGATGTTTGTTATATAAATTTCAAATAGTGATCCAAACATCTGTTCAAGCTCTTTAACTGGCGACATTAAATAACGTCACGCTAAGCTCAAAGAGTCGCTGTCCGCGTTTCTCATTTTGGGTAACTTGGCTCGAAAGACGCGCTCCATTACACGTTGCGGTGTTCGTCGTCTTATTCTGCTTCAAATCCCAAATGTAAACATTTTATCTGCAGTTTGAATATTAATTTGCCAACATTAGACATACATTTGATTTCACATGCAACACAAGCTGTCGATCTAATTTAACAGCCTCCGCCTTCACCGATACAAGATAGCGAGGTAAAGTTGAATTAATTAACCTTCACGTGTAATATTGTTTGTGTGACAGTTGTTTCCTTACCTGGTCAAAGAGGAGATTTTCCATGTTCAAAGTAACCAGTGCTCTGCCATCTGCGAGGGCGAAATTAAAGATTCAAAACAGAAAGTTTGTTGAAGTTCTCCACAATAATCCTATTTTCTTTTTTGTTATGCAGCCGTGACTGTTCCCATCAATACGTCTTGGTTTAGGTTACAGTGTGCCGTGCCTCTCTGGCACCATAACGCATGAGCTGTGTGGCTTTTGTTATGGAGACACACCACATCAGTCCAATGGGGAGTATTCCTTTCACTGCGCACTCAAGGATCACAACCTGGAGATGCTGCGGGTTATAAATAACTTACTTTCTTGCTGGTTGAATGAAACGTGTATTCTCTTGACGTCAGAGTCGACCAAAATAAATTGCGTCTGATGAAAAACCTCTGTCTCGGTCTTTATATCTGCTGGACACAAACAAAACGAGTGCTGCCTCCTAAAGACATGCAAATGATCTGCGCGCGCGTGTTATTTTAATTATGTCAAAAGAGCAGTATGAAAATGAAAACGGTGGGCACAGTTTGGCCTACACGTGATGAAGATGAGAAGGCTGCTTTTTCTCCTAGAGCCTAGTGCTTAGGCTGCTTTTTGAATTTTCTTCAGATAGTAAGTCTGCGCTATAAATACGATTTAATCTTTCTGCAGGGTGGAACAGGAATAAAGGCAGGTTGTCTGTCTGCCATGTATGAAAGGGCACAGAGAAAACAATTCAGTTGTAAAATGTGCCTGGACCACCATCACGCTGCTTCTTGCAGGGAATTCCAATAGGATATATTCACCAGCTATCTTTCTTTTCTTATTTTCATTTTTTTTAAAAAGCAGAAATCATATTTTTAAGCAGTGACACTTTGATACAAAGCATTAGTTAATATTTAATGTTTATGCATATCTGCAGCGCTTCTTTCTCTCATTGTCATGTACTCAACAAATTATGTGAGAGAGCAAAAATATTTTGCACCTATATATTTACAGTACAATTAAAGAAGCCAAAACTTGTAGCAGCCATCGCAGCTATACAGCCTAATAGGGACATTTCTATTTTTAGGTTGCTATGAGACAGCACAGAAGCAGTTTCTAATGAGAACAGTGATGTTCTCAGCCCTGCAAAGAACAGGTAAATCAGACACATTCCTCCACGGACAGACAGGATTATATGGCATTTTTTATGCAGTTATTTTTGGATCTATTTTCCACTCATGAGTAAGTCACCACCACCACAATCAATCATTAATCCTTTGACCCCTGCTCCTTTTTTTCTTTTCTTTTTTTCTGACTCTAAGACTAATCACTTTATTACCTATCCAAAGGCTTGACGTCTCAGGACTTCAGCTGTCAATGTTGCCAGTGATTTCTCACCTGTGATTGCCTTCTCAGTCCCAGAGGAAGTGTTGTTTACAAGGCACATGGAGAAGGCAGTTTCATAAAGCAGCTCATGCTGTAGTCACCACCTCAAAAGAGTATGCCCCTCCTGTTCAAGAGGCATTAACAGTCTGGCTAAATATTGCCATTTCTTCACCAGAAATGACTAAAAGAGTTGTGTAAAATATTGGTTTATATGTAGATGAGTAAAAACTGTTCTTCTAAGTGTCAAACTTGATTCTAAGAATAGGAAGTTCTAAGAAGTTTTTTTTTTTTTTTGTCAAACACAAACTGAAATTGTTATTCAGATGCTATTATGTATATTTCACATTTTATACTGTTGAGTAAAAATTATATGGGTCTGTATTATAGACAGACTTCAGAGAATCATGATGATCCAAGGATCAAAGGCCAAAGCTGACTAGTTTAGACACATTCATTATCACTGGGAGCCAAAAGGACGTCAGTGGCCCTCACAGAGGGTGATCTTTGCCCCGATGATGCTGTCGTCTGCAGTATATAGAGGAAAAATAAATAATTAAAGTGAAGAGAATAAGCGCCATCACCCCTGGGAGCACTTTCCATTTTCAGATATCTTACACCACAGCTGCTGCTCTCCCTCCCCTCCGTTCTAAATATAACCTTTTCTTCTGTCTGAATTGTGACATTTTTTACTCATCAGACTACAGTAGCTCAAAAACTATTTATATATTCTGACAAAGGACATAAAAGTTATCAGCAGTTTTCAAATTTAGAGTCTGATCACAATTTTTCCAGGAGACGGGAAGAACAGAGCACTTCATGTCTAACCTTAATTTCAAATAATGCCTCAGTTTTGAGAAAACAAGAAAGGAAATTGTTTTTGTAAACTGCAAATAGAAATATGCTCAGTTTTTTTTATTGCACTGAAAAAGAAAGTTGCTGTTGTCAAAGCCAGTAAAATTTGAAAGTAAGATACAGCCAAGTGCTACAGGAAAGTCTAAAAAATATATAGTGCAACATGTCAGCACATATTTATTCTTCGCTGTGATTACTGTTTAATTTTCATCCTCCTCTGAAATGTCAGGTGACAACTCATTGCAGAACACTAATTTAAATAATTGAGCAAATCTTGGTATTGTGGCAAAGATATGTAATTTTAACAAATAAATATTCTTAAGTGTTGTTAAAGTTACATTTATTCTGTTTAAAGTGTCTTTTATAATTTCATCACTTTCATGAGTTCAGCACATAGACTGTAAACAGGTTACAAATGTCTCATAACCATACACTGTATATAAAAGATGGCTGGAACTAGCCAACGCATTTAACCTGCACTTTCTCTGACTTCTAGCAGAGCTACTGAGCTGCCATATCTGTGACCTCGGTAAACAAATTCCTGATCTCAGTCACTGGTTTTCTTCTTGTACATAAATATGGTCACATTACATTAAAATAACAACAAGAACAACAAAGCCAAAACAAGGATAAAGCAGGGCATGCTTTACTGTGTTACTGACAAGCTGCTAGGCAAGAAATATGTGTTATCCTTTGATTTCTTGTAGGCTGAACATGGCTATCTGTTGGCAATCGACTGGCAGACCATAGGGTACAACCGTCAGCCCTTCTACCTGCAGAGAGCATCTGATGCTAGATGTAGGCAGTGTCCAAACCAAGACTTTTTTCTAGTCTTGCTTGTGTGCCAGCCCCAGAGAAGAGAGAAGTTCTAACATGTAAAGTGATGAACTGAAACAGAGTTTTAAAAACAGTGAAAAGTGTCCAGTGCTGCCACTCTCTGTACTTTTAATACTGTATCATTTCATTTCTGATGTTTTTTCCACGCTGCTCCTGTTCTTTTTAAGCTCCACTATCACAGCCAATCAGCATTTAGCATTCAACAGTTACATGCTGTTCGGTTTTTGGAATACTGTGCGTTTTTTGTAGGTTGAAAACCTCTCTCTGAAGGCTCTCCACAGGTGCATACCTATGCAAATGGCCAATCCCGTGGTACCATAAAACAAGCATCAATCAGAGCCTCCCCTGGCTTGTAGTGTAGGTTTATGAAATACCGACCTCTGCCAGTTTGAAGCTTCATAACTACATTAATCACAGTGTTTATATCCATCTTTTATATACAGGCTATGATTATGACAAAAGTGAACCCAGATTGTTCAAGAGAATCTGATTGGACTGCTTTCAAGCACATCACGTGAAGAACATTATATCTTTTTATGTATACATAAGTAATCTTGAACACTAGCATTAGCCAACTAATGCCAACTATAACGTGAGTTAAATTTAAGGTTAGCATTAGGGTGTGAATTGTTTTGGATAATTGAGGAAATGGGGAAAGCACTTAAGGAGACCGGGATATTATGGCTGTTATGGGAGTCAAAGAAAATTCCTTGACCCCCGTAACAGCCTGTTAATTATGTAAATAAATAATTAACTGAACACAGTTTACCTGGCGCTCTCCAGTGGCAACAAAAGTCACATCTGAGAAGCTGCTAGTTTCTTTACAAATACCTAATTGTAAAAAAAAAAAAAAAAAAAGCAAACTGCTGTTTTATTGGGAATACTTGGTTGGGAACAATAATCTCCCGGAGTCATCACTGGTTGCTGGGAAACTGCTCAGCCAAGAAATAGTCTGATACATAACACCCTCCAAAACTGTTGATTTGCTGTTTTCGCACTTTGATTTGTGTAGCTGTTTGATCCTGTTTTTAGTCTTTGTGGAAGACTAAGTTAGCCAGCTGCAGATGAACGCATCACATTTTGCATATGGACACATAAACAATAAACGAAATGACATAAAGGATACAGATACGATTGGAGAGCTGCCTCTACAGAAATTTCAATTAAGCCCAAAGTCACAACAATTCTGCCATAACAATTACGTCCACGGTCTGAACACAGGAATTCCGAATAACATTTGCCTTTTCTAAAATAAACCCATAAATCTTTTTTTTTTAAAAACATATATATATATCTCACTTATCCATTCCTTCCTGATAACTCCATTTGCATTAAGACACCGAAGCCTGCATGTGTGTTTTTTTCTAGCACATATATCGCCTGTTGTTGTGCTGATGTTGTGCTTCTAGCTCTGTGGTGGTTGTCTCTTTAAAGACTGAGTTTGACATTCTCATGGCATTTGGTGTCTCAGCGATTGTATCAAGCGAATGTGTGGGCTGCGACAGCATTAACTCGCACGAACCCTGCTACAGCTTTGGACTGGACTGCTCCTTGTCTCCCTCCTACCGTGGCAGATTTAAGGAAATGCCTCCAGTGCAGCTTAAAAACCTGCCACCCCTCACATATGCTGCGAGTGATTTTTTTTTCTTTCCCCTCGTCCACTCATGATTATAGCCCGTGAAGTATAACACATTTTCAGACACTTTGATCTTTTCATATTGAAAAGTGCTACTTTCTCATAGTTGAAATCTTGAAATGGTTCCACTCCTCCTCTGCCTCCTTCTCCTTCACCAGTCCTTCTGTTCTTTCTCATCTCGCATTGCAAACCAACACCTGCCCTTCTGGCAAGCAGTAATTGAGTTGAGCATTATTCAAGAGCATTATACAGGCAACAATTTTGCTGGGTGATCATTGTGTACGTTGGCTGTATCCTAGGAGATTGGTGCATATCTAATAAGGAGTTTGTTACTCATTTTGCAGAGTGGGCACTTTGATGTCCGCCGTGTTGAATTTTCTATTTTAGCTCAACATCCTCCTAATGAAGCAGAGGGCTTGAAGCCTCAGAATTGGTTGCTTATCAACTCTACACTCCACTTATTAGTAGTTGTTGTGAAGCCTTTAATTGGATACTGGAACAGGAGGCACCTTAATGGTCTGTCAGTAAAAAGTGGTCATGATATATAGCTACGGATGACAGTTTTGTTAACATGGTTAAAAATGTGAAAGGCGAACGCTCGCAAAAAACTCTCACTTTCCCCTCGTGTTTCGTGGCTTTCTTTCCTTTCGCCCTCTAAATCAACAAGTGTTAGGAGAATTTCATTAGGTGCAGTTTCAGGTGGAGTTTCAAATTCTGTGTAGCTGCCTCACTAACTACAAAAGTAATTAGTGGCAAAATTGATGTTTTGGTAGGATCTGTCACACCTCTCTTAACACCACCAAATCAAAAGCTTAACAGTGTGTCTTGCCTCCCACTGGGTAGAGAGCAGAAACTCTTCCTGCCATAAGTTATCTAATGAAAGACAACAGAAAAATACAGCCATCAATAGAAGTCCAGGAATATGGCCTACCTACCATTACACTGAGGTAATCGTGTCTTAAATATCTTTTCTAATTTTTAGTATCATGTACAGTGTTTTACTTTTGTAGGAGTATCTTTATCCTTTTCAGAATAAGGTAAAAGCAAATATTGATATGGGGTTAAATGAATTTCTGTGAAAAACTGAGTTTTCCACTACGAATTCATCACAGACTGTTTCATAGCTGCATCTGTCAGAGGTTTGGGCTCGTCAGAGTATGTGGGTACATCAGTGTGGATGAGTGGATGTTCTGACAGTGAGTTAGAGAACTCTGCTCGCGGTTCACACCCCTGAGACTGTGACGTCTTTGACACCATGAGGCACTCTGACCAAAATACACCTCCTCTGCAGCACAAGGTGAAGAAAGAGCTTTTTCTGTCTATGTTGCTGGTAGTGACGTCAGATCACTCCTTTCTATCCTTGAGGGTGTCTGCAGATGAGCAGAATCAGACATGACAGGACTGAACAGGACCAGCCTGGCCTCAGTTAAAAAAAAAGAAAAGAAAGATAATTGTCAGGTCACAGATCTTAGAGTAGATTAAGAAGCCTTAGAAACATGGCGGAAACGCAGGACGACCGCCTCCTTTATTGAAGAGTCAATCCAGGGGTTCACCCATGACTAATGTGGATGAATTTGAAGACTATAAATCCAGAACAACATAGCAGGATAAAGGTGGTGGAAAGAGATGCACCATTTGTTTGACTGTTTGCTTCTCCGTTTACACAAAAAACTAAAGACCAGCTTCCTGAAACTTTTCCCAGACCTTTGTTGGAGCTGCAGATTCGTTTTTAGAAAAAAATCCAAAATAGTGTGTGAACCTTTCAAAGGATGCACTTTTCACAAAATCCTATACTGTGTAAAGAATTTGTGCTTAGCCTTAATCTTTGTCCAGCAATGAAAGGCTAATTGAGTTTCATTTTTAAATAGCTAACTGTCCTTTTAGTTCTGCTACAAGAATCTGGCAAGTCTAAGATGGCACAAGCTTGTTGCAGCTGGGTTTAATCAGCTGTGCTAGAAGGTGGGATGAGCTGGCAATATATGACCTGGCAGTATATGAGGACAAACACAAGTCAGTAATTATTGCTGGGTGCTGTGAAAAAAAAAGGAGCTGTAAGACAATGAAAACTGTCAGATGTAATACTTTAAAACTCCTTAGAAAGTTTGGCAAACAGATACTCTAATTTGAAAATGTCTGAGAAGGTGATGCCACGATTACAAAAAAATGTACAAATGAGAGAGGAAAGTTCTGCAGGTGATCTACTAACAATACTGTAATTTGGAAGAACAGATGCGACCAGTTGATTTCATTAATGACTAACGCAATCTACCAAGAGGAGCACAAATTAGCCTGTCGCAAACAAGCAGACATGATGAGGGAGCATGTTACCTACTAAAAAAAATAAACACTACATGCACAGGTTTTGCACATGAATGTCAGAATAGCCAGACAAGCATGCTGGCTTGTAAACTGCAAAGTGCTACTGGATGCAATAGGACATCATGGTGTTTTTGTCATACTCTACTTGATATAGCTGTTAATGGTGCACAATAAATCTTTATCTGGCAGGCTAGTCGACCGTTTAACAGACAACAGTGAAGTTTTTTTAAGCTAGGTGTTATTTTTCATGCGGATCATTTTCTATCATGATGCTACCAATCTATAATTCTATATAATATGATATATTCAATATTCTATACTCATTATTATCATTCATCCTATCATTTTACAGTTGTTGTTGTTTTTTAAATCATCTACCTAATGGGAAATCGACTTGTCAAGCTATGTTCTCAAGTTAAATACAAAATGTAGTTTTCTACTATTTTTAAGGGTGATTTTATCTAGATTTTTGTGATTGCTTAATTGGTATTGTTTCTAAAGTGTTGTGTCATTCTCTTGCATGTGTACCAGCTCAAAAGCATAAAGCATATAGATTTAGCTTTACTACGCTCACATTTTTCTGATTTGCCAGATCTCCATCTGATCTGGACCCACCCTGACTAACCAGATTTAGCTGAACACAGTCGTGTGAACTGTAGTTATTACATTCAGCTTAACTCCTTCTGTACCAAGAACAATGTATGGCGGTATCGTAAAGGTAAGTTCACCTTCATGATAGTTATATATATAAGATGGCACAAGCTTGTTGCAGCTGGGTTTAATCAGCTGTGCTAGAAGGTGGGATGAGCTGGCAATATATGACCTGGCAGTATATGAGGACAAACACAAGTCAGTAATTATTGCTGGGTGCTGTGAAAAAAAAAGGAGCTGTAAGACAATGAAAACTGTCAGATGTAATACTTTAAAACTCCTTAGAAAGTTTGGCAAACAGATACTCTAATTTGAAAATGTCTGAGAAGGTGATGCCACGATTACAAAAAAATGTACAAATGAGAGAGGAAAGTTCTGCAGGTGATCTACTAACAATACTGTAATTTGGAAGAACAGATGCGACCAGTTGATTTCATTAATGACTAACGCAATCTACCAAGAGGAGCACAAATTAGCCTGTCGCAAACAAGCAGACATGATGAGGGAGCATGTTACCTACTAAAAAAAATAAACACTACATGCACAGGTTTTGCACATGAATGTCAGAATAGCCAGACAAGCATGCTGGCTTGTAAACTGCAAAGTGCTACTGGATGCAATAGGACATCATGGTGTTTTTGTCATACTCTACTTGATATAGCTGTTAATGGTGCACAATAAATCTTTATCTGGCAGGCTAGTCGACCGTTTAACAGACAACAGTGAAGTTTTTTTAAGCTAGGTGTTATTTTTCATGCGGATCATTTTCTATCATGATGCTACCAATCTATAATTCTATATAATATGATATATTCAATATTCTATACTCATTATTATCATTCATCCTATCATTTTACAGTTGTTGTTGTTGTTTTTTAAATCATCTACCTAATGGGAAATCGACTTGTCAAGCTATGTTCTCAAGTTAAATACAAAATGTAGTTTTCTACTATTTTTAAGGGTGATTTTATCTAGATTTTTGTGATTGCTTAATTGGTATTGTTTCTAAAGTGTTGTGTCATTCTCTTGCATGTGTACCAGCTCAAAAGCATAAAGCATATAGATTTAGCTTTACTACGCTCACATTTTTCTGATTTGCCAGATCTCCATCTGATCTGGACCCACCCTGACTAACCAGATTTAGCTGAACACAGTCGTGTGAACTGTAGTTATTACATTCAGCTTAACTCCTTCTGTACCAAGAACAATGTATGGCGGTATCGTAAAGGTAAGTTCATCTTCATGATAGTTATATATATATAAATGACTACGTAACCCTGCAAACAAGAAGTCTTGTTAAAGTATTAGATCAGCATAACTGTGCTGAAAGCATAGTGCCACCTGTGCATCTCTCACTTTCTGAATCCGACTGATTTAGCTGACACACTTGGCTGAGCTGCCCGTGTTTGTGTCCTGCTGTTTACTCACACAGACTAGGCAGAACTTGTATCAGAGGAGGCACAGTGAGTGAGGCTCTCTCTGCTTGAATCACAACTGTGCAGGTAATAATCAGTTTTCCTGTCTGATTTCAATTCAAAACAGGCATGACTATAATACGCCACCAGGGTGATCTGGCTGCCAGCCTGCTTGTAAGAAAGACTGACGATACTCAATATAAATATAATGCTCGACTCTCTCTTAAAGGTAAGGAAAATTCATCTGCATTCTGGTTCCCACTGTGCTCGTGAGACCCATTGCTAGTGTTCCCCTGGGCCAGGAGCTCTCATACCTGACTGAGCAGATCGAGATAAGAACCAGTTATCTTTGCCTCACAGCACTCCACATCCCAGAGGGAGATCACCTCTCTAAGCAGACGCAGCAGCCTGGGATTCAGTGAAACCAGAATATCACCATTTACTGTGTCTTTCCAAATTCCACCTACAAGGACTTCAAAAGCATAAAATGCAATTAATAGTTAACCATTTTCAATGCTCCCTGCTTAAATCTTAAGTTGGCCTAAATCAATTGAATGTATGATCTGTAATGTTAAACTAAGTGAAGCACACTTGTCAATCGAGGGCTTTGACTCCCTTTTTCAGAGGATCAGAAAGTGTACAATTATCGTGCAGCGATGCGATGTAAAGAAAGCATATTCAGATATCTTGAGCTCAGTTAGACCAGTGATTCACTGGTGCACAGGAAGATTTCTCTAGATTCTCTAAATCTTTAAATGATTTTATGTACTGGATGAGGAGATTTTCAAAGTCTTCCCAATTTTATGTTGAGGCTCCTTATTCTGAAATTGTTCCACAATTTGTACTCATCTCTACTCTGCCTCTCCTTTTCTATTCAATCATGCTACCGACCTGTTGCTAATTAACCTAACGAGTTGCAAAATGCTCCTCCAGCTGTTTCTATTTAGTACCACTTACTTTTCCAGCCTTTTGTTGCCCCCTTCCCAACTTTCATTTATTATGTGCACTGCTGCCATCAAATTCAAAATCATCAAAATGAGCTAAATGTTTTTCATGAAATAGTAAAGCTTCACCAATCACTGCTTTTTCCTTGTTCAGTGACAGTTCACCTGTCTGCATGTAAATAATATATGATGATATATAGTCATTTGTCTCACCCATAGCTTCTGTTTCATCCTTGTCACTCTATATTCTCTGTTTTGATGCCTGCCTCTTCATGTGCCTGGTTCTGCCAGAGGTTTCTTCCTGTTTACAAGGAGTTTTTTCTTCCCACTGTCACCACGTGCTGCCCATAGGGGATCAGGGTTTTCTCTAATATTGTAGGGTACGTAACTTACATTATGAATAAGTTGAAGTGACGGTTGTTGTCAGTTTGCACTGTGTTAATAAAACTAAACTGAGTGAACTCTATTTGATTCAATGTCAATAAAAATATTGATCTCTGTAGGTTTATATTTGTTTTAATGACTCAGTCTTTGAGCAGCTGGAGGATGAACCGGTGTAAGCCCTTTTTATTGCTCCAGGCGCTCACAGCCTTTGTGTAAAGTGGATTCAGTTTAGTTTGGCTGCGAACTCAAAGACGGCACTCCAGCTGGCACATTTTGAGAACAATATCTTGTGTGGTAGGATGACGGAATTGTATCTTGGTTTGGAAGGCTTTCAGAGGTGCAACTGTCCAGATAAAGACTTCCTGTGCGCTCAGTGTGGAGTACTGCCTCGGTCTGCAGGGTAAGACAGGGCAAGTGTTGGATCAGCCTCTTCTCTGCTTTGACATCAAAACTAGCGAAAGGAGAGAAGGAGAAATGTAAAATGAAGATATTCTTCTCAAATAAAGGTCTCGTCGATATCATACGCATCTCTGTCTGTTCTGCTTTTTTCACGTTATATCCTTTATGACTCATCAAATTCTAATTTTAAACATAACAAAGACGCACTTATTTTGGGGGATTCCCAATCTCCTTTTTCTTCTAAGCCACACTGCAAATGGCACACATCCCTTGGAGCTGGAGACGCCCAGGATGCTGCTGGGATGTTTTCCATGGCACGATTGTGTCAGTATCACAATGTAGTGAGTCATGTTTATCACCTTCTCGCCTGTTGTGCCTCCTCCTCGTGTGAGTTTTGAAGAACATGGCCAAAATCATGAGTGTACATGTCAATATCTTTGTCAGTGTTTGTGTTTACGTTAGAACTCTGTGTCTTTAATCAGTCCATTTTAATAAAAATTGAATGTCATGATCTTTTCACTGCTGGGAACACATTAGCTGTGTGCTGTCCTCTGACTAAGCCTGCGATGTTGTTCTCTATTCAGTAGGACTCGATGAACGCTAAATGGAGAGGGAACCTGATTTAATTAGTGCTGATCAAAGGTTTCATTTCATCGCATTGCATTGTGCGAGTGTGCCTTGACAAAATGGTCACAGAGCATAATCGGTAGCAGCTGTGATATCACAGCAACAGATCTGATCTGAGTGAGAGGACAATGAACTGTGTTTCCAAGGAAATGATGCAGCAGTTAAGACATTACTGAACACAGAAGATAATCTTAGTCATTTATTTAGCCTTGCATACACTCCTGTACATCCAAAATATCTCCACAAGCATGCATGCACAGGCATTTAAACTAAGCACAGTTCTGAGAGGTGTACATCTGGACAAAGCATCGGGGTTTTAGTAGATATAAGGGAGTACATTTGGGGGCAGTGACAACAAAACAGCTTCCAACCTGTGATTTATCACATCATAGGAGCTCCACTTTGGTGCTACTGCAGAATTAACTGGATTCACATCTGCTGTGATTTTGAGTGCTGCACTATGTACACCAGAAGGTTGGCAAAATTGGCAGAAAACCCCCCCATAAATGTTTTGATGCATCACTGGTTAAAAGCTGTTTTATGTGTCAGCTTAAAATCTGTATCATAAGTGTTGCTCCTTGACGGCAACGAGATATGTCTGTTCCTGTCACCGGTTTACAGTGTCCATGTTAATACAGGCACAGATGAAGGGGATGTGCCCTAAATAAATATGTAAGTAGCCATGCTGGGTTCCTGCTCCTCCTGCTGCTTCTGCTGATGCTATTGATCTAATTGCTCATTTAAGCCCAAATGCCTCAATTGAAATGTTCCTAGTGCAAACTAGTCAGCACAAAGAGGTTTCTGGTGCGAGCTGCGAACAGTTCATGTATTTCAATGCACAACTCTTCTCTCCAGCACGCAGCTGTCCTCGCAGGCAAAGGAAGAAGCTGCTGAAACATGAAGTTAGAAAGAAAAGGGGGCTCATATTCATTCTTCACTTAAAATAAAAAATAAATACATAAAAATCAGGTCCGCAGAGTTGGGTGTATTTGTGCTGATTACAAAAATAACTTTTCACACCAGCAGAAGGAACACCAGCAAGAGTAATGTCTTTGTGTATTTTTAGGGATGATTAATGTGATTCCCAATCCAGGACAGCCGACTAGAGAACACAATCCTTAAGGGACTGTGGCTAGAACTGAATGGGGTCATCCAAAAGAAAAAATTGTGTGTTTGGTGTATGCGCCGCGGTGAATATGCGTTTATGTTTTTAGATTTTAAATGAATCAAATATGTTTGTCTTTTATTTTTTTCCTTATGTAAATTTTAAGGGTTACAGTTAAGGTTAGAGACTGTCACCGCTGGTAAGTCGTGAATTAATTATTTATTTTTGCTGTTGTTTTTCCTCTCCACTAGCTCCAAAGGGAAATATAAGGCACTTTAGCTACTCAGTGCTCCAATATGTTAACCCGTAGTGTCTGCGTCTGTCTTCTTTTTGGTGCTGAGCAGGCTGCTTAACAGCGTTAACTCAGAAAACAGCTGCCTGCTGACACCAAAAACTATGCTATAAATAAACTGAACAAGATGTATAAATAAACCAAGCTGAAACTTAGCTTACCTTGTTAGAGTTGCGCGATCACAGGTTTTCTGTGGAACAAACCATCTGGTGCATCAGATGTGAAGCTCTGTAATAAAGTTGCAGAATCAGTGGACAGCTGTGTCTAGGATTATAAGTATGGCCTGTGACTTTCACTTATCTACTGAAACTTCCATAATCCAAATTTTCACAAACAGTATTATGCATCTTGTTTCCATTTGAGCAGTCAGTGGTGTTTAGATGAGTAACTGCCTGTGTTTTGTTGCCTATCCCACCTGTCTCTGATCATTTTGTAGCTCTTTGATGTCACCAAACTTCACCTTTGCTGTTTTTTCTTCCCCCTCTGGCTCGGACAGTCAGACAGAAGCCTGCTGCGTGTTATTGTGCACTTCAGGAAACAATGGATGCAGCTAAAATAAAAGAATCACACCTTCCCCTTGGTTTTGGTTTTTACAACACATTTTTACCTGGACCCATAATTTAGTGGAAGTTAAAGGAAATCCTGTAGCTTCCTTCCAGACGAGTTCTTCTAGAGCTGCGGGACAGTCTGGCTTTAGCCAAAAATGTGGCCTGGCATATAACACTCAAGAAATGTGCCACTGACATTTTTAATAAACAGCTATTATTGACGTTTTGTGTGCAGACATATAAAAAAAAGAAATAAGACGCTGGATTTGAAGTGCTCGGTGTATGCTGCCGGTGCTGCTGTTGTTGTTTAGTGCTCGTTCTTATTAGAGGTTTGACTTGATCAATGTGATCAGCCATGCACAGCCAGGTGTGTGGTGAAGCTCAGTGAGGCACAGGGACAGGGTTTATAAATAAACCAAATAAAGAAACGGTTGTGTCAGTGACCCCTGAGATGTGGCTTTGGAAAGGCTGGAAAGGCAGACGTTTATCCTGAAGAAACTAATAAAGCACTGTCTGTCAACTGGGAGGTGAGTCAGCCCAGCATCATTAGAGAGAAGCATCGTTCTGATCATGTCTCTGAGGGGAGATGACCATGCAGCACCACGCATCCAGGCAAGACCACCAAGAAACACACAGAGCCAGCAGCCAAGCAAAACAATCTGTTTCTGCAAACAGAAACCCGGGCGTGTATGCAGGCTTTAAAATAGGAAAAAAAAAAAAAACACGTACTGTATTGTGTTACAGTCAATTGTCATGGTGACAATCTCAGGAAAAAAAGAGAAAAAAAACATCTATCAGCCATCTATTGTTGGTTAATGATGTGTTAGCTTGCCAAAGCTATCATTACCCCTCTCTCGCACAAATAGTCATCTAGAGCCATTTTACACAAGGATATTACAGCATCCACGATAACTGTTGGATCAGAAAACGCAACAAATCATTAGCTATTATTGATTTGGACAATGTGTGTGTTCATACATAATCACAACAGAATTTTCAAAATTGTAAATTGGGAAATTAAAAGAAACCGGTGTTTAATGTTTAATATGAAATACTTTGATATTTCTGTAATTTTGTTTTCATTGAGATTCCTGCCAAGCATCAGATTTGTAGATGCATACCTCTCTTATGTCTATATGGTAAGTTTCAAGCTCCCAGCAGTTAGTGTTCTTCATTTCAGCCTCTCGCAACTGGGAAAAGTCAATTGCGATTGCAAGTAGCTGCAGTATCCATTTGCGAAATCGTAGCCCAACTAGGCCTGTTGATTGGTGAAGGTCTGCAGATGATTTTTATGTAATTTAAAAAAATAGACAGACTGCCAACATGTTGCAATCAGTGTGGGTCAGTCTGCACTGATGTTATACATTGTGCTAGACATTTCGCAGTTAAATCCTGCAGCAACTACGTCGATATTTGTGGAGGAATTTCTGAAGTTCTGTTTCAAATTTATGAGGTTCTGGCTGGACTCTGACTGTAAGTAGTTTATGTGAATTTCTGTGTTTTTAAACAACAGATTTGCAGAAAAGAGCAACAAACTGCATGTCAAATACCAACATGAACTCATTCAGCCACACATTGACTGCAGACTGGTAGCAGACTGACTCTGTGTTGTTGCAGTTTTATCTCCATCTTTGCAGATGGAAGTTTTTTGAAAGGAGAAAATAACTGCACCACGTAGAGGGCATAAATGAGAGCAATTACAACTTAACATAATCATCCATCTATCCATTCTCCTCCACTTACCCAATTCAGGGTTGCAGGAGGCTGGAGTCTATCCCAGGTACCATAGGGTGAGAGGCAAGGTACACATAGCATACATACATAGCTATTTCCAAATGATTTTTTATCAATGATTTTACAAAAGAAAAACCTTCACAGAGGAAAACTGCTGTCTGTTTCTCTGCATATGTCAGCAATCTATCGGCTCCGATAGACAATGCTCATTTTTCCAAAATGTAAAAAAAAAAATCCTTAAAAAGACAAGAGATTTTTTTTAGTTTTTTTCAATCCTTGCTGTTTTTGCGTGCAAGTCTGCCATTTTTCCAAGTTTTTTTTATCCACAATCATTGAGTGTCGATATATTTTTCAGAGCTGATGATCATTTTTTTGTGCTACCGCAGGTATTGGGTAAGAAAAAAAAGTAAAAACAGGAGCATTAAGAATGCAGGGCTGTAGATCTAAGATCCAGAAAGGATTATTAACAGCAGGAGTTTAAATGCTGCAAAAATTGAACACATGCTACTTTATTGATGAGATGCATTAGTCAGTATTGACTAAAAGAAATGAGTCTTTTAGACCTGATGGTAAATTATGGAGAATCTATATTTATAGGCTAGTTAATGTTGAGAAGCGAGAGAGGTGGCGGCCCTGTGTTGTGCTGACACTGATCCCTCAGAGATGCTTCACACCCAGCTGTGACATCAAGCACTTTCGTTACTGGAACTGCCGCTGATTTCCTCCTAATCAGCTCATTTTTGGTTAAATTAAACACAAAGTCGTTGTGCTCTTTTATTGTTGGTGTAAAACAGACTATATAGACAATAACACAGGACAGCAAGCTGTAGCAAGCTAAGGATATGAATGGAATTTAATATGAGTTTGGGTGCTTTGGTAATATACTGTAGTCATAAACTGTCATGGTCCTGGGTCGTGCGACCCAGTGTTTTGTGTTTAGTCTATTTTGATGTTTATTGATTGTTTAGGTTCTTTAAGGTAGTCCAGTCCTTTGGTAGTTATGTTACCCTTGTATCAAGCCTCCCTTGCCCTTCGTGTGTTTATGTCTGTGTGTCTTGTATTGTCAAGTTCATGCTGTCGCGTCTGTCACCTCCCCCTGTACTACGTCTCCCCGGTTCATGTCCCATGTTTCCTGTTTTACTTTGAAGGCCTGCATTCACTGTCAGTGTATTCAGTTTCACTCCTCCTGTCCTGTCGTTAAGTTCATGTATATCAGCTGCGTTCCCATGTGTGGCCACTTCCCCTGATCATCCCTCATGTGTATTTAGTCTCTGTGTTTCTTACAGTCTGTGTCGCGTCGTCTGTGTTCCCACCCTCCATGTTTCCATGCCCGGTCTGTTGTATTCTAAGTCATAGCCTTACCTTAGTTCATTCCCAGTTTAGGTTTCTGTTTAGTTATTGCTTTTGTGCTGCCCTTATTCTTGTTTGTTTCTCTTGTGTTACCAGCCACAATAAAAGGCTCGCTTTTGTTTAAAGTTTACTCCCGTGTCACTCGTGTCTGCACCTGAGTCCTCCACGCACTCTCCACACGGTCTGTCACAGCGGACCGTGACAATAAACATCCAGTTGTACACTTCTGATGCAGTTTTAGTGCTTTTCACTATTCTCGTGCTTTTTTTTTAACGAAACATCTATAGTTAATATCTTAGACATGTTTTTGGCTGATAGGAATGCATCCTATAAAAAGCAAAGAACCTGTTTTAAATAAAACAACTGGAGTAGTATTATACCGCTGGCCTCCTCCTGCTGCAATTACTGTGCTTCTTCACTGTGTCATAACCAGTGTTGGGTAAGTTACTTTAAAATAGTAACTTAGTTACATTACTAGTTACTTCTCTCAAAAGTAACTCAGTTACTTCAAGTTACTCATTACTTTCAAAGTAACTAGTTACTAGGGAAAGTAACTTCGGTTTTACTCAGAATTCTCTTGTTAATGTGTTTCTTCCATAACTTTGCCAGTCTTCTAGCTTGCTTACTTGCCACAAGTGCACTGTGCCACCTACCAATAGAAAGGAAAAGATAATGTGCATATTCCCACGAGAGAAATTCCACGCCTGGACCGTCATTGACTGCTGCCATGATTCTAGCCTACGTCACAGAGTCATGTGCGCCTTTTACATCCAACACAAAAACTGCAGTCGTGGTGCTTTCGATTGTACTCAGAACTCAGAAATTCTGCCTTCTGAATAGGAAGATGTAGGTAACACCAGACTGCAGATGAGCTGCATACAGGGCTGGACTGGGACAGAAAATTGGCCCGGAGAATTTGACTAGAGACCGGCCCACCATTATAGGAAAAATCATAAAGCCTTTGAATGAAAATAAACACTATTGTGACAGTGATGTACACTGTTCTGATGGTATATATGCATCAATCTATCAATCGTTTGTTGAAAGATTCAGATAATTATTTTTTTAAAAGCTAGACATTTTAAATGAGAATAAGAAAGTATTTCCTTGTGCCCCCCTTTCCCTGTTAATGCCCTACCTGCCCCCTGGCAACACTTTGCTAGACCCGCCCCTGCACAATTACCAGCTGTCAGCTACCTAAAAAAGGATCCTGGTGTTATTTGTCTCTCAGAAACAGTTCATAACTTCCCTTCAACTCATTCATGTCACCTAAAAGGTAAACCTGTTTCTCCATCACCTGTTCAGCTCTGATGATCCAGTAAGGACATCTCCTGGTTTCATCTTCATGTTTCCCTCTCACCACATATCCAAACCGTATCATGACCAGCAGCTTTACAGCTGTGGCTCCAGCAAACATCAGCTGATACTAGAAATTAATATTAAATAAATTCTAACAACAGCTGATCAAGCTTAAACGTGCTGCTGTTGTTTAGCGCGACATCGGCTGGTTTCCTCTTTCGGCACAAAGTGGGCGATAAACAAACAAGAGAGACGATCAGCTGATCATTGATCAGTTTTCATGATTGAAGTAGAAACGGGAGAGGGAGGGGGAGAGGAGAGAGAAGAAGAGGCAGCTGTGCAGCAAAGACAGAATAACTCCAGCTTTGTGCCTTTTTCATTGTAGCTGAATTACGGGACAAACTGTTCCTTTTCACCTCAATAAGAAACGCGTAATATTTTCTCTGAATACCAGACAGGACGGTTGGCAACTCTAATAACTTATGAACAAAATAAAGTTCAACATCATTAACTTCATAGCACCCACCCAGCTGTATAGAAACTCCGTCATGCTAGCTAGCACGCAGTACGGAAAAAGTCAGAATAACGAAAATAAACTCCACCTAAACATGGTTCATATCTGACCCAGACTGCAGGTCATAACTTCTTACCTGAAGTTCAGTTCACACTTGGACCGGCGGCTGCCTCGGGTCTCTTTTCCTTCTGCGTCCCTTTTCCTTCATCCACCTGCTGGCCTCCACCACTTGCTAATGTTACTGAATCTGTGGAAGCTCCGCGATAGCCACCACACGAAGTAACGAGTAACGACCCTATCTAAATCCCAGTAACGACTAACGCGTTCCTGATTTTGGCATAATAACTAGTTACCGTGCTCGTTACCACAATAATAACGTAGTTACTGTAACGCGTTACTTAATAACGCGTTAGTCCCAACACTGGTCATAACAGCAACCTTAAAACTTGAACTCCAACAATCTGACCAGAGGACCCAAGTGACCAAAAAAGAAAAAACAACAACAACAACAACGATACAAATGTAGTGAAAATTCCCATGAATCCCAACTGAGCGTCTAACAGTGATGCCTTCACTATGAAGACTTGGTCTCTGGGTCATAGCCATAGGTTCAACTCTTATCATCAGTCATAAAGATTTGGTCACCTCAGAGATGTTGACTGACATTCTAACAAACACTTCTGTTCTTTAATGCAAATTACACCAAGTCCTGTATAACGTACACTTAGGTTGGGATGGGACTCAAGAAACCAGTTCATGCAGAGGTCATTAGCCTGGTTGCCTATCAGTAGGTTCCACTTGCGCATGTGCTACAATCAGCTGATGTACAATCAGCTGTGGAGGAAAATGGTGGTGCAGTCTACATTGTAAATATTGACATTACTTTTATTTTTATTGCACAAATGGATAAGAGAATGATGGTAAAGTGCAAACTGCATCCAAGACAGAGACAACTATTCTTATACTGCTAACACAACTTCAGCTTTTTGCAAGCACCTGCGCAGAAAGCATGCTAATGCTAAGCTAGCCAAGAACCCAGGGTGATGCTGATCCCAGGCCAGCAGCCAGACCCTGAACGTCAACAGGTGAGAAACAGATGATTAGTCAGGTGTCTCTGTTTCTACCTGTTCATGTTTCTAAAGCACTGTGCTGATCATTTTGTCTTTTTTTTTAATGGTTTTTATTTATGCTTTGTGTTTATACCTAAATACTAAGAGAAAGATTGTAAAGGTGACCTTATTAGGATGAGGGTTTGTGTGGGTGTGTGGCAGAGGTGGGAATAATGAAGTACAAGTACTCTGTTACTGTATTTTTTGGTATCTGTACTTTACTTAAGCATTTATTTTTCTGACAACTTTTACTTTTACTCCCTACGTTTTAAAACAAATATCTGTACTTTCTACTCCACAACAGTGTCATCTGTAGCATTTATACCCGGGGGTTAAAATTGGCCAGAATGAGTGCAGAAGAGGAATGAGTATAACAGGAGTAAGAGTTTGTGTACAGTTTGTGGCACAGTGTGTTGCTAGCTAAAGGTCCAGCTGCTGTATTTCACAGGGAGAGAAAAGAAAGAGGGAAAGTAAGATGGAATCTTACTTTCAGTTGCATTCTTTTGAGTGTGAATAGAAGTCGATTGAAAACACTTAGGTGTCGAGAGAGTGCTTGTATGAATGGGTCAATGAGGCAAGTTGAGTAGAAAAATGCTATAGAAGAATTTATTTAACCTGTTTTCATTATTCATTTATTCATTGTTGCCAGTTGTTATCAGTAAATGTCATCAGCAAACTGCCTTTTTAAACAGCTAGTAGGTTCAGTGTGCTGTTATCACCTCATCTAGTCATGATCAGTTCTGCGTTACTAAAAATAATAATTCAGAAGTCTTTCTACATCCAGACCTATCAAAGATCTCTATGAGGACTGAAGCCTCCAACCTTCACCCAGGAGACTTAAGACATCTCAACTCTTACTTTTTTGGTTTTAAGTTTAGGCATAAAACTAAAAACTAGTTAGACGAGAAAAAGATCTTAGCCTCGATTCACATAAATACTTTCATATTCACCACATTTTAGAAACGACGTTATATTTTTCTGGCTACCAGAGGTCGTTGCAGATTTTCCATGAACTTATTTACACTACTGTAAGATGTGTGGAGTGAATATCTATGAGAGTGACTTCACTGATAACAGATACTAAAGGGGGGGTAACATTCAAAGCAAGTGCACAGCATGAAGCATGGTCATCATTTTTACACAGCTGGGTTTGAAATGCCATTCATTAAATAACTTTATGGTTTGGAGCGAGTGTGCACGTGACAGCCATGTTCCTACACGTTAAGTGTTTATAACAACTGCGTCCTTTTAGTGACCATGAGGCTGCCTGTTTTTTTTGATGTCTGTAAAAGAGGTTGTGACTCATGTCCTCTTATGAATCTCTAATTAACTCTAACGAACAGTAAATGGTCTGCTCTTATGTGGCACCTTTTAACCCTAGCTAGGTTCAGGAAAGTGCTTTGCAAAAAAATTTTCATTCACACGCATGCATTTACACACAAGAGCAGCTTAGGGCTCAGTGTCTTTGTCAATCACGTAGAGGGACCGTGGAGCTTGCACCACCAACCCAGTGGACAGCCTGCCTTAGAGTGCAGTTTGCCAGTTCGAATCATTATAACTAATTAAACTAAGACTATGCGCTGAAACTATGTTTCCTCTTCCAGATATAAGGTTAGCAAAGCGTGTTCGCTGACATCAGGGGCAGACTGCTTTGTAATGTGTGACAACTTTACTACTCTGCTTCACTCTCAAATGATGTTACAGCATTTCTCATTATCTGTGGCAGGCGTGAAAGGAAAGCCTGAATTCTGTTTACCTAAATTCAGTTTGCTAATTACAGCAAACACACACCTCTGTAGCATTACAGAAATGGTATATTTCACATTTTTTGTGTTGTGTTACACTGTGAGAATTTTGCCAGTTTGCAGACTTACAGAACTTCACCTGTGCCGTGTATGTCATATGGAGCTGTGGTTTTAGAAAGGTCATGAAGATAAATAGCAAATGCCCTGCATCCTGGTTTGTTTCCTTAACTAGTGGGAATCAGAGAGAACTGCCGTTTCAGTAGGGCCTTTGTGCTGGCTCATCATTGGGTGTGAATTTGTTTTCATTGCCTTATCACAGCTCATGGGCTTGTGGCAAACAGCAATATATAATAAGAACATCATTTGGCACCGTTTGTACAGCATCATATGTGGTGATACACTCATGGTATGTCATAAACCACCTTTTTACATCTTGTCAGCAGAGTCACGAGCCAACAGGGGACCACTGCGTGCATCCAGAAGAAACTGGAACAAATCACAGAAATGAATATGGAGCTACACGGGCCTCCAATTGTATTTAAAGTGAATAAAGTCATTCTAGTCTGGTGTTTATTCTACTCTCAGTTTGATTGCTCTGCAGATTCGTCTTCATCTTCATAGATCACCATCAGGAGCTCACGGCAATTAGTGTCGCCAGTCGCTTTGCTCCATGTCAAGCCGTAGTAACTGCTGAGCTCCTTATCAAGCACATGGAAACTAGTCCTAACATGCAGTGTGGCACGCCAAGACAAAGCTGCCGGGCTCCTTCACCCAGGTGTCCTGAACCCATTTTGTTTCAAGGAGGCCCGTCAGTCAGCCGGTCCCCCGTGGTTTGCCGGTGTACAGATGGTGCAGGTCTGAGAAGCATCTGAGGTGCTGGATGCCTTGGTAAACAGTTGCCACATGGCAACAGATGGTGGCGTGGAGGTCCAAACAGGTCAGCTGTTAGTTTGGGCTGTGCGTTTCTCACTTCACTCGCTTAAAGGTGTGCTTCATCTCTCTACTGCTCTCTCTCTCTCCTCTTTTTCTCCACATGAAAATTGTGAGCAGGCTATTTTTCAGCTCTTCTATATCCCAGACATAATCATATCTCATTAGCTGTTTTACATCTTCACTAAGGGAGAACAGTCATCTATTCAAACGGACGTCAAGTGTCACGCTGAGCCCACAGACGGTTTCACGTCTAAAATACATTAGCAGCAAATCTAAAAAAATGAAGCAGAGTTTGAAAAGAAAAATATATAGCCTGATGTATGGCAATATGCAGTGCCCTTTCTGCTTCTTAGAGACCAACCCGTCTTCATTCGCCTCTATCTCTTCATTGTGTCGTCATGGTGATGGGTTTTCGTCTTTGTGTCTAATTAAAGAGAGAGCTTTAGATGTATTGACTATTTCAGATCACAGAACACCTCTCTCCCAATAACTTTCCCCATGTCGTCAAACGGTTAATCTTTAATTAGAAGCAAGCATGCAGCTACAACATACTGAGAGCATGCAGATGGAATAGAAGAGCATCAGAAACAGGGGCGATCACATGCTGGCATTTATTCAAACTACTCTTGATTTGTTGCTTTCAGGGAAGATTCTTTGTCTTGTGATAAACTCTTTCATAGAGAAACTCTGCGTGACCCTTGCTGGCACATGCTGGCGTCAGTAAACAGTTTATTTATTTATTTTTAGCAATATAAATCTTTTTGGAAGTGTTAAAAAATTCAAGGTTTTCCCAGATCATGTCAGCATAAGTGTTCACAGCTAGCAGGAAAATTGGAAATTGTATGGGAGTACTTCCCAGCCTTTCATGATTTCAATGAGTTCTATTTCATTTTCATAACATGTTACTGTTTTTCATGACATAGCACCTTTTTATTTTTTATTTGAGCCTACACTTTTATTAGTTTTTAATACAATACAACAATTTGGAGAAACTTCACAATCCAAACTTGAGCTATAATTATGCAACTATAAACACAGTCCAAAAATAAAGTGTATAAAATATAATATTTCATAACGTAAGCAGAGACGTCATCTTTGTTTCTCCCATTAGAAGGGGTCTCACACTTTAATTATCGCTCTGCGGAGCTCACAGAGATTACATGAAAACACCCAAAAGCCGTGTCTTGACCATCGAGAATGACTGTTCCTTTAAAGATTTGTCAAACCAATCGGGTTGAACAGGCAACACAAAAGCAGAAGGGTCCTTTACGCGACAGGTGAGGATGCTTGAAACACAGGTTAATAATCTGTATATCTAAAGTCTGCACAGCTCCACAGATCAGCTTCAGGCAGCATTTGCTGACCTTCACATTTGACGTGCTCGATAGTCATTTTGTTAGGTTTGGCTAATCTCATGCTGATTGCTTTCTCTCTTCTCAGGGATGTCATTAAATGTAGAGGTGTGGGTGTATCATCGGTGTGTCCTGCGTGTAGAAGATTCCCTCCACAGATATGTGACAACTGCAGCTGCTCAGCAAAAGTAGAGCAAGAATACCCTCTTGTGTTGGCTCATGCAGTCGCACTCTTTGTAATCTACACTGCAACACAAGTGCGATCGTGTTGTTTAAAATCAAGTTTCACACAGACTCACAACTCACTGAACGTGATGTTAGAGGTGATATTTGTTCTGTCTTATTTGTGTATCCCATCTTATCCCAGTATTTCAGTTCCTGAGAGTAACGTATGCCTGAAATACGTTAATAATAATGATAATATTTACATATGTTATTACACATTGTTATGACACAGTTGTTTTTGAATTCAAAGAAAAGTTTGGGGAATAAAATCAAAATTTCTTATTTGGCTTCTCTTTTTAGGGATCCTCCTTTCCGTAGCATCTTCCATGAAAACTGAACTCAGTTTTTGAAAACAAAACAAAGAATTTTAAAAAAGTAAAGGCCTCAGAGTGATTTTGAACATATGAGGCCACACAGGGGATTTATGTATTGCTTTTCTAGTCTTTTCAGCCCTTCAGAGTGCTTTATGTTGCATTCACACCTTTTTTTTAATCACACAAATACATGAAACACCAGAGGAAAATTTGGGTTTCGGTATCTAGACAAAGAGAAAAACGTTCACTTTTTTAAAACAAGCAACTATTTCAGCCTTTTTTCCCTTCAATCTGTTAAAATTATTACACTTTCTTATTATTATATCTACAACATTTGTGCTCTGCTTGACAAACCTGCCAAGCCTGATAGACAATATGCCTCCACAAAATTAAACATTTTTTTGTAAATCCTCACAGTTTGGAAAAGAAAACTGCATTTGCACATTTTTCTTGAGAGAAAAAATTAATCCAGTAGAAAAATTTTAAAAAAGAAGAAAAAGCATAAAATTAATATCATAGCACTGGTTAGAAATAGTGAAATATTAAAGAAATCATAAAAAATAATGCAAGACAGCCATAAAGATGTGGTCAAAATACATTTTTGATTATTAAAGCATATTTTGGCTGAAGGTTAAAATCTGCGAGGAACTTTTTGGCCCCAGTGGCAGCATATTGCTTCCACTTATCAGTGATGGAAAGTGTCAGACTCATACCCTTATCAGTTCTCCGTCCAACAAACATTTAATAGATAGCTGGGCTGGAAAAGTGATAAGGATATGTGCTTGACAATGTTAAAGCCTTTTTTTGTAATAAAACAACACGATCGCATGAAAAAGTAAAGCAAAAGCAACTTAAACCTCAAGAAGGACTTACAAATGAAAAGAAGTGTGAAAGCAACAAAAAGGTCTCACATTGTTCCCTTATTGCCACGTAACTGTAATCCAGAGCTGTTATGAATTTTTTTTTTGTCCACAGTTTAACGCAGAAAATCACAAACGTCTCCAGGGGGGAAAGCTGAGAGCTGCGTCACTGCATCAGAACCAAACCAGCAGTCCAACTTCAACTACTCCTGTTACCACTCTGTCCGTTTAGCATTCATCTGCATCCAACCGCTGAAGTAACTTTGAGAACATCGCTCATCAGCAGTTTTAAGGCCCGTCTGGCTCCACCTCATCCCTGGTGCTGTCCTGTTAAAAGTGAATACCCAGATTATCTTTGTAATCCCTAATGTTGTGCCTTCTCAGTCATTATCAGCTAGTGTTGTGGAAGGGGACTGGCCTCAGGTTCACGCAAAAAAAGATCACAACTAATGTACAACTGAGTGTAGAGGTGCAGTAGTTATTCATCACTCTGTAATCTGAGGTTCAGGATGTCGGACTTTTGGGTAATTTAATGCCATCTATGTTTAACTGATTTTTTCCTAATACTTACACAGAAATGTGATCAGTTGTCGATATATTTCATACATGAAAGTTTTAACTCCATAACTTTAAGTGTGTTGAGATCATGTATAGCAGTGCACTGCTGGCAGTTCATCTGTGTTTATCAAAACTTTATCCAGTTGCTGTCAGTGTAATCGCTGCATGGCACAAGTCGTCAGAAACAACCCTAAAGCCACATTTGGGGAAAACTAAAGAGGAAATGTGTGTGTTAACAAATGAATTTTGTGAATAAATATCAAAAATGACTTCCACATTTTGTACATAGATTATTTAAAATGAGCTGACAGTAGGTCATCGCGGCTCAGTCTTTTAAATCGGGATCAGTCGGGGTGAGTGAGCCAATATGTGACACGCTTTGACCCTTTTGGCTGTTATCTATAGTCACTCCTGGGGCATGCAGTTGGCAGGGGAAGGGGAGCAGACATCTCTGTATGCTTTGGTGCTGGTTATCTCTGCCTAGTTCCTCTCTTCAGCGTGAAAGTCCCGCGCAAATTAAACACGGCTGACTCACTTTCTGATCCAGTTCCGGATTTCTCCTCCACACCAGCCGCCAACAGCAGTCACACGGATGAGGGGAGATCTGCCAAGCATCTCCTCTGCAGTGCTCTGTTCTCCTCTGGGATTAGCTGCGCTGCATTCCCAGTGTCAGCAGCACCAGGGCCATCATATGCGCGCGCACACACACACACACACACACACACACACACACACACACACACACACACACACACACACACACACACACACATTCATTGCAGGCAGCAGTAGTGTTGTCTGCACAAACAAACACATAAATTCCTTTGTTTTTCCTCTTTGTCTTTCTGTCTCTCGCAGACTCAAGCCAGTCTGGTTTTACCTTTACTGTTTCTCACTAGGTCCCAAGCTTTATCTCTTTTACTCAAAAGCCTGTACACACTTAGGCCCAGAATCAGCTTACAGCAGCATCCACTGGTTCACTGCGATGCATATGGTGTTGCCTCAAAGAGACAGTGCGATTCTGTAGGACAACAAAACTTTTCAAAAGTTGCTACATTGTTGCAATGACAGGACAGAGGTATTGGTGGCACTGAAGTCAGCACACATGATACAAGAACGTAGCTTATGTTGAACAAATAAAAAAGTGCAAAAAAAAAAATACCATTAATCTTTGTAAAAATGTTCTTAAAGGTCCCACTGTAAGTTTTTAATCCTATTCTAATTGATGAAGTTGATCCTTTTGAAAAGATTTCTATCACGTATGGTGAAATAAATTAGGCTTCCCTCCTTTATTCTACCATGATCAGCCAACTATCACTATTTATCTGAGCAAAGAAGTGGACAAATCCCAGTGGTTGTCTTGTACCTCCTCTCTCATTAAAAACCAAAAACCAAAAAAAAAAAACCCCCACAGGATTAGCTTAAATAAAACAAGCAGGCTTGATTGGGCTTTTTCTTGGAACACCAGGTAATTCCTACAACCTTGAACCCTGAGAGGAAGTAGGGACAAGACAGTAGGACGATAAAGTCATGCAGGAGAGAAAATCAGGCTATGGTGAGCAAACTGGCTTTCAGCATTGTCAGAAGACAGCAACAGTAGATCAGTGCTGCAGTAAAATTAGAGTTGCCAGCTCAATCAGCAAAGTCTTGTTTACATGGAAGAGTGAACAGTCACTGCGAAGAGCCCTGCAGCACTGCCTGATGCTCCAAAATAGAGTACAGTTCACATCAGCAGCTTGAATTAATCTCCAGCAGAGGGCACCATGGATGCTTTCTATTTTTAGTAGTTGACTAAGATTTCTAAAGGGGATTAGAGGCTTCCTGAGGATGCCTTGCTCTGTTTTCAGGGAAAATAAGCTATTTTCTATGACTGAGAACTAGCAGGAGATTTTACAATAGGCACGTATTCATTCCATATTATTGATCAGCAGCACTGATTGCAAAATTATCACCATTAAGAGCTTTAATCTGATCTTTCTGTTGGCTGTAGAATAGGTGCTTTTGAGTCTGGTCATTTTAAAACATAGCACGTGTTTGCTTTGTTTACTTGTAGCTCGCTGTAGCATGCAAGGTGCAGTCTGATGCACATATCTCACATCTCTGAGAAGATTTTTTTGCCTAAACCATTTTTGGCAGCACTAAACTTGACTCAGTTGCCATGGACACAGATGATGTTTTCCTTTTCGGGGTTTTTTTTTTTTTCAACCTTTTTTTCCTGTCTGTGTCCATGACAACAAAATGGCTTTTACAGGAAATGGTATGCATTTTCAGATGCCGGGAAAAGAGGAAGGTTAATGACTTCATTAATTACACTATGTCAAGCCACCACTGGGAATGCATTTTGATATTAAAACAATTATTTAGATATCTGAGGGAAACTTCTAATCGTTTTATCCAAAAATGTCATATTATGTAAGATATTTGCTATGTCTCAAGATTCTGACAAGATCCCTTTTTAAGTGCTTTTATTTTGCTGTCAATTCAAATTGTAGAGAAAAAAACATCACAGTTATATTTCCTGTGACAGCTTTCTTTTGAAATCAGAGATTTTCTCCAGTGGTTTTTTTTTTTTTTTACAGATGATGGCTAAATATAGATGCATTTAACACAGGTGTGCATGCACTGACCTGTCACTGACTATCTTGATCTCTAGAAACCTAAGCTCAGGATGAAGGTGGACAGAAGAGTGGAATATCTATTTAAAGTGATTTAAGGTGTTGTGTCAAATGAAATAATCACCTTTTGTAAAACTGAATAAAAATCATTCTCTCTGTTCTCTCTGTGTCCAACTAAGAAAACATAATATAGCTGCAAACACCATTATCACTAAGAACATAAAGAGAGTGTAGCAAATATAATTTTTATTCATGCATTTGTCAAGACTTGTGTTTTTTTCCAAAACATTAAAACGGGTGCGTGCAACATAAAATGCAATCATATTACAGTTTATATTTTCATTGAATGTGAACACAGACAATTTTTAATGTATCCAGCTCTATTTTGTGCAGCTGTTCTAAAGATTAGAAGTAATATAGTACATTTTAAAAAAAAATCTGCACAGTTGTACACTCAATCAACGCCAACAGTGCAATATGGATAGCCCCATGCTTTTGAGTTAGTGTTTTTGCAGAAAATGTTAATGTCAAAATGAATTTAATCCCTTTAGAGATCATGTTTTCGTTCTGTTTTATTTTATTTATTTTTTACTTACAGGCAAAGCCATGTTTAGCAGGTCACAGAAACCTTTGACCTTTAGGAACCAGATTCTAATCAATGCATTCTTCACTCCATTTGGATGGTGGCACCAGATATAACGTCCTTGTGAGAATGATTCAAACATAAAAACTGAACACTCCTTTTGATCATTTATAGATATAAATATGTAATATATGTAACACATGCAAGAATATGTTTATGGTGCTTGTTTGCATTTATAACGGTACGGAGCCCCGCAGGGGACATGGGAGAAAAAAAAATTAAGACGGACTTTTGCAAGATCTCGCAAAACTAACTCGGGATCAAGATCTTGCAGAACAAACTCGGGATCTCGCAAAAGTTTTGCGAGATCTCGCAAAAGTTTTAGCCGCATTCTCCCGTTAGCTCGAAGCTAACGGGAGGTCGAGACCTACTACAGCCGGGAGGAACACCGCTTTCCCGGCACATCGTGCCTCGACCTCCCGGTCGGCTTTGAGCCGGCGTCCGAAGAATGTGGCTAAAGGTTTTGCGAGATCCCGAGTTTGTTCTGCAAGATCTCGATCCCGAGTTAGTTTTGCGAGATCTCGCAAAAGTCCGTCTTAATTTTTTTTTCTCCCATGTCTCCTGCGGGGCTCCGTAATAACGTGTTCATAAAGACTGAATATTTAATACCAAATATTTGATTCATTTTGTATTAAATTAATTTTATTGTCTATTAATACACATTTGAAAGTTCTTCACAAAGCCAGTTATAAATGCATTCAACACTCCTAAAAGTACAACATTATAAAATATAATTTAGTGTGAATTCATAACTGTTTGTGGTTGAGTTGTAGCTGCCAACACACACTGAGGAAATCTCTTTTGTCATTTAGATGTAACATGACTGAGTAAAAAAAAAAAAAGGGAATAAAAAAAAAAGTTACCAATGATGAATCCTTTAAATGAAAAAGTAATAATAATTAATTAATTAAAAGCTCCTTTTGCACAACCACTAGATGGCAGTGTCAAGTTAACCATTACCTGATTGGGACTGTGTGGCCACCAGGCTCATTATTAGCACATGATGAGGCTGCACTTCTTCAGGGAAGCAAATGTAGGTTACTACATGAATATTTAAGAGGAATAAAAGAAACAAACTGAGAAGCAACAAATTCAAAAGAAGTGGACATCCAAGGTCACTGTGAAATAAGACAGCCACCCCTGAGGCTCTCAGCTCAGCAGCTTTTGTATTCCTTTCAAATAAATTATAGATGGTTTCAAGGTGTGAATATGGTTTGTGTTTTGAGTGTTGTTCATTTTAATAGTGTCACATTTCTTGTGCAAAGATCTTGTCAGTGTATTTTCAGTTATCTCTTTGGTCTTTGAGCTGATTACACTTGAAATCACACAGGTTTTGCACATGACTACAAAGGAGGAAAGACCAGCTACAGACGTATCCAGCAACTAATCATTAACTACTAAATGAGACTCATGAAATAAACTTTTTTCAATGACATAAAGCATTTTGAAATCTATTTGAAATGATGAGTAGCAAATATATAAAAGAGGGAAAATGAAATAGAAAATATTAATTATACTTGCTCTATTGACTGGTCATCTCAGTACTCAAGGTTGGAATCAGCAAGGTTTAACTTATTGCAAACTATATTACACTATATTAAATCATATCATTTAACCAGCACATCATGCTAATTTAATCTACACATCCCTGTATGTTAAACAGTCAAACAGCTTCATCTGAGGCAATTGTTCCATTTTAATGACCCTTTATCCATGATAGGTTAATGACAGCAGCAAATCAGCATAGGGCTAATTCTTATGCATCAAGAACGAAGGCGGTGGGAACAAAAACACAGGGACAAATGCATTTCTACAACATACTGCATTAACAAAAAAGAAGGGGAAAAAAGGAGATAAAGGGGGTATTAAAGATCACAACCTCAAATATCAACTCTGCACAGTGTTGCCAAGTCTTGTTGCTATGGAGATTGCATCCTACTGCAGGTGTGAGTAACGACAGAGGAAGTCAACTGTGCTTCCTTCTCTGTGTTGCTTTCTGCTCCTCTGTATCTTACATGGTCCCCACCGCTTGTGTCAATGCATGTTAGCGTGTGTCTGCCTTTCACACATGCTAAAAAACAGCCTTAATGATTAACCCTGGGCTGCGTGTAAATACTCTTACACAGTGTGCACTTTTTAAAAAAACTTTCTATGCATATGTGCATCGGCAGCAGCACATCAAAACAAGCCTGATTGTTCTCAGTTCTCACCACATTATTTTCTAATGCCATTGTGTCAGAGGAGTCTTTCAAAGGGCGACAATAGAAGACCTCAGAATTGTGTGAGTGTAATTAGCCCTGGGGCACGGTGTGCATGGTGCAAACCCATTAAATACATGCATGCATCCAAATACTGCAAGGAGATATTCAGTGAACCGAGATGGCATTGCTGTGCATCAGAGCCATTGGACGAAATCCAGTTTGAAAAGATCTGACCTGGCAAGATGTGATGTGACTACTTCCAAAAATGCAGGTTTGTTTTTCCAGTATATTCAAGAAGCACTTGGTTTTGGTAGGTGCATCATGCAAAAAGAAAGATCTAATATAATTACTTAATTTATAACCTTAAAAAAAAACAGTGTTTACAGTATGTGGCTGCAGTATTGATTTTTGTGTTTAGATGCTCAGTACCACATTCACTGACCACAGCCTTGGGGGTTTTACAAGCACACATACTCAGTATTTTCAATGCATGTTACAAAGATTATGAAATGAATTTGCCTACAAAAGATTAATTGTTTAATATTTAAAAGCTCTGTTCTGATTTCAGTTGCTAATTCTGCTTTCCAGTTCTAAGCTTTGTGCTATGAAATGCTAAACCTAATTTCTGTGGTTGGGATTGATAGTATAATTAATCACGAGGTGCATTTTCAGCTTTTTTTAATTTCTTTTTTTAAAGCTTTGATTCCATCATTCAGTCATTATTTGTAACTGTGCAAAACTACCCATTTTTTTCTGCCACAGTGCATGAACATGTAAATGGAAGCAGATTTTTTTTACACCCTCACACTGACTTGTCCATTTCTATCAGATTTGGAGCCGTTGTTATGCACTGCAGGCGGCTGCTGCTCAGCTTGCTTGTGGCTTTGTGGCTTTGAGTCTAACTGAGGCAGACTGAGAGAGGCTTATTAATCCCAGGGCTGCAGCTTCAATCTGAAAAAAAAAATGCACTCACTCTGCGAAATAAATAGACATCTAATGTTGGCCATCTAACTATACAATATGAAGTGCAGACATTATGATCTACATGCTTGAACCAGTATTGTTATTAATAGGGCCTGACATTTTCACGGTTCGTGGCTCAATCACTCTTTGCAAGCCTTGGTGAGCTTGCACATTTGCATTAGGATACATAAAAGCTCTGTCAAGTGTCCAAATTTGTTCATAACTGTGTTTCAAAGTCAAGAAGAAGCTAAAGATAACCAGCCATCTGAGGTGAAAGCAAACAGCAAGGTTTCTACTTCCACAATTACCGCTGCTGGGATCAGTCAGAGAGGGAAGATATCAAAACAGAAGAATGAGAAAAAGAAGAAGAATTAATCACATCAAAGTCACTGTGGTAAAAAGCTACACTAACTGGCGACTTTGTTAGTTACACCTGCTCAACTGCTTGTTAAAGCAAATATCTAATCAGCCAATAACATGGTAGTGCATTTAGCCATGTAGGCATGGTCAAGATGACCTGCTGAAGGAAGCATCAAAATGGGGAAGAAAGATGATTTAAGTGACTCTGAACATTACATGGTTATTGGTGCCAGGCAGGCTGGTCTAAATATTTCATATTTAATTTCATTTACTGCAGGGTGACAGGTGAATTTGGCAGTGTGAGCCCAATGAATGACTGTTGAACAGGCAGGAGTTGGTACATAGTGTGATTTGGTGGGCTGTTACTTGGGTCTGGCTGATTCTGAAGGGCCTAGTGGAACCCACAGAACCCACATTGCAGGTGGCTGGTAGGATAGTTGCAGGCAAGAAAAAGACAAAAGGTTGCAGCTTACCTTGGGTCCATGAATGTTGAGAGAGTACGGCCCCCAACTCCAGAATCAGAGGCATCTACTTCTACAGTGAATGGTTTCGTGGTATCATGCAGAAGTCAATAGCTGTTTTAACTCAACGGCTTCTGGGGACCAGATAAATGGAATCTTAGTTGAGTTCAGGTGAGTGAAAGGTGCAACTACCTCGCTGGTGCAGCTATCTGAATAAAACATTGGTAGAAGTTGGCAAAAACAAGGAATCTTTGAAGGTGTTTCCATGACGTGGAGTGGGCCATTCGCTCATGGCTCAGATCTTTGCTGGGTTGGTCTTGACCTGCCCTCCTGCCAGAATATAACCAAGAAAGGTGACTGAAAAAGAATGGAACTCACATTTTTCTGCCTTGACATATGACTGATTCTTATAGAGAGAAGTTGCAATACAGAGTGGACTCGGTGCTGCTCCAGCATCCTGGAGAAAATCAGGATGTCAACTAGGTACGCAAACCTATGTGCAATATCTCAGTCTTTCCATGTTCTGTGCAATATTTTTGGCTCATGTGCAATTATTTTGGTCCCAGTCTTTTTCAATGTTTCCTACACATACACCATGTATATAGTTCCACTCACATATGTATACATATACACTGTTTTTTATTTTATTCTATTTATTTAATTATTTATTTATTTTCCGCCTTCGTTGTATATTGGTTTCTCTTCTTCTTACTTTAGCACCTTTGTGGTTCAGCTACCCAATTTCGCTGTGCAAGAAACTGCACAATGACAATAAAAAGCTTTAAGTCTCTAAGTCTAAACACAAAGATATTCAGGAAGTCCCTCAGAACATCATTTACAGTGCCAGAAAAGCTGCTGACGTGTTAGTGAGGCCAAATGGCATAACTAAATATTTAAAGTGTCTTAGGGGTGTTTTGAATGTGGTCTTCCATTCATCAGATCAGATGGTAAGCATTGCGTAGATCGAGGTTGGTGAATATTGTGGCCCCGTGAATTGGTTTACAGGTGGAGTTGATCAGGGACAGTCAATAGTCAATACAGGGATTAGGTTCTGAGCATGGTGCGCTATTACTGGGAGGTAGATGGTTTCTGAATTTGGGGCATCACTTACAGGTGGAGAGCGTGAGGCTGTAACGTTCAGCTTAAGGTATAAATTATTTTTAAAAAATAATTTCAGGACTTCCGGTTTGGCGGGTCGTGTGATGGCTGTGTAGGACAGTTGCTCCCGACATTTTTTCTACCCCAATTTACCTAACTCGAAACATAAAAAGTTTGGATTTATTTTTGTGGGGTATTATACCAAGGAATAGAAATGCCCAGAAAATTCAAGAAAAAGGATATAGGAGAACGTACTGAAGCGGAAGAAGATGCTTCGTCGCAAGCTAGCAGCAATATGGAAGAAGACCAGCAACCCGATGCTAACGCCACAGCGAAGGACCACCCAGCTACGATGGACATGATATTAAAAGAATTACGTGCTTTTAGAAAAGACACAAATGATCAGTTTAATGCCATAAGGGAGAAGGTCGTCGGCATTGGTATAAGACTCGACGAAGCAGAGGGACGCATAGACGTAATGGAGACTCGAATCCAGGCCTCGGAGGAGCTGCTAATTGAAATGGCAAATTTTCAGTTGCAATGCGAATCTAAGCTACTGGATTTAGAGGGACGGTCACGTCGCAAGAATCTTAGAATATATGGCGTGAGGGAAGGGGAAGAGGACAAATTTCCATCCGTTGTCAATTTCGTAGAGGTTCTATTTGAAAAGACAATGAGTCTCTCCCGCCCCACGGTGTTGGGAATTGAAAGAGCACATCGAGCCGGTGGCAAAAACCCCCCGGAAGGAGCCCCTCCACGCTCAATTGTAGTTAAACTCGCAAGTTATCGTAACAAAGAAGACATCATTAAGAAGGCCTGGCAGGTTAAGGGCTTCAACTTTAAGGATTCTAGGATATATGTGGACAATGACTACGCCCCGGAGATACAAAGAAGAAGAAAGGAATATGCGACAGCGAAGAAGGTGCTTAAAGAGAACAATATTCGCTTCCAGAGCAGGGATAGCTCAGTAGGTAGAGTGGTGGCCCCATGATCGGAAGGTCGGGGGTTCGATTCCCTTGAACAGCTACCCTGAGGTACCCCTGAGCAAGGTACCGTCCCTACACGCTGCTCCCCAGGCGCCCAGTGGCTGCCCACTGCTTCACTGAGTGAATGGGTTAAATGCAGAGAGGGATTTTCCCCACGGGGACCAATAAAGTACACTTTCTTTCTTTTCTTTCCCGGCCAAGCTAAGGGTGTTCTACAGAGAGGGAATTGTGACATACAACACGGCGCACGAAGCGACTACCGATATGGTGAAGAGGGGATTATCGGTAGAAGTTGTGAAAGTCAGAGACTCATTCTTGGATCAAATAAAACAGCAGACTTGGCAAACAAGTACGAAGAAGAAAGGTGGAAACTCGACCCCAAAGTTGGGTTTCAAGGAACGCCTTCAGATATTTAGGCACCAAGATGATAGTGGACAAACAGCAAGTGTGTGACGGAGCACTATACTAGAGGTAAACTCAAGAATATTGAGACCTAAGATCAACTGAGAATATGAATTTTATTTCGATTAACTTGTTTTGTTATATAATTAGTTAACCTTATAAAGAGGGCATATAAAATTACATTAAAGTCGGGTCATCTATTTGCACAATAAGTTGGACCCTACAGACCACTGGGCTTTTGGCCTGTGTGCCGGAGAGGGCACTCTTCCACAAGTGGACAGAAGAGTTTTTCCCTCACCAAATATAGCTAATATAGCGATTATGTTTTTGGAAGTCAACATGATTATATGTTTTCGTTGTACAATGTTTTTTTTTTTTTCTTTCTTTTTTCTTTTTTTTCTGTTTTGGGGGAGTACTTTTCGATCTTTGACTATGTACAGAGATTGGAATTATATAAGGTCGTACATCAATGCCCTGTAAGGTAACTAAAATAGCGTCATTTAATGTAAATGGTCTGGGGAGCCATATTAAAAGAAGTAAAATTATGTCAAAAATAAAAAGAGAACAAATAGAAGTTGCCTTTATACAGGAATCTCACTTATCGAAGCTCGAACATGATAAATTAAAGAAATGGAAATTTAATCAGTATTCCTCGTCCTGCCCTCAGAGCTCTAAAAGGGGTGTGGTAATTCTAATCTCTAGTAGGTTAAATTTTGAATGTATTCAAGAAATCAGTGATAAGGAGGGGAGGTTTGTGTTAGTCAAAGGGTACCTGGAGGGTATACTGATTACTTTTATAAATGTATGCTCCCCCAGGATCAGAGATAAAAAAAAAAAATTAAAAGGTTTTTGAATTGATTGTTGGAGAGGCACAAGGTACTCTGATTTTGGGAGGAGATTTGAATGTTCGCCTCAACCCGTCCTTGGACTCATCAAACCCACATGCTCCGGGATTGAATAAAACAACCAAAACCATCAAATTAATTCTAAAGGACGTAGGGCTCATAGATGTATGGCGAGAACTAAACCCCAACAAGAAGGACTATACCTTTTTTTTCTCACCCTCATTCATTCTATTCTAGATTGGATTATTTTTTTATGTACCAAAAAGACATTAGCAGGGTGATCAATTGCAGGATAGGAGTGATGGATTTATCGGACCATGCCCCACTGTACCTGGAAGTAGCGCTTGGATATGAAAGAAGAGTTACATCCTGGAGATTAAATACAAGTATTCTAAGCACGATGAAAGAGCAAATTAGTCAAGATATAATAGATTATATAGCGGAAAATAATAATGAAGAAGTTTCCCCGAGTATTCTATGGGACGCCCTAAAAGCAGTGATAAGAGGAAAACTCATAGGTTACAGCGCTAATTTAAAAAAAGAAGAGAAATGAGCACTTAAAACTCCAGACACAACTACAATATCTTGAAGAGGCCCATAAAATAAGCGCAGTTACAAACTTACAATTAGAAATACAAAAGAAGAAAAACGAAATCGATGAAATTTTTTCAAGTGAAATACAAAAAAATGTTTTTTTTAAAACAAAGACACTATGAGGTAGGAGGCAAATCTGCTAAATTATTGACTTATAAATTAAAAAAACAACAATTAGAAAATACAATATATAAAATGAAGATATTCAGTCAGCCTTCCTAAAATTCTATAAAGAACTATATACACAACCTAGAGTGGACACTAAAGGTATGATATCTTTTTTAGATTCATTCGACTTACCAAAGTTGAATGAAAAACAAAATATAACCCTAATCAAGGACATATCTGAATTTGAAATTAAAAAAGCTATTACAAAATTGAAATCGAATAAATGCCCAGGTCCAGATGGATTTCCATCAGACTGGTATAAAGAAATGAAAGAGGTACTGATTCCTTTGATGAGAACATCATTCAATTATATTTTAAAGACGGGAGTAATTCCCCCATCTTGGAATGAGGCTTCTATTTCTATAATAGCTAAAGAAGGAAAGGACAGGCTTGACTGTGGAAATTACCGCCCCATTAGTGTTCTTAACCAGGACTTTAAGATATTTACATACATTCTTGCCAAAAGAATTGAAAATATTCTTGTTCAGATAATTAGTTTGGATCAGACTGGTTTTATTAAGCAGAGACAAACGCAAGATAATGTTCGCCGAACACTACACCTTATTGATTATGTTAAGAAAAATAAAATTCAGATGGCCCTTATGAGCTTAGATGCAGAAAAGGCCTTTGATCGGGTTAATTGGGAATTTTTATACAAAGTCATGGGTAAATTCGGATTCCATCAATCGTTTATCAGGATTATACAAGCATTATATAAATCACCAAGGGCAAGAATTAAAGTTAACGGGGCGCTTTCGAATGTTTTTAACCTACAGAGAGGGACACGTCAGGGTTGTCCTCTAAGCCCCTCACTCTTCGCTCTCTTCATAGAGGCCCTGAGTCAAAGGGTGACACAAAGCAATACTATCACTGGAGTCAAGATTAGGGGTCGAGAGCATAAGATTTCCTTGTTTGCTGACGATATTTTGATTTATTTGACAAATCCAAACACTACTCTTCCCAAGCTATTGTCACTTCTGGAGATCTTTAGTTCAATATCAGGTTATAAACTAAATATATCGAAGACTCAGATATTAACTTTTAATTATGAGCCCAATTATGAAATTAAGGCTAAAGCCAATTTGAAATGGGAGACGGAGCAGATGAAGTATCTTGGAGTAAATATTACTAAAGATCTATCTAAGATATACAATGCAAACTTTAATCCTTTAAGTTATAAAATAAATGAGGATATTAAAAGATGGAATTTATTACCATTTTTAAATTTTGAATCACGTATAGATACAGTTAAAATGAATATCTTGCCTAGGATGCTCTACCTGTTCCAAACACTCCCTGTAGAAATAACTGACAAACAATTTCGGGAATGGGACAAAATAATCTCTAGGTTTATATGGCAGGGGAAAAAAACCACGGATTAAGTACCAAACTATTCAGTTGGCTAAAGACAAAGGAGGGTTGGGGTTTCCATGTTTGAAAGACTATTATATTTCTGCTCAATTGAGGACATTAGTGTGTTGGTGTAATGTAGATTATCAAGCGAGATGGAAAGAACTAGAACTAGAAACAGTGACCCTAAAAGATTCCCCAATTCAGGCAATTCTAGGGGATGTGACACTTATTAAAAAACAAATTCATCAAGGAAGCCAATGGATTAACCTACCTTTAAAACTCTGGTTACAATTTCTTAATAAGAATGATTGGATTGAAGAGGTTAGGATTTTAAGATGGTGCGCTTTTGACAGTGATTTTTTACCTAATGAATTAGACGTAAGATATAAAAAATGGTCTGGACAAGGTTTAACGGCATATTGTATGTTTTACGATAAGGGAATTCTTAGGGACTTCCAATCAATAAAAGATCAATACCAGTTAAGTAAAACTGACTTTTTTAGGTTCTTACAAATTAGGCATCATCTATATAATTTTATACCTAAGAGAACAGATCTTTTTTCTTTACCTGTTCTGAGTATATTTGTCAAGGCTTATCAGTGTGACACAGGCCTTAAGGTGATTTCAAGATTGTACAAGGGTATACAAGAGGTTAAGAAGTGGAATACTACCTACATCAAAAAAAAATGGGAAAGCGAAACAAATATAGCAATATCAGATAACATTTGGTATGAGCAGTGCGCTTTTCAGTGGAGAATTTCTAGTTCTAATACATGGAGATGTTATGGTTGGAAGAGTATCTGTAGGTTTTTTATTACCCCTGCACAAAGTAAATATTATTTTAATCACTCTAATTGCTGGAGAAATTGTGGGGCCCAAGGAGTAAAACATTTCCATCTGTTCTGGTCTTGCCCAAGGATCAACATTTTTTGGGTATTGATCCACTCTGAGTTGCAGATTATTTTTGGTAAGCAGCTTCCCTTTAATTGGGACGAACTTTTGTTTGGATATTTATACTCAGTAAATGTAGATAAAATGTTTAAGCAGTTGTATGGTATCCTGAGTTTGGCTGCCCGTAAAATTATTACCAAGAAATGGCTTAGTGCGAAAATTCCATCACTGGGTGATTGGCATGAGACTGTACATGGGATATTTAAAATGGAAAGAATTACCTTCATTAAAAGACTCCAGTTTGATATATTTAGTGAAATTTGGGGTAAATGGAAACACTACATCCGGTTAAGGAGACCCGATCTTGTTTGAATCTCTGTAACTATATATGCTACATTTTTGAATCGTTATGTGTTTATATGTATATGTTAGTATGTATGAGACTATAAGTGAACACATATGTAAGTAGGTATGTGTATGTAAGCCTAAGAATATGTGCGTGTGAGTACATACACACTAGAGGGTACACCCGTCTGGGGGGTTTTTTCTCTCTTTTTTTTTTTTTTTTTTTTTTTAATTTTACGTCTGTTTTTGATTATATGTTTATTTTGGATTATTTGTGTTTATATAGGTTGTTTAATAAAAAGAGAGTAACAAAAAAATAATAATAATTTCAGCAGTTCATATCTTTAGCTAACGCTACTCAATGGTGGAGGAAATAGTGCATGTGTAGGGGAACTGTTTCAAAGTGTGAATTAAAACACATTTTGCCGTTTAAATGTGTGATCTGAAAAGTCCCCAGGTTCTTCATAATGAAGCCAGTGCAACAGTGTTCCTCGCTGATGTGTTTTTAATAGTCTTTAGACGACAGCCGCAGTCCACAGTAAGGAAGAGCAAGCTTTTGTCCGGACAGACAGTCCTTTTAAAACCCAATTAATTGTTGGTATTTGGTCTTTTCTCACAATGTGCCAGAAATAACAAGAATAGAAATACTATTCAGTGTGGAAGTGTGGAATTTTACCCAGACAACACTGGGGCCCTACACAGGAAAGATGCTTGAGGGAAGGTTCTTCCTGGGTGGCCCAATTGTGTTGAAGGGGTTGCTGATACACTGCAATAGCTGAGATAATAGTGTTTTTATTGAGAGCACTCGTCAACAGTTGTATAACCTTGCCTGGGCCTGGTGAGCGTTGTGCTGTAGTGTAAGTGATGGCCCTCCACTAGGATCAGACCATTAAGACTCATTAGTCCCCATTGATAGCCCCGATGATAGGCACTGTGAAATGAGGCAGCCAAGGAAAAGGTCAGCAAATGGATCTTAATTTGACCTCACTAACCCGTCACTGATTGGCAGCATCTGTCATCCTTAGATTTAATTTAACAGTGATTGAGTGCTGCGGAGACCATATTGGCAATAACCCCTGCAGGCTATTTCATAGCCTGCGTCCTTCCAGATGATCGCTCTGCCTGCTGCCCCTTTTATGCCACAATTGTTTCCTGTGCCCGGGTCTCATGCTGGGCTGTTCACCCGCTGTGTCAAATTCTGCTTGTTTCCCATAACAGCCCTTTAAAAACAATTTCATTTTTAGTCAATTTGCTCTTCAAAACATGTGTCACCAAGCTCAGGTAAGAGCGGTATTTTATTTTATTATTTGTAAGTGTTTGAAATAGATAAGCACGGTTCCCATTGTTATTCAGTACAACTCAATTTTATTTACATAACACCAAATCATAATAGTTGCATTAAGATGCTTTATATTGTAAAGTAAATATCCTACAATAATAGAGAGAGAACCCCAACAATCAAATGAGCCCCTTTCAACATCCACTTGGTAACCGTGGGAAGGAAAAACTGCCTTTTAACAGGACTTAGTGATATGTATAAAACAAAGTTAAGGGCTTCCTAAATTCACTTTGATTCCAAGATTGTTTGCCAAAAATGTAATGGCAATCCACCTTCTACTTATTAAGAATAGTCATCCTTATCCAAAGTTATAGATCAAGTGTTTGCACTGCTGTAAACAGCGAAGATCTGTGCTCTCCCGTGAGCAATGGATGGTCAGTGTGGCAGCATTACATAGTGAATGCCAGGGGAAGTACAATATTTGGTCTCCGCACTAATCAGTGACTAAGACGGAAAATACGAGGAGGAATGTGAGTGTAAAATAAGAGAAGATGCTTTAAGGAGAAAGGGACTGATTGTGTAATGGAAGGACTTGTTTACATGTCCCCTCTGAGTTCATATTAGCTGAAGGAAGACACCCTGCCTTTGCTTCTTGGGCTCTGCCACATTGCATTAATGTCTGTATTCATAGTGACTGGTAATTGGCCTACTTTGAGGCGAGTGTTGGTCTCTTATGTGGAGTTGTACAGTAAGGAAAAGAGATGGCAACCACTGTCCTAAGGTTCCACTTAGCTGAACAGGCAAACACAAATGTTGAAGTTAAATAACTTATAAACCTGTGCAGACCCACAGCAGCTCCAGCTCATGTTGTAGCTACCATAGCCTGGGTGGAGATCTTTGCTCATCCTTATCATAGTTTAAAGAAAACATATATGATGGCATTTCAAAATAAGCCAATGTTGTTATTGTTTACCTTAATCATAAAAACAATGTTAACAATGAATCTTATGGCTAAGATTCAGTGTCCACACTCACGCACATTTACAGAGCTGGAAGACGTTTTTACTTGTTGTCTTTGTACTTAATTTTGTTGCTGCTCATCAAACTGAGAAAAAAGGCAAAAGACAGGGAAGTCTTACAAAGTCACGCAGCAATGCAACTAAGCACTTCTTGAGTCATTGTTTTACATCCAGCTTGTTTTCATAAGATGACTTTGAGCTAATTCTTCAACCAAAGTTCAGTCTTTTTTTGTTCAGCTGAAAGCACTCATTTATGTTTTGAGTTTCACTTCTTTAAAATGCTTTACAGCGATTAATACTACAAAATATGGAACTTAATGGTGAGCAAGGTGGAGTGTTTAGCTTAGCAGCAGCTGATAAGACCCAAAGGAGATCTAATGTTCATCATAAGAATCCTTTTTACTGTCCTAATTACTTTTTCACCCAGGGTTAGGTAGGCTTGGATGGCCTTTTTTGCCCTTAATAAATCTAATTTTCATTTAATTATGATATCATATTAATTATCATGTATATACTCAGGTTATCTTTTTTAAATATTACAAATATAGAGAAAAAAAGAAAAGAAATCAGTCAGCATAAGTGATCTGTGCTTCATTTCTAAACATTTCCAACTCTGCATTTCATAAACATGGTTAAGATACAAGATATGGTTAAGATAGGCTTTCTTTGTTTTATTTCTTTATTTGGTAATGTAGAAGCTGAAAGTTTAAAAAAAAATCAGCTAACACCTTAGAAACACAGCTGGAAACGCTCAAGCAAAGGGACATTTTGCACAAAGTTAAGCCTTCGAGGCACACTTCTCTTTCACACTGAGCTCACATCCGGCCTCCACCTGGGGCACGTTCAATCTGAGGGGAAGAAGAACAAAACAAAACAAAACTTGGCAAACATTCAACCTTTTCTTTTTAGGTACACTTTCTTCCAAAATCAGTATTTGAAAAAACAAAAAAGGAGACATAAAAGCATTTTAAAGAACCACTATTTCTATTCAAAGAAATACATTCATTTTGTTGGGGTTGAATGGAACCGAGGTTACCCGAAATAACTGCCAGCAACGGCCAAAAGCCTCACCTTACCCATTTGGTGCAGAGCAGTATGTCCTTCTATCCATGCACTGATTGTTGTATGTTGTGTATGAGATAGAAGGGCTTAGCAAAGGTTGCAAATTATTTATTTATTAACATATCCAAATAAATTACATACTGTACCTTTGGCAGATTAAGGTCAACTCTCCTTTTTTTCATGTTTTAGTACCACAAGCAGTGAATTTATAGCTCCAATGTAGTTCAAAGTGCGCACAGGAGCTAAAATCCACCCTCTGACATCATGATAATTCTCAAGCACCTCAAGATAAAATCTTTGAAGGTGCTGTCCATGTGCCTTGCAGAAAACACAGTTAAGCTGCCCGTGACATGTGCGAAATTCAATTACAGACCTGCTGTGAATGCACTCTGTGTAACCCAGGGAGATTGAAGGAAGCAGCAGCCAGGTGGCGACCCTGTAGGCAGCAGCGAGCACAAATCACAATGGCCTGGGCTGCTGCCAAGAGCTGGGTTTCTGCCATCACACAGCCCACCAACACTCCAAGAGCAGCTCATGGTCACTCATCACAGACACTCTCTGTGCATCTCGCTCTCTCCCTCTCTCTCTGCCTCTCTTTCAATGTACTCAGGTCAGTGGAAAGGGATTGCAGTACACATTGTTGGCCACTTTGCTCTATAATTCATGTCCTGCACCTAAAGTAGAGTACTCAAATTGTATGCACTGTTTTATCGGTGCCTGCAAAAATAGAAGCATGCATGTAGAGCAAAAAGCTGCATATTTTTAGATTCATGAGAGAGCTCACTGGGGTTTCTGGGGTTTTGGGTGTTAGGTACCATGTGATGCATATCTCTGCAATTCTGCCATGTTAGATGTTAGGTAAACAGTGTGGCAGCTGTGTGGTCATCCTTTAATTTATACAACTGGACAGCAGTGTGACACTGGGGTGAGGTGGGTGGGGGTATTTCAGGTTGGTAAAGAATCACCCAGGCAGTCATGAAATCTGCATGTGCACAGACCCAGACTTCCTGCATGTGGCCACGACTCAGTGGCCATGGGGAGGATCCTGCAACATCTCTCTGCTGTTGTTACACAACAGCTGGAAATGATAGGAGTGTCAGTGAACAACATATGGCTATCTCCAGTGACAAGATGAAAACCAAAGTGTATGTCCTTTAAATGCAAAGCCCTGGATGCGTGTGATTTAAAGATTTAAATGATAGTTTGCAGTACCACTGTACTGTCAGAACATAATGGAGCTGTCGTGGCTTCAGCTTCTCCCATTCCCCCCACTCATGAGCTGTGAGTGGCAGACCAGCTAACCGGGCTTGACACGGCAGAATCAGCCTGAGTTGAGAGGGAGCAGCCGTGGGAGCAATGTCTGCCTGCCACATTGGAGACCATCAGCAAGACGTGTCAGCCTCCATTCCAGCTCAAGTCCAAAGTCGTGTCGTATTGTACGGCAATCCAGCAACAGATAAACCTAAATGGTAAATGGCCTGTATTTGTATAGCGCTTTACTAGTCCCTAAGGACCCCAAAGCACTTTACACATCCAGTCATCCACCCACACATTCACACACTGGTGATGGCAAGCTACAATGTAGCCACAGCCACCCTGGGGCACACTGACAGAGGCTGCCGGTCACTGGCGCCACCGGGCCTCTGACCACCAGTAGGCAACGGGTGAAGTGTCTTGCCCAAGGACACAACGAGCAAGACTGTCCAAGCCGGGGCTCGAGCTGGCAGCCTTCCGATTACCAGGCGAACTCCCAACTCTTGAGCCACGATCGCCCCTATGCAATCATACCTAACAATCAAACAACAGAAAACATACACACGGACGATGCTTGCACTCTTGTTGCCATTCATGGAAATTAGCATTAAAGTATTTAACCATTTAAGAGGTCACTCAAGAGATATTTAAGTAATCCAAGAACTCCCAAAAGTTTCCTCTTTTTAGTTCAAGTACCACTTTCATGTAACCTGAAAGTACCCACTAATGCTCTCAAATAAGCTTTTTTGCGATGCTTTATATAATCATCCACTAACTGTCATCATAACCATAAATCAAATAAACTGTGAGGTTTTGGAAGACCACCAGCAATCTCTTTGATCTTTGACCCACTGGTGGGGAATGACACAGCACATCTGGATCAAATTGAATTTAATAGGAATTTAATAAATTAGCAGCTGCCGGCCTGAGAGTGTTGTAAATCTATTGTAAAACTGCAAGCCTGTTTGTATTTCTGTTAATAATTAATCTGAAATATGCTTTATCATTAACGTCTTATAATTTTATTTTGCCAGTTGTGCAAATGACAGTTAGTTTCTTTGACATATAGGGAAGGACTGTTGCACTCTGGGAAGAAAGTGCACTTGCCTTTCTTGAAGAGGGCCTCTGCTTTACTTCCCAGTATCACCGCATTGCAGATTTCCCCACTACATCTTTCTCTTTTTATTTAATTCCTCTGTTCAGCTAATCCAGATTATTTAACAAAACATCATGCTTTAAAGGGATTTAAGATGTCTGTTTGTATGTTTGCTTACTCACTTTCAATCAAATAGGCTATGACTGCCACAACAGCCAACTTGTTTGTTCCTACATGACAATGAGCATGAGGGGGGCTGGATAAAATCCAGAAAGCTGTTTCTAAAAACGGAAGGAGTAATTAGTAAATGTCATTTGAGAGGAGTATGGCGAATTAGAAGCCTGGTGGATCATGTAATTAGGACTGGAGCCTTTTCATAGGCGGCTCAGGGAAGGACGAGGACACCACAGCAGCATCCTCTGCTGACAGCACTGTGAGCTGTTGCAGAAAACACCATTTGACACACACAAATACTCTCTCTCTGTTTCACACACACACACACACACACACACACACACACACACACACACACACACACACACACACACACACACACACACACGGACACACATTTCTGCATGCAGACACAGATCACAATGTCAAGCAAGGCTGACAGTGATACATGACCGTTGCTCTCTTTACATGTGACAGATGTCACATGTGAAAAATAGTGTGCAGTGTACAAAACATAGAGTTTGATGTTTTAAGAACGACTTAATTTCCTGTAAGCTTCAGATTTTACATGACAATTTAAAATGAATGTGTTTTATTGTTTTAATAGTCCTCCTGCAGTACAGGAAGCCTATAAACATATTACTATATCATTAAAATATATATATATATATATATATATATATATATATATATAACTATAATATCTGAAGTAGTAGTAGTAGTAGTAGTAATAATAATAATAATAATAATAATAATAATAATAATAATAATAATAATAATAATATAATTTATAGGTACACGTGGAACATAAATCAATTAATGTTCATATTTTCATGTCTAAAACCAAAAAAAAGGCCGGGTTTTCATTTCAGGTGTCAGTTTGGCCCTTTCCAAAAGCAATTTTGAGAATTCACTTGTCTTTAAAATAATTTGTAAAATAAAGTATAATAATAATTTGATGGTTTTTGATTCTCATATATGAGTATATGATACTTTTGCATGACTTATAGATATCTACCTCGTTTGGTACAACAAGGTACAACAAATCCTTATTATTGCAAATATCTACTCAGCCAATCACATGGCATGCTTTTAGTAATGTACGCACGGCAAAAGTATTTCGCACACTGGTGATGTTCTCTTCTGGGATTTTCCCCACACAACCATCTGTAGGGTTTACAGAGAATGAAAGAAAATATCTATTGAGCAGCAGTTCTCTGATTGAAAATGTTGAAAGTCCTGACTGCTTCAAGCTCTCAGGAAGGCAACAGTAACTCAGAAAACCAGCCAGGTGTCACTCCTGTCAGCTAAGAACAGGGAAATTGGGTGGTGTGGTTGGTATGGTTCATGCTGGCGGCGGTGTAATAGTGCGAGGAATAGTTCTAACTGAGCATTGTTTAAACACCACAGCATATAATATCATTGCTAACCACATCAATCCCTCTGTGACTACAGTTTCACCCTATTAACAGCAAAGACCTGGAGGACATCTTAGGTCAACTGAACTCCTCCTCTTGCTGTTTAGATGTCCTGCCAACAAGTTTTTTCAAAAAGGTCTCAAAGACTTTAGAGTCAGACCTGTTACAGATCGTCAACTTTTCTTTAATATCAGGTGTGTTTCCAGAATCACTAAAAACTGCTGTAATCAAACCTATACTGAAAAAGGACAATCTTGACAAGACACAAATGAACAACTACAGGCCGATCTCAAATCTCCCATTTTTAAGTAAGATCATTGAAAAAGCAGTTTCTCAACAGCTCAGTTACTTCTTAAAACAGAATAACTGCTACGATGCCTTCCAGTCAGGTTTTAGACAGAACCACAGCACTGAAACCGCTCTGACCAAAGTGTTTAATGACATATGTCTGAATACAGACAGTGGAAAAATGTCAGTCTTAGTTCTACTGGATCTCAGTGCAGCATTTGATACAGTTGACCACAACATATTACTCAAACGACTAGAGAACTGGGCAGGTCTTTCAGGAACTGTACTAAACTGGTTCAAAACATACTTAGAAAACAGGAAATACTTTGTATCAATAGGTAACTTCACATCTGAGCAGACAATCATCACATGTGGAGTTCCCCAAGGTTCCATCTTGGGACCCCCTCTGTTTAACATTTACATGCTCCCACTGGCACAGATTATAAAGAACAACAAAATAAACTATCATAGCTATGCAGATGACACACAAATATATATCACAATGTCACCAGGAGACCGAGGCCCTGTACAGGCTCTTGGTAAATGCATTGAGGAAATCAATGACTGGTTGTGCCACAATTTTCTCCAACTAAACAAAAACAAAACTGAAGTAATAGTCTTTGGTGCCAAAGAAAAACGATTACAGGTCACCAGAGAACTTCAATCTATACATCTAAAAACCACAAACCAGGCGAGAAATTTGGGTGTAGTGATGGATGCAGACCTAAACTTAGAAAAACACATTAAGACAATAACAAAATCAGCTTACTATCACCTCAAGAATATTTCAAGGATAAAAGATCTGATGTCTCAACAGGACCTGGAAAAACTAGTCCATGCATTCATTTTTAGTAGGCTTGATTACTGTAACAGCATCTTTACAGGTCTACCTAAAAAATCAGTCAGACAACTACAGCTCATCCAGAACTCTGCTGCTCGTGTCCTCACTAAGACCAAAAAAGTGGACCACATCAGTCCAGCTCTGAGGTCTTTACACTGGCTGCCTGTCCGTCAGAGGATAGACTTTAAAGTTCTGATGCTGGCCTATAAAGCGCTGAATGGTTTAGGACCAAAATACATCAGTGACCTCCTGACCCAGTATGAACCTTCCAGATCCCTCAGGTCATCTGGATCCGGTCTTTTATCAGTTCCCAGAGTCAGAACCAGACACGGAGAAGCTGCATTCAGCTTTTATGCTCCTTATATCTGGAACAAACTCCCAGAAAGCCTCAGATCAGCTGAAACACTCAGTTTATTTAAATCCAGGTTGAAGACTCACCTGTTCTCAGCTGCATTTGAATAAAGCACCAAATCCACACTTTTAAGCTTAAATTTCAAAACTTACACTAACTACTGATCTTATCTATTTCTGATTTTATCTGTTTTGATTTTATATACTGTTTTGTTTGTTTGTTAAGCTTAAATTTCAAAACTTACATTAACTACTGATTTTATCTACTGTTCTGATTTTAACTGTTTTGTTTGTTTGTTTGTTTGTTTGTTTGTTTGTTTGTTTGTTTGTTTGTTTGTTTGTTTGTTTGTTTGTTTGTTTGTTTGTTTGTTAAGTGGGTTTAGAGCTCTGGGTAGCTCCCCAACTGGGTCTAGACTGGGTCTAGAGAGTATTTTAAATTCAGGGAATTTAAAATAGAAAGTAGCTCGTCCACAGAAGGACTGGTAGCTCCCCTTAGGATAAGGGTTCAGATCGCGCGAACAGGTGTGGGATTAGAGCTCTGGGTAGCTCCCCGACTGGGTCTAGAGAGTATTTTAAATTCAGGGAATTTAAAATAGAAAGTAGCTCGTCCACAGAAGGACTGGTAGCTCCCCTTACGATAAGGGTTCAGATCGCGCGAACAGGTGTGAAATGTGTGTGTTTAGTTAGTTTGTTTGTTTGCTTGTTTTAATCAATTTTAAATCATGCTTTTTATTTGTTTTTGTTTCTAATGTCTCTGTAAAGCACTTTGAATCACCTTGTTGTTGAATTGTGCTATACAAATAAATTTGCCTTGCCTTGCCTTGCCTTGCCTTACATGTGTCATCTTCATCTGCCTGCTTCAGAATAAGGAATGATGTCACAAAGCTGAAATCATCTCAAACTGGTTTCTTGAACATGACAGTGAGGTCACTGTACTCAAATGGCCTCCACAGTCACCAGATATCAATCCAATAGAGCACCTTTGGGACGTGGAGCTGACAAATCTGCAGCAGCCGTGTGATGTTATCATGTTGATATGGTCCAAAAGCTCTGAAGATTTCCAGCACTTTGTTGAAAAATTAAGCCATTCCTGAAGGCAAAAGACAGTCCAACCCAATACTAACAATCTGCACCTAATAAATTGGCGAATACGTGTACATTTACTATGAAACTGCTTTTTGAACACCACAAGAAATTTAGGGGAATGTTATACAATCATTTGTCATTTTGCAGACCTTAACTTTACCGCTCAGTGTTTAAATCCAACATTGTTTTATTCTGATTATCCAATAAAGGAAATAACCTTCAAGCTTGATCAGCACAAACGGTCATTTCCTATAAACAGACTCTGTCATCACTGACCCTCGTAAACAACACGCTAATTCTCATCTCAGTGAGATGTTTTGTCTCTGAGGCTCCGAGACAAAAAACTGAGCATCATTTTTGATTTAATCTCCTGGAAACTAACACACATATCATTTTAGGAAAGACTTCACTGATCCACGGAGCAGGGTGGACTGAAAATTCCTACAATAAACACAAGGCAGCCCTGGTGTGTTGTAGCTTGACTCAGAACGTCTACACTAACAATTCCTGCAGTGTTATCAGCTGCTTGCGTGTGTGTCAATGCAAATCTATTCAAAAACTGGGCAGCTCTAACTGCTCAGTCACAGCACATATATGCAATGGTGGGTCAGTTATCAGAAAAGCTGTCATCACACGCTTTCTACTTTCACATCTAAGCCAAGGATTCACTGATCACTTTTTTACATTCAGTTAAAATTTAAGTGTGAGTGGCTGATTGAAGAAGATTGGGGGGGTTGTTGAGGAAGATGCTCCAGGACCTAAAGGGATTTATGGCAGGGTAGATCAGAGATAACAATGAAGATGGAGTAATAAATAAATCTCCTCTCTAAGAATTAGCTGAAGGACTGACAGTGGGAGATTACACCATGTGCCTTTTCAATGAATTGGATGCTCAAAGATGTGTATTAGTTTTATTCTTGAGCTTGTTTTACTGTCTGGCTCATTACCACAGAGACACACAAGGGTGGAGTCCAAAGCTAGGAAGATCAAAACAAAAAAGGGGATTGAACCCTTTGTGCAGGTGATGAAACCCCTGCTTTTAATAAAGCTATAAACTAGATGGAAATTTGCACATTTGCACAAAAATTTGCACAATATAACACATCTTTACATGCTATGGAATTATTTTAACTACCATACACAAACACACACAGGGATGTCCTCAGTCCTCAGATCACCATAAATTCTGTTTTTATAGATGCTTTATTTACATTTTCAAATTATTAAACAGTAACATCCTGCATTCTTTTATTTTTACTACTTTTCATATCTTATAGTTTAACCTGTACCCGTAACTGAACATGAAGTGAATCTGTGACTAGAGCATATTTACAAACAGAGCCTATATGACACAGCAGAGGATGCTGGCCAGCAAATTATTTTTGAGCTACTTCCTGTCATTGCCTGCATCCTGATTTACAGTACTTCAACTTTAAAATGCAGCAGCTGATCACATTCAGACCACACGTGCTAGGACCATGCTGAGCAGCCATTTAAGTGCAAATAAAATACACCATATATTGCTTTTTTGTGGGTTTTTGTTGTTATTATTTAAAAGCAATTTGAAAGCAATTTAAAAGCAAAGCAATTTCTCGCCTGCAGGCGCTGAAATGTGCTCATGAGAGTCAAAGAGTAACTTTAAGTGTTGCATAAAACCACCTAAAGCTAGAAAATATGTCACGGAGAATGTAGGTGTAGATTCATCTGCAGCCTAAACGGCTGCTCTCCTCTAAAGTTGTTGTTCTGTTTTGAAAGCTTCGTATTTTCCATTTTCCTCTCCGTTGGGCCTCCTTGATCGTCTTGAGACGAAACCCAACTTATGCGGCATCTCGTCGAGACGTCCCTGTCCAGGGACCTGAAATCTGCTTTCTCAAGCATGCGTCACGTGACTTCACCCAGCACTGCCTGGCTGAGCACCAAGCCTACTGGTTTCTGGATATTTCATGTGAGAAAAGGACAAACCTCGAACCCCTTTTCCTCTTATCGTTCAGTCTGAGACAGTTTTGGGGTTTGTTTGTTTTTTTACCTTTTTACCTCATCTTTCCCCCCCACACCATCGGATAATGTGGACCTTCAAAGCGCTCGGAGTATGACAAAAGATTTTAGGATGCTGGACTTGTGCTCCTCGTTTTGTTTTGTTTAGTTAAATGCCAACACGGTGAATGCGTCGGACAGAGTGGACAAGCCTGCTGCTAGAGGTCCGCATTGAGAAAGTCAACATCTTGCCTTTCTTTATTTGATTTTTTCCCCCTGAGCGACTTCAGAAGGATGTAACGACCGATCCACCTTGCGCATCTGAAGTGTCCTCATCAAAATGCAGAAGGGAATACGACTTAATGATGGTCATGTCACCTACCTGGGGCTTTTGGCAAAGAAGGATGGTACAAGACGAGGGTGCTTGAGCAAAAAGAGCTCAGACAACACGAAATGGCACACAAAGTGGTTCGCTTTGTTACAGAATATGCTCTTTTATTTTGAGAACGAGTCCAGTTCTCGACCCTCGGGATTATACCTGTTGGAGGGATGCACATGCGACAGGGCGCCTTCACCTAAACCTTCGCTGTCAGCCAAGGAGTGTTTGGAAAAGCAGGTACGGAGAGCGTGCGCGTGCGATCACGCACAAACAGATACACACGCACCGTCTTTTTCTGCTTTATTGTTTTGCAGACTTCCAGCTTTAAACACCAATGAGGTGCAGCAATACATGCATTATTGTTTTTCTTTTCTCGGATGCCTCTGAACTCCCCAAGCGCTTCTCTTATACATTCATTCTTCATATATCGCATCGCATGATGACCCCAAATCCAGTGCAGCAGAATAGCATGAGGTTTGCTGTATTGCACGTTATGTAATCCATGCATGACATTAATGATGAGGTAACAATATTAACACCTAATGATGTTACGGCAGCCCTGGCAGTAAGCAATGTGGTGCAGTGTTTTGCTTTGGGTTGCACCAAACCTGCGCTCGACCTAAAAAAAGAAAAAAAAAAGGGGGGGCTTGTAGGGTAGTTCAGCGGTGCATGAGTGCATGAAATGCAAATGGATTTCTAGCCTCGTGAAAACGATGCATTTGCATTTTTGGTTGGTCTCATATTTTGCTTTTTGACTTCCAGCCATCATGCTTTTGACGTTTCAGGGCGGAGAGTGCTATATCCTACCGAATGCCCCATCCAATAAAACGTGCAAAAAATAAAAATTAAAAATAAAAGTTGTGGCCTCAAGGTTTCCATCCTGTGGTAATATTTTGAAATTACACTTATGGGTCAGGAAACAGCAGGGTGCCCGTGATCAGTCAGCACTGATCTCTGTGACCTGAATGAAATGGTTCAGTGTGGAGTGTAATGCTGGAGGTTACATTTGCATTAAAGGTGACAGCTGTCATATTTTACCAGAGCCTTTCACTCTAAAGTAGGCCATAAGATTTTTCAAATTTGAGTCCAGATAACTGCAGATGAAATATTTATTTAATCCTGCTTGATTTCCTCTGGCTCCTTGTTCAATTATTTTAGGGTGGAAAGGTTAACAGGCTTGTTAACACCGTTATTGTGATTAAACAGTCGAGGAACACGATGCTCCAATGCTGTCGGCTTTCCTTTGCTCACTCCAGGCTCTGTGCCTGACTCTGTAGGTAGGGCTGCAATCCAATGTGAGTCCAGGCTCTTCCTGTGAACAGCTGCCCTTGTGCTGACAAAGCAGAATGCATGCACACTGGTAAATGTTGTGCTTGCACAATTGCTTTAAAAGCACCCCAAAGAAAGAAAAAACCCTCCTTAAAGATAAAAAAAACAATGTCAGCAGTGCTCTTTTACGACTATTGTGCTGATTTAAATATGACTGCAAGCTGACAGACAGATAACATCTCTGGTTTCTTGTGAAACCTGTTTGCACAGTGCAGCAATATGGGGTGCACTAATATCTGATATCTGAAGCATTGCTTCTCACTGTATACAAATATTTTAATCAGGAGAAATCACCTGCATCCCCTAACCTTACCTATAGATTTGTTGTTTAATGGCAACATTTTAGCAACCTGCCATAATCCCCACATTACATTTATCCTGAAATGCAGTTAGTGTGAAAATGATAATGCGTTTGAGCCCGAGGTTTCTATGGCAACCCTTATTTGCATCCTAAAGAATGATGCAGTTAGAAGAGGCGGGGTAACAGCGAGGAGAGAAGCAGTGTGTCTCATCTCTCCTATTAATGTGAGCGCTATCTGAGCTAAATTTGTTCCTCGCAGTACCTTGGAGGGGTCAGGGTCCAATTATAGAAAACACAGCTTGCTCACACTGGGTAACAGCATCGCATCAACCAGTATCACAGGCAGCCTCTGACGGCAGGATCTAAACTGTAATGTAAATCAGGCGATCTGATTAAGAAAAGACACTCTGGGGTCAGTGGTGTTTGTAATTAAAACTCGTCATGAAGCTGAAAGAAGGTTGAGTTCTAACTCTTCAGTCTAATGGGTATACATTAACAAAAATATTTCTGCAATAAAGCTGCTTGTCAGTCAGAAGTAACTCGAAAGGGTGTAAAAAATATTCTATAATTTATCGCAAAATGCCTAATTAATTATTTACCACTCACTTATGTACACCACACAGCAGGACTGAGAAGTGAGCTGCAAATCCGTATCTAAATTAACTTATCTGTATACAGCTGAAAGTAAATGATAGACAAGCCTTAGTGCTGTATCGCATCTCATACCTGTTTAGATCAGTAACAATATTTAAAGGTGCTTGACTGGGACATGAACATAAATCAGAATAAATACAAAATGCTTAACATGACTTCACACCAGACAGTCTTAGATAGATCATGAGGGAAAACTACAACAACATACATGCCTCTCTGCCAGAAATAGATTTTCTTTGACGGTAGGATGAATACCTAATGAATGTGAAGATGAAAGAGCAGTCAGCCGTGAATAATGATCAGTTGCATGTTGATAGGTGCCTGTTGAACATCTGCAGGCCAAAGATTAGAGTCTGGTCAGACTCAGCGTGGCTGGAACAGTTCAGAAGAATGATGACAGTTCAATTAACTGAATTGTGATGTTGATTTTATATAATAAACTCTCATCTAAACAAGTGTTTACAGGTAGAATATGTAGATATGAGATTAAAATAAAAAAAAGAAGCAGCTGATTCTGAATTTTAGTATTGTGTACGGATTCTCTTGAAGTGTTAAAATAATCTATTATAAGTTCAGTTTTACAATCACATTTAAATAAAAACACAGAAATATTAGCAATTAAACATATCCTGTGATACTACCATAATTCTTTCAGCTGATGAAGAAGATGTTTCCATTGTATCCTAACTGTTCATTTGTGTTTGGATATATTGTATATTTGAATACTGCAAACAAGCTAGTGATATTCAACAATTCAATGCCCACTGTGGATAGTTATGCAGCAGTCAGGGATAGGTGTGGACAAACTGGACAAACTGGAAATTAATTAATTAAGAAGATCTAAGCAGCTTTAAGCAGAAAAGTTAGCTAAAAATTAGACAAACGGATAACCAGTATTAGATAGACTAGATATTAATGATTACGATGGATGACTAATATACAAAAAGATGATACATGGTTGAAATATTGAGGAAAATTGCTAACGTATTAATTGTTAGCCTTAAATTACAGATAAACTGCAAAATAAATTTCCAAAAGTTGATTCTGTTCATCTGGACGTAGCGTTTTGTGGCGTTTTTGTGGGAGAAATGTTTTGTCACTTGGATGAGTGACAAAACATTTCTCCCACAAAAACGCTGGGTCCAGATGAACAGAATCAACTTTTGGAGATTTACTTACCTGGATGATTGAGCATGCATCAAGATGGAAAATAAATTCTTGAGCAATAGACTGATAATTATGCTAGATTTTTTCTGCCATTAAAATAAAAAAAGAAAGACAGACAGAATGAATGTCAGGCAGAGCTAAGCTGAAATTTAGGTTATCTCAATATTTTAGGTCAGATGCCTTCCTTTTTTTTTTTTCTTTTTTTTTTTTGTATTAACAGAACAAAAATAGTGGCAGAAACAAGCTTCCATAGTTAGCTGCTAGTGCTAGTAGAAGTTGAAATAGTTTGCTAACAGGACAAACTTAAACATTGGGTAAACATAAATGATAAACAGAAGCTAGTTAGCTAAAATTGCATTTAAACTGATATGTAACTGAATTAGCAGTTGAAGTGGCTAGATAAAAGTACAGAGATGTAGCTGAAATACTTTGCTGGGTTAACATAAGAATAGATGCAATTTTATACACAGTAAATTGCTGTTAAATAGAGTAGTAGCTAAAAGTAGTGGCTGAATAGCGGAAATAAGAAGTTAATGGTTATTCTAATTGATAAGTGGTACTCAGAGGTATCTGAGATATTCTAAGTAGTAATATACAATCACCTTTTATTGTAGTTTTTTTGTATAAAGGCTAGGGAAGCTGGCTAACAGAGGAGTCACGTAAAAGCAGCCAGAAGTATTAACTTTTTAACAAGCAGAATTCAGGATCTGTAACAAAACGAAAAGCACAAAAGCTCTTCATTTCACCAGTCACAACCAGTACAGCGTGAAAGGGAGAATGGTGATCTAAAATCAAGTGACAGTGAAAAAAACAGCTGTGAACAACTGTTCACAATGACTGGAGTTGCTAGGAAACAGGTATTGCACAGTTATGTAATTGGCCGTGGCTCCAGCCTCCATGTCTTGTGGCATTTCCTCCTGGGAACCAGAGGCATCCCAGGAACTGAGCTGGGGGAGGCTTCCCTCAGTGTGCTCCATCAACTGCACTGGTGGGCGAGGAAGATGTGGCTTCCCCAGGCTCTGTGTGGTTTTTAAATCACCCACTTGATGTCTGCAGCAGCGAGGCAGTGAAACAAACAAAGCAGAGGAGAAGCTTCAGTCATGCTACTATATATAACAGATTTATCCGAAAGGTATCTGATAACGAGTGCTCCTTCCTGCGCGCAGCATGTGCATTGTTGTTGTGTGTTGGTTCTAACCGGAGCTCCTCACCCTCTCCTCGCTTTTTGTTTCAGTACTATTTCACAGTCAGCTTCAACCACGAAAACCAAAAGGCCCTTGAGTTGCGCACGGAGGATGTAAAGGACTGCGATGAATGGGTGGCTGCCATATCACACGCCAGGTAAAGCCATGCAAAGGCATATCAGCGCATCAGATGGTAAATTAGTAAAAGTTTCAAAAGTTTGGTTAAAATTTGAAAAACTTCACGGAATAACGCTTTATTTATAAGAAAGTCCTCGTTGCTTTCTTGATTTATTTAGTGAGACGAGACAGTGTGCAGTTAGATGACATTCATCACTCCAGCTGATATACAAAACCATGTGGTTTGTGTGTTTTCATGTTTTTACAGTTACAGAAACTTGGCTACAGAGCATGAGGCTCTCATGCAGAAGTATCTTCATCTGCTTCAGATTGTGGAGACGGAGAAAACAGTTGCTAAGCAACTTCGACAACAGATAGAGGATGGGGAAATAGAGATTGAAAGGCTCAAGTCAGAGGTAATATTCACTGTGATTTCATTCTTAGTACTTCTCAAGAGTAGGAATGTAAACAAATACTCGGTCATACATGCTAACCCCCTCCACTTTGCTCATCCTCCTCAGTCAAACCAAAACGCACCATCAGCTAAATTCATTTATTCCAGTAGAGTCCTTAAAGAACATCTCCTGTATTTATTTTCAATTACATTATTTTATTCTTGGACTCTGCTAGGCGTGATTCACAGTTACAGTAATCCCTATTTATGATATACTGGGTCATGCCCCCTAGTTCACCCTAGCAAAAATGGATAAATGTTGGATTTTATTAAAATAAAGGTACACATTTATTTTAATTAATAAATATGTATTCCTATTTATTCATATTATATATTCTGTATTTATAAATGTGTATATGTGTATATATGGTATATTTATGCTTATATCCTTGCTATCATTCCCCTTTATTGTATCTGTAACATGCAACTTCTGTTGGTGCTGTGCTACTGGAAACTGAATTTCCCGGAGAAACCCACCCGAGGGATTAATAAAGTTTCATCTAATCTTCATCTAATCTAATCTAATTTCAGCACAATAGCATCAGCAAATTCTTGACAGTTCCTTAAAATATATTCACATCAGTCACATTAGCTTCACTTTGTATTTGGTGGCCAGTGTGGTCTGCCCTCCACTGTTTGAGACGCCCTGCTCCCCACGGACAGCTTTTTTCTGATTGGCTGTGCCTCATAAACTAAAGATTTAAGCAGCACTTTTGCAGCTGAGAATGACATCGTACAAGCAACAATTATAAAAACTGAACATTTAGAGCAGTCTCAAACCAGGGGGTTTTTGCTCATGTGCTCATACTTGAGACTTCAGTGTCATGCATATTGTGAGTATTCACCACTGTCACAACATATATGACAGAAAATAGGTCAAAGCCATTGTGTTTCATCAACATCTGAAACTGTTAACTGTACAGGGCATGTCATAAGTACTACTTTCAATTATTTACATTACTTCTAGTTTTTAGAGTAATATTCATGCATTAAGACCTAAAGAATACTCAATTATGAGCTAAAACTCATTTCCTTGCTGTTACCTGCTCCTATTATTGTTTCAATATCACGTATGGCATCTAAATATTAAATGTTTAAAAATAATTATTGATTACCTATCTTTAATATGAGAACTACAAATTTATAGTAGATCTAAATAAGCTACACATGTCCCCTCTCAGGAGTAACTGTTTGGACAGTTTGGGGCTTTTTAATACCTTACCAGCACCCTCAATACTAAAGGGAGCATTGTTAAAATATCCAGGATTTTGTAACTCTCTGTCTGGATCACAAATAGCCCAGGATTACAGGCTTTTCCATCGTCAGGCAAATGTGTGGCAGTCACACAAAATATCAGTCAGACCTGCTGTAAATAGACATCCTGGCACAATAGCACTATATTATAACTGATTCTTACTTTGCACTCTCATTCCTTTCCAAAAATTTGTCTGCTTTCTATCCTCGCTCCGACCTGCCAGCTCAACAAATAACAGCTGAGCCAGTGGGAAAACGATGGATTATGCTGATTATTGTTCTGTTTGTCTCATATGCGGAGACTAGTGTGAGAGGACAGAAATGAAAGCACACCCCCCGTCGCAGAGAAGAATCATGTTCAGGCCAACCTCTCTCCACTTTGCATCTCCTTTCAGGAACAATGCCTTCAGTAGGGCCATGTCCCCAGCTGTATTCTTCAGATCCAATAGTCATTTTACTTTAATGTGCAAATGTGATGCTTGAAATTGAATTAGGCCCTGAATATGCATGGACTATGCTTCATGTTGCATCTCTACTATGAAATTCAATGACAATTAACTCTCTCTGTCTACAAAGCCGAGTCTGGGTTTTTTCTGTTTTATTTTTTTGGCACTCTGTCTACCGCCCAGTCAGCATACACACAGGACAGTTTGACTGATACATATTGCATTAAAATGATCAACGTTATGACCGATGTAAATAAATATTAATCAACGCTACAGAGGAGCAGCCAAGTGAGCACAGCTAGTTTAGTCAGGCTAATGTTTTAGTGTTGACAGTGCTGACAGGTCCTGTCCTGTCGATTCAGTCACTTTGTTTACATGCTGTTACAGTAAGTGAGAAGAAGAGGAGTGTGTAAGTGGGAATGACTGGTCTTTTTTGTGGTTGCTTCCGTGACAGATTGCTGGGCTGCTCAAAGACAACGAGAAGATCCATGCCAGCCCTGCAGCCGCTCCAACTGACGATGACTCTGAAATTAAGAAGATCAAAAAGGTAAAGCAAGCAGTCTGAACTTCTGCCTTGATTTCATGCATTTTCATGTTCTGAGAATGCACGGTCTATTGCAGGTCCAGAGCTTTCTGCGAGGCTGGATTTGCAGGAGGAAGTGGAAAACCATCATCCAGGATTATATCCGCTCGCCTCATGCAGAGAGCATGAGGAAGAGGAACCAGGTGGTGTTCAGCATGTTGGACTCGGAGGCAGAGTACGTCCAGCAGCTTCATATTCTGGTGAACAACTTCTTGAGGCCGCTGCGCATGGCCGCCAGCTCTAAGAAGCCTCCCATCACCCACGATGATGTCAGCAGCATATTCCTCAACAGGTTGGCTCATCCAGAGTTCTTCTCTAGATAAAGAACATAATCACAAGGACACATACATATAAGCCTTCACTTCACAGTGAAAAACAGCATACTGGCAATCAGATAATAATGCAAAACCTGATGATTGTTAGCCATAGCTTTTACTTTTTTGTGGTTTTTATGGCAACCAAAGCTTTTTTACTAAACAACAAAAAACAAAATAAAATCTGACAAAAAAGACACACACTGGTCACACTGACCTCAAACGAGCACTCGGGCAAACACAGCTTTCATAGAATTTTCCTTGTGTCTATTTGTTTTTTGTTTCTGCACCTGTTTGGTAATTTCTTGGCATCATCCAGTCAGGTTTGTGCCGAGTTGAGAGGAAAGGCACTGCTGAGACACTGGTTATGCTGATGAGGAAGCACTGTGCAGTTCTGGTCATCATTTTGGCACAAATCTGAATTTGTGTTATAATACACTCAGATTACCTGTTATTGCAAATGCAGACATGGGGCAGTTTATGTGGCTTTAGCTGGTACACCTTAAAAAAAACTACCGTATCTTTAATTTAAATTTTTTGAAAACTTTGAAGCTATTGTCTCATCTGTCATTGGTCTATAGAATTCAGGCCACAAACAAAAACCAGAAGGATCAGGTACCACAATTCCTTCCCCTTGTCTACATATTCTGCATATTCATGCATAGATATCTTTTAATAGATTACATTAGTTGTGAGCGTTTTGCCATGCATAAGTTTTAAATCTACTGCAGAATGATGCATCTGAAGCATTAAGATACTTTTTAAAATTTTAAAATGGAATATCATCTGCATTAATATACTGGTAACCTCAAGTGCCTGAATTTGTGTTTGATAAGTGAGCAGCTTGCAACAACTTGTAAAGAGCTACATACTCCCTGTGTATTGGTTTGAATCTTCAAAGCAGATCTCCGTACATTTAATGTGCAATAATATTGTAACAGATTATGTAGAAATCTTATTTGTTAGCAGTAATCCTGATAACAAGTCTGTTAAAGTAAATACTGGTTCAGTGTGTTGTTTAAACACTGTATGCAATAAAAGTCAAAGTGCACAGTACAACGCCCAAACTAATAGAATGAGATCAAATAAATGCAGTGTGTATACTGGCTCAGAGCGACATGCTGAGCAGTAAAGAGAGGTTTGGGCCTCTGGATATTATCAGTGGTCTAAAACAAGAATCATAAATGTAAATACAATAATGATAAATGCAGATTACAGAGGCAGAAGCACCATGCCTGGTTTGAGGAAGAGTTATTCCTCATAGAATTTGGATCATTAATGTTTACTTTTGATAAGACACCTTGGATGTCACACCTCTTCAAGCCCTGCACAGCTTACACACACCTGGCACAGCATGGATACCCTAGTTATTAATTATTTATACCTATGAACAATGCAACTTCTCAACAGTACACTGGTATTTAAAGACAACTAAATTTCTGTGATTGTTTTTAGAACTGTTATTTTTTTATGGTCTTTTCAAGACATAAATGGATCTCTTTAAATATGCAGTCAAACGTAATAACTGCTCAGATTAAAATTAGGATTATTACTCTTAAAATCTTTATAGTGTGAGATTAGTTTCCCTAATAAATGTTTTTTTCAATCTCTACTTTATTTCAGTGAAACCATCATGTTTCTGCATCAGATCTTTTACCAGGGCCTGAAAGCCAGAATAGCAAGCTGGCCAACATTAGTCCTTGGTAAGAGTCATGTCTTTGTTGAATTTCATTACTTTATTCATAATGCACTCATTCAGATGTTTGTCAGAGTGCACGTGATGAAATGTGATTAAAAAAGTTTGATGTGTCTGCAGCTGACCTGTTCGACATCTTGCTGCCCATGCTGAACATCTACCAGGAGTTTGTGAGGAACCACCAATACAGCCTGCAGATCCTGGCACATTGCAAGCAGAACCGAGACTTTGATAAATTGCTGAAGCAGTATGAGGCCAAGCCCGACTGTGAGGAAAGGACCCTGGAGACCTTCCTTACCTACCCTATGTTCCAGGTTAGCTCATTTGTCTCACTGATATACACAGGAATAAAGGCAGGCCCATTTGTTTGCTGCATAGGTGCAGCCTGGAGCCAGCTTTTGTTGTTAATTTTGTGCTCTCGCAGCTTGAGCCAAGTTCTTTTCTCCATAAATGTCACCCTTGAGCCATATATTTCACCAACCTAAAACTAGATGCCTTTTGCTATGCCAATGATGCCCAGCTGTGGCGGTTTGCAAAGCAGTCGGCCACTTTGTTTTGCGATTGCACTGCCTGTGAGTCAAATGTAAACAAAAGGGTCATCACTAAAAATCTAAAAGGCAAAATGTTAATCTTTTCTCCTTTTCTTTATGATGTAGACTGTTCCTATGTGTCACCTATAAAACTGGTACAGTATTTATCCCTGTTAATCTCTAAGAAATACTTAATTACAAAGTAAAAGCACGTTCTTAGTGGGTGATCTTAAAGAGTAATAACTGAAATCCCCCTTTAGAATAGAAGTTAGACCCTTTTTATGCTGGTACTCCAAACTGTGGTAAAAATGCTTTAATAATTATGTAAATATGTTTAAAACCTGATTAGTCCACCTGCTACAGATTGAAATGATTGGTTTTTTTCGTGATGAGGCGAAAAAAAGGTGATCACCTATCATCTGCAAGTCTCTGATCTGTCTTATTCCATCCTGCAGTGAAGCACAATCTTCACAGTCAAAGATTCAAAAAGACCAGTGAGAACTGGGAATGTTGAGTGCAGTCACATACAGCGAGGTCCTTGAAGAAAAACTGCTAGTACAAGTGATGTGAAACTGGTTCAACAGGTCACCTTTCAGTGTTAGAATGACCTGAAGCAAAGCAGCCAAAACAATACTGGAGTGACATCAGGCCAAGTCTCTGACTGTCTCCCGCTAGAATTCACCCCAGTATAACATCTTTAGAAGGACCTGAAGATGGTAGTTCGTGTGCACTTTTCATCCACTCTGCAGAAACTTGAGAGGGTCACCCACGAAGAATTGGCAAAATTGCTCACACCCAGGAGGGATTTGACTTCTCTAAAGCTGTAATGGCTGCCAAATGTTCAAAATGCTGCACTGAGTGCAACACATGAAACAGGTGACTACATTCTGAAGAGGCAGTGGCATTTATTAAAAGCTGTGTAACCAGATTTGACTGATTTCCACTTGAGCTAAACCAGTGTTTTCATTAATATTCTCTGGCCTGTTTACTGGACATTGTGGCTCAGACAGAATTTGGCTTCAAATATACATATTGTAGCATGGCTCATTAACAAAAGAATTAGCAGGCATTCGTCTGCAGTGTCTCAGGATGTCTTGATTATGTTTTCATGTCTATAAAAATGGTTGGTCTCGGAGCTCACGCTCCTTTCTGGCAAGGCACGCATTTTCCCCAACAGTCCACTCTGCTGGGGCCTGCTGCAGGCTGTGCTGTGTTGATAATAAATTTTGCTGATGAGTGTAGATTGTGCTCTCTACTGATCTTCTTCTCATCGTGCTGGCACATATTTATCCCTGTGTTTGTACGCTTGTGCTGTGCACATGAAAGATCTCGCAAGTGAGCACGACTCTCCTGCTGCTTTCTGTTCTGCCTCTCCAGATTCCTCGCTACATCCTGACTCTCCATGAGCTGCTGGCCCACACACCCCATGAACATGTAGAGAGAAATAGTCTGGACTATGCCAAATCTAAGCTGGAGGAGCTTTCCAGGTATAACCCATAGCCCCAGATGGGCGTGGTATCTTATATGAGAGTAACGTCTTTTTAATTCATATGAACACAAATAATAGATCAGTCTAAAAGCTGTTGAATTTTTTTTTAGAATAACCAAAAAAGCATGAAGAGATATTAACTGTAAAGATAAACAGATACATTTTTTATTTAACCAAACATATAAAGACCCAATTTCAGCTTTTTTCTATTTGATGTATAAGCTCCAAATGAGAATGACAAAAAGGCGCTTTTTTTGTGTTGTTTTTGTGCTTTCTTAGAATAATGCATGATGAAGTGAGCGAGACCGAGAACATCAGGAAAAACTTGGCAATAGAGCGCATGATTGTAGAGGGCTGCGAGATTCTCCTTGACACCAGCCAGACATTTGTAAGACAAGGTAACTCTCATCTTTAAGTGTTGTACTTTGGATCCCAGCAGACAGCAGGGTCACAACAGAGAGAGGTTTCCTGTCCCTCCACATTTCTGACAGCCAGATTTTACATTTCCGGCACTTTATTGTGCAGCGTGGCACAGGGCTGGCTCTCTCCTCCTCTCGGTCTCTCTCTGGGGAACAACACGTACTCCTCGCTATAAGAGCTTTTAATTTCTAAGTGTAATTAGACGGGTCTGTGGCAAACTGATGATGAATCTGCAACTGCAAATGTCAAATGTCCCCAACAGGCCGTGATGGATAAGAAAAGAGAAAAGAGACGTGGTCGATTATTATTCTTCTGTACATATAGTCATGTACAGAGGAATGTGCATATGCCTTTTCATTTTTGTCTACATGTGTCTCTTCTTTGCTCCTCCTTCATTCTGTTTGGACCCCTTTTTTCTACATAAAGGGTCCCTCATCCAGGTGCCAATGAGCGAGAAGGGCAAGATCACCCGTGGGCGACTGGGTTCTCTGTCTCTAAAGAAAGAAGGGGAGAGGCAGTGCTTTCTCTTCTCCAAGCATTTAATCATCTGCACCAGGGGGTCTGGGGGAAAGCTTCATCTCACCAAGGTGGGCCTGAGCTGCTGAGCTGGCAGCATCACAACCTTTCTGCAAAAGTCTGGGACACCTGACCTAAAATAAATGAATTAACCAACACTCGATGGAATATTCACTACATTTGCTCAGATACTGTAGGCTCATTAACATGTGTGAGATTAGCAAACCCCTCCATCCCAAACGTTTACTGAGAGGTTTTCAAATATTTTACATAATAATATGCCAGATTTTTATGAAACTGAACCCTTCTTTTAATACCGTCTGTGGTTTTTCCACAATAATCATTCAAAGCTGTTGCTTCTTTATGCAGCATGTATGAAGTCTTCATTTTTAGTGATAAGGTTTGCCCATATAAGAGATCCAGATGATATCTAAAACCCTTCTTTGTCCAGCTTAAATATTTGGAATAAAAACAAACTTCCTTTTATGTATTTAAACTTAAACCTAAATATTCTGAAAGGATAAACTAATAGTAAAGATGCCCTAAATAGCATCAGATGTACCTTTTTGAAGGCTTTGTGTGTTTTGCCAAGCTGAAGTTAAGGATACTTTGGAGAATAGGATGAAGATGAGGACATTTATCACCTCTATATATGAATGACACATATTTTTATGCTGATGGAACTGATTTTTTTTATGTATGCACTACATTTACTACATCTACATGTGTATTGTATGCTGTTTGCAGAACGGAGTAGTTTCGCTTATAGACTGCACTCTTGTGGAAGATCCTGAGGGGACAGATGATGAGTGTGAGTGTTTAAATATTTTCTTATAGAAATGTGCTTCATATGTACTCTGTTTCATGGTTTAAATAACTGATGAATACTAGAGGATGCTAGCTTTGTTAGAACAAATGAAAAATAATGCTCCAGTAAAGGCAGGCAGTACTATGAAATGCACTACTTGTTTTGGGTAAAAATCTGGCACTGTACAATCACATATGACATGTTTATGTCTTTACTGGCTATAAATGAAATATATAAGGAAAATGACAAAAAGTCTTTGTGTTTGCCTCAAAGCTAAATCAGACAAGAGTGGTCAGGACATGGAGCACCTGGACTTCAAGATTGTTGTGGAGCCAAAGGACAGCCAGTCATTCACAGTCATCCTGGTAGCCTCCTCAAGGCAGGAGAAGTCTGCATGGACTAGTGACATCAGCCAGGCATGTCAACGCACATCACAGTCTTCCAGCAGTCAGTTACAGAAATCACTAACATTTCCTCTGTCCTATTTCTTTACTTCAACTGCATGTGTCCTGCAGTGCATAGACAACATCCGCTGCAATGGCCTGATGATGAACGCCTTTGAAGACAACTCCAAAGTCACAGTGCCGCAGATGATCAAGTAAGCTGCTTCTTTACATGTAACTTGGTGAAGCTGCTCCCATTTTTCTTTTTCTTTTTTTTTAGATTTGTATTTGTTTTCTTAACAGGTCAGATTCAAGTCTGTACTGTGATGACGTGGACATCCGTTTCAGTAAGATGATGAACTCCTGCAAGGTGCTGCAGATCCGCTACGCCAGCGTGGAGCGTCTGCTCGAGAGACTTACTGATCTCCGTTTCCTTTCAATCGACTTCCTCAACACCTTCCTGCATTCCTATCGTGTGTTCACCACTGCTGATGTGGTGCTGGATAAACTCATCACCATCTACAAGAAACCCATCAGTGCCATTCCGGCCCGGTCAGTCACTTTACATTTGGACAGACTTGAATGTTGCAAGGTTGTTGACAGCGCTTACCACAGACAAAAAAATCTTATTTGAAGTGTGTGGCATCCCTTCAGACCTTTCCAGCCTGCATAAAGATGGAATTGATTTATTAGGATGTGAAGCTTTGTCATCCTCTAATCAATGTGAGGCACATATAGGAACAAAAGTTCTGTGGTTATTATACAGAAATTTTTTTGTTTGTTTTATTCATAGAATTTCATGAAATTACACAAAACATGACAGGAAAACTATAAAAAGATATTGACTAATTTGATGAGATGGGTGCTGCATTTTCTTTTCTTAATTGCTGGGTTTGTGTTGCAAAATGCATAAACTATACTTTTACACAGTTAACAATATATATATATATATATTGCAACTTAGGAGTCACTGACTTTAAAAAGCATTCCAAGCAACATCCAAATATCCATATTTTCCAGTGCTCTCATGTTAAATGAGCATGGAGCTTGGTGGTTTGCTGTGTTTGTTTTGTTGTTTCTCGCACATCCTCCTAAGTGCAAATTCAGTCAGTAAGGTACCCCATAATTAATTATTTTTCAATAATCTTTTAAACTTGACAGTAGTGGTTATAGTTGCTTTCATTGTATGGTGCAAATTTAAGTTTGATCATGAATTAGTGGCTGGACATGTAGAGGGTGCAGCATGCGTGTAGTGTTCACGGGTATTTGTTTCTCTGTGTTTGTGTACATAGACACTGTATGTGACACTGAAACGATTAAGTCTATTGATCTTTTGAGCTTAGCGTGTGTATATATAGAGCTTGTTTTATTGGTTAAATCCAAACACAGAGACTTAGCAGATGTGGCACTGCTACAAGGCTATGGTGACTCTGTTTCACTGTATGTTATGTACATATCAGTTTGTATTGGTCCAGTCCATCCTGCTTGTGTGGGAGTGTCTCAGCCGGGCTCTGTCACTCTATGGCAATCAGCCTCGGTGCTGCAGGACCCCACCCTCCTGCAAAAGATTGCACTGGTGCTAACTCTCTGCTCTGCATGCCTAGAGTAAGGGCCCTGCTGTGGAGCTCAGATCAGGGCTCTCTATATCCACACCCTGCATTATGCTCTCCCGTGGCGCTTGTCATGTCACTGAGAGACACCTACTCTTGGCTGCTTGTGTCAGCAGCGGCCATGCGCACTATCGCTCACTGTGCTATTTATGGGAACCTGTGAGGTCGCCAGGAGGCTGACAGGGAGTGGGAGAGGGTTTTCTGAAACACTGCAGTCAGCCGAGACATAGTTGAAAAGAGACTTCTGGTTGCAGGGCTGACTTGGTTTGCATAAATTATTTCAGAGGTTCTGTTTGTTTAGCTAAGCTCCTAAAATATAGAGTATACTTAACCAAATAAATAAATACGTGCCCTAACGTCTAATGTTTATCCTCCCCTGATGCAGGTCACTGGAGTTATTCTTTGCCAGCAGTCAAAATAATAAACTTCTTTATGGCGAGCCACCCAGCTCCCCCAGGGCTAGCAGAAAGTTCTCCTCCCCTCCTCCTCTCGCTATTGCCAAGAACTCATCCCCCAACCGCCGTCGCAAGCTCTCTCTCAATATCCCCATCATCACTGGGGGCAAAGCTCTTGACCTGGCTGCCCTTAGCTGCTCCTCAAATGGCTATGCAAGTATGTATTCCTCCATGTCTCCATTCAGCAAGACCACCTTGGACATCAATAAACTGTATGTGTCCAGCCCGATCGCGAGCAAAATCTCTGATGAGGGAGAAGACAAGAAGGAAAAGGTGGACGACCCCTCGGCATGCAAACAAGGTGGGTGACTTGTAGCCATTCAGAGTACAATTTGAACTCTGCTTTGCTACAATAATGTCTTTAAAAGAGCTTAATACTTAGTGCTGTTTGCTTGTTACAATACAGATCTCTCTGTACGAGAAGAAAGTGATAATGATCAAAACCAGAGCGATGACGGGGATCCAGAAGCTTCTCCTACCAAATCTCCAACTACACCAAAAAATATCAAATGCAAAAACTCCTCAGGTAGATTGTGTCTTAGTCTTGTACATGATTTAAAATGAAATGTCGAGCTTATAAATCACTTTATATTGTTACACTGGGAAATACTTGTATTTAACCTAGCTACATTTCTAAATAATGAGATCAGGATGTGCACAAATAATACTTGTGTCAAAATACAAAACACACAAAATTCTGTTTCAACGAGAGCACATGTACCACACTCGCCTGCTGTTAAAAATCAGCAGCCAATCAGAAGAAAGTTGAATTAAAGTAAGCAGAGCTAAAGTGGCTTCTTTCAGAAAGAGGGCCAACACCAAGGCCCTTATTTATCCCATATAAAATAAGATTATTTTGAGTTTTGAAAAATGCAAAACTGTTCACATAGAGTCTTAAGAACTAAAGAACTAGAGCAAAATACATTTGATTACACAGACAGATTAAAAAAACTGCAGAGTTACTCAGAGAAAGAAAATTCTGCCAAAAGTAATGACTTGTTGCTTCTTCTTTTTCTTTTAAGTAATCTAGATCCACAACAGTTTTTATCAGCTTATTCCTCAGCACAGGCTCCATGTCTTGACCAAATTTCATAAAATGTTGATTAACTGTTTTTGTGTAACCTTGCAGATAGACAGATGGCACTTGACAAAAAAAACCCCTTGCAGCTGACAATACTTGCCGTCAAGCATATTTTACCATCTGTAGGAGAATGATGAATTGTTTTACTCTTTAAATAACCCCGTTTAGCCATATGCTGTCATATTTCTATCTGAAAAAAAAATATGCCACTGTGGAACATAAGTAACATGAAATATCAGTCGTTCGATGGTTATGAATATGTGGGGAAAGCCAACGCTTGGCTTCAGTAGGTGTTAGGGAAACTTGTGTCATAGCAACTACACTGAGAGCGTGTTTTCCCTACCGCCCCCAGTAATGAGGCTGTTTCACTGGAGCCAAGATTATCTTTGCCTTTCAAATCTTATGACAGAATTATACAATATAAGTTTTTAAAACGAAGCATTATCTGGAATATGTGAAATAACTGGAATAGTGAGGCAATGTGTGGGATTATTAGCAGCCTATGATCCGTGTTCCCGGGATTTATACATCGAGGAGTGCAGAGAATCTGTTGATTCCTCTGTTATGCTGATATTTAGTGGCTATATTTAGCTGCAACCATCTTGAATATCAAAGCCTCTTGTAAAGGAAAGTCTGGAGGGAAACTTTTGCATTGGCCTGCAGTGCTCCCTAGTGGAGGTTTGTGAAATGAAAAAACAGGCCATCCAGCTTTATGTGTATATTGAGTTATAATAATAAATATACATTTACGGCTTGTATTTTTTTTAACTGTCCTTGTGTGTAGAGTTTTCCCTGTTTTCCTACAACAACGGCATGGTGATGTCATCATGTCGAGAGCTGGACAACAACCGCAGTGCTCTATCTGCTGCCTCCGCCTTTGCTATTGCTACTGCTGGAGCCAATGAGGGTACCCCTACCAAGGAAAAATATAGACGGATGTCCCTTGCCAGTACAGGTATATTCACCAAGAAAGTGTTGGGCAATTCTCTAAACTTTATTCTCCTTCGGTGCCTCTCATTTAATGTATTTTTTTGCAGGTTTTCCAACAGATCAGAGAAATGGAGACAAAGAGTTTGTGATCAGACGAGCGGCAACCAACAGAGTCCTCAATGTGCTTCGGCACTGGGTGTCCAAACACTCTCCGGTAACGCATTTCATAGCAGAGATGTTAACACAGCATCTTGGCATATTTTCTCCTTAACAGAGGAAAGAAATTGTTTTGGAAAATAACTTAATAAAAATTTGAGAATATTATCCACACAGAATACAACTAATTCAAAACTAACCTCATGAGCAGTGATGATCAATGACAAAATCTACAGTTTTCTATCATCCGTGTGTGCTGTGTGTGCCTCTCTAGGACTTTGAGAGCAACAATGAGCTGAAAACGAAGGTTATTGCCTTTTTGGAGGAAGTGATGCATGACCCTGAGCTGTTGACCCAGGAGAGGAAAGCGGCAGCCAACATCATCAGGTACCGCTGAGTGCTGTTTGAGTGAAAGAGGGATTAAAAGGCATTTTACTGGGTCATTAAGCTGTACATCTTTCAGAGGTTGACCTTCTTTTTCATGTCATCAGGACTATAACTCAGGAAGATCACGGTGACAATCAGATCGCGATAGAAGACGTGACACAACTGGTAAGTGAAGTGAGTAGCTGCTGTTCGTGGCTCTATTTGAAATCAATCCTCTGCTCACTTGGCTGCTCCCATGATAATAGATGCTGAATATTTTTGATCAGTTATGAGACATAAATTCAGCAAACAATTAATGCATTATGTGATAGTTAGCAGATGGGATTCATTAGACTGGAATCTTGACGGTGCGTGAATTTGCACATATGTAAATGTTGCTCAAGAGTGACAAGCAGTGATTTCACAAATGCCACAAAGTATTTTTAGATACAGCTGCAGGAAGTGTAATTGAGTATATTTATTATAATACTATCAGCTAGACGGGGGGGGGGGAGGGGGTTCTGCCTGAAAAGATGACAAATTCAAAAATAAATATTGAAATACAATAAAACAGTTAAAGATTTCTTTTGTATATATTTTGGTGTCCTTGATCACAGAAACTTTTATGAAAATAAGACAGTCAATAGCACATTTCAGTCTAGTTAAAAGTCATTTTACCAGCACTTGACAAATTGAAGATGTAAAAGTAAAAAAAAAGAAAAATTTAGAGGCGAAGGTGCATCAAAACCTACAGAAATACCTTGTTTGGTAGATTATTTATTGTCATGTTAAAAAAACTAAAGTCAAGTTAGCTAATTTAGATCATTTGGGATCTGTTTTATTGTTTTTTTGGACTGTTTGTGTCTTTCAGGTGGGAGGAGGGAAAGCTGAGACCTTCGAGAATCACTCAGCAATGGAAATTGCAGAGCAGCTCACTCTGTTGGACCACCTGGTGTTCAAGGTCATTCCATACGAGTGAGTGTCATCACACCACACAGCCAGGAAGCACGAACACACCAATACATGCTTCACTTCTTCTTTCTTGGTTTGCCTCACAGGGAATTCTTTGGCCAAGGCTGGATGAAGAATGACAAAAATGAGAAGACGCCGTATATCATGAGGACAACGAAGCACTTCAATGACGTACGCTCCAGTCAAAAAGAGCTCTTATCACATATTGAACCCTTCTATCCAAACGTAACATGAAGTCTAAACTACTTGTTTCTCGTTTTTTTTGTCAGATGAGCAACCTTATTGCCACGGAGATCCTCCGCTGTGATGATGTTGTAACCCGGGTAGCAGTCATCGAAAAATGGGTAGCTGTGGCCGATATCTGCCGTTGTCTACATAACTACAACGCCGTTCTCGAGATCACCTCATCACTGAACCGCAGCTCTGTTTTCCGTCTCAAGAAAACTTGGCTCAAAGTTTCCAAGCAGGTGCGTGTCTCTATATGCATTGCTGCTAGTCCCTGAAGTGCATGGTATTGTCACTGAACGTGTTCATTATCACCATTTTTTTCTAGACTAAAGCACTGATTGACAAACTGCAGAAGCTGGTCTCATCAGAGGGGAGGTTCAAAAACCTCAGAGAGGCTTTGAAGAAGTGAGTTCAAGGACATAGTTTCAGACTGGATCAACAAAGCAAACAAGCAGCACAAGTGGATGATAAGTGGTTTTTATTCTCTTTTTTTTTATTCTAGTTGCGATCCTCCCTGTGTGCCCTATCTGGGGATGTATCTCACTGATCTGGCTTTCATTGAGGAGGGAACGCCGAACTACACCGAGGACAACTTGGTCAACTTCTCAAAGATGAGGATGGTGAGATGTTAGGCGATTCCTGATATGAAAGACTTGCGCTAAGTTTGTGTCACTGACATCCTTGCTTCCCTTTTTTCCAGATTTCTCACATCATCAGAGAAATCAGACAGTTTCAACAAACAGCATATAAGATTGACTTGCAACCAAAGGTAAATTAATCAATCGCAAAGACCACAGAGCAGTAGTTCCCAACCTCTCTGACAACTGACTACTTGAAGAAGCTATTTCTAATATACGAGCTGCAATCAAAAATTTCAGAGACTGGGCCTGTAGAAAGTAACAGTGGTACCTGAATTAAACCTGGGCAAAGGAAGCACTTGGCAACAGTGGAAACAAAAAACTCCCTTTTAACAGGAAGAAACTTCCAGCAGAACCAGGATCAGGGAGGGGCAGCCATCTGCTGTGATCAGTTGGGGTGAGAGGAGGGAGATAGAGATTAAATGCAGAGTGATGTATATACACACAGAGTGAAAGTAGTGTATTTTTTAAGAACATTAAAAATACTGACAGAAAACTTCTTAAAGTGCACAAAGCATAAATGTAGAAAAATTGCTCTTGGTCTCTCCTGACCTAATGTGTCGTTTTTGGGAATGAACTGAACTTATTTCAGAATAAGAATCAGAATACTTTATTAATCTCTGAGGAAATTATGTGGTCACAGTTGCTCCAAGACAGTAAGAACAGGAAATAACTAACTTAAATTTGATAATACAAACTTACAAATTATAACAGAATAAGTCTAGCTCTAAATATAAATATCTCAGTATATTACACAAATTAAATATATAGTTGACATTGAGGTGCCCTTTTTATCGTATTGACTTTGTAATTTTCTTTGTAGATGATGTGATATTAAGCGTGTGGAGAATGGAGGAATTGTACAGCGAGTTAGCCACAAGCAGGAATGAATTCCTGTGTTCTAAAATTGACATTTGGTCACAGCACGGATTTGAGTTTAATGATGAAGTCATAAATAAAAGTTGGATAAAGTGGGACAAAAAATAGCAGGAAGCAGTTTATCGCCATGCAAGGAGACACCATTGAATAGAGGTTAAAAAAAAATTAAATAAGGTGCATTTTTTTGCTTTCATATAGGCACTCTCTGAGCTTTTTGATTGCATCTTGTAAATGCAAAGGCTAAGTTCCTCTATATCTTTGCAAAGTATTTTTTAGAAAGAAACAGGTAAAGTCCTCCAATAACAGCAAAAACGTGGGATGTTAGTTTTTAATTTTCAAGGTGGAAATGCTTCAAAAAGATAAGTTATGAATGCTTGGGACCCTTTTAGATATATTGCATAGCACTGTTTTGCCCAAATAATGATTAATTTTTTGTGTTCTTGTTTGTATTATATTATTCAAATAAATCAAAATCAGGCCAAAGTAACTCATTAGTTCACATAATCAAAATTTACAGTATAAACATAATGATACTGAGGGTTGCAACTAGTAACTTGCTTCTGTTTAGTATTGTTTAAACTGTGAAAATAGTAAATATAATCAAATAAAAAAAGTCCTTAAATTTGCTTTCCCCCCCCCATATTCTAGGTAGCCCAGTATCTGCTGGACAAAAGCTTTGTTCTGGATGAAGAAAGCATGTATGAAGCCTCACTCAGAATTGAGCCTAAAGTGCCCAACTGATGGGGAAGGTGGCCCTCCATAGTATTTTCTTTGTTAATATTACACATCAGTTAACATGCACATCAACATTTGTATAGCTGTACATGCTTAAGATCTTGCTCCTCTGTACAGTAGATGTTTAAAGTTGTTTGACAACATAAAACATTTTAGTGTATATTTTTCCGTGTATGATTTTTGTTGTTGCCATTTCCACAATGACACCTGCTTGAAGGATTTTTTTTAATTTCTATGAGTATTTCAAGAACAATAATAGAGGTCACTTTAGCTGCATGCAACCGTGTCTTCTACTGTGACCAATGACATTATTTTGCATCATGCCATACTGTATCAAATTTGCACTTCGAGCACTCGTGTTGCTGGCTGTTGTTCTCTTGGCTTGAGTTTTATTGATGACTGAAGTTCTCTGCAACCAATGTAGCATTGTAAAAAAAAAACTAAAACAAAAAAATACTCCATAAAATCAGGTAAAAGAGCACAGAGAATATAATTAAAGGTAGACAACAGTGATCAGTGCAACTGACAGCAAGGTATCCAAAGCATATGTGTCTCTGTGCTTCCCGAACCAAAACAAGAAGGATTTGTTTCTTCATTTCTGCTCACTATTCTAAAGACAGGGGTTCCCAACTGTGCTTACCACACTGAATGTTTTCCTACAGTGTAACTGTGGAGCAGTCCAGTATGTCCAACCAGATATGAAAGTGAATACAAGGTAAAGGTTCTTGTTGAAGTTATTGGCTGAATGAGAAAAATGAATACAGTCCACAGGAAGGTCAACTCTGTGAGCTAAATGCTAAAATTTGCATGCTATATTTGCGAAGTTAACTGAACAACAAGCTCACCACTGTAGCTTAACTTGTTAGCATGCTCACATTTTCTAATTAGCACTAAACGTATATTGAAAGCTTACAGAAATGTTATTGGTTTTGCAAAAATCAGTCAAGTATTCACCAAAAATTGTAAATATTGTTCTAAAAGTTGGAAAGTTAATGGACCAGTTTATCCTCTGTTGTTGTTGAGACATTTTATTAACATCCACTGATGTAAATCACTAATGTAAGCTTTACCCTGTCGACATCATTGAAATCAGAAGCAAATGTGCTGAGATGTGCCAAAATATTTCAGGCTGAGCTGCGAAAAATCGCACTCTTGTTGCTAGAACCATCAGCTCAGTCTACATATTTATACTGATACATATAGCTGATACATATAGACCAAATGTGACAAATGGGACATGATGTGCAGACACAATCTGTACACACTTAATTACCTGTAGAGTTTTCTTCTTCTTCTTCTTTCTGTCAAGTAGTAAATGTTCTAAAGCTGGTAATGATAAACAATCCATAGGTTGGGAACCTCTTCTTTAAGTTAAGTTTAGCTATAGGATAATACAGTTTCTCAGTTGGCACACGAGGTGCCTAAAGTCTGCTGAGTTCACTTATAAGCTGTGTAACAACATAGAGTGTTAAAGAAGTGAGGTTTGTGAGGTTTAAGGTGACGGATTTGTCACCTGCATTTTTGTTACACTTGAAGTGCACCAGTACAGTTCAACGAGTTTCCCCCTTTATGCTTGAACTTTTTGGTCTTGACTTGTTAAATTGAAACTCATGGAAAAAAAAAAAAATCACACGCAGTGGTTAAGTGTTGTACCTTCAGGTTCGGGTTCTACTTCTGTAGAGTAAAAGTTTGTTGCTCTTCTGTAATCAAAAGACAATCTGTCCTTTTTGCTGTTCCAGTGATTGTGGAACATGACTGTATATCACTCTGTTATATGCATTGCTGTTAAAAACTATGATAAAATGTATGTGAATGACCTCTGCCTGCAGCATTCAAACACTATTTTTGTAGTAGTATAAGAGAGAGTGACCTGCTCTTTATATGAACATGGGAAAGTATTTTGTACTTTGTTGTTAATTCACTTCACTGAGATGCGCTGTACATTTTGTACATGCAACCTGGCATATTTCTCAATGTGGAACAGTGTAATCCTCTCAAAAACAACTTATATCACAAGCTTAACACAAAACGCTACAACAGTGTGGTCTTGAAACCATAACTTAGAGGTAGGAGAGCAATTCAAAGTGTTTTGCATTTATACTGTAATCCTGTCTATAACCATTTCTGTTAGCAGGAATATAGTAACGTAGTGCTTATTCTGTGAATATTTGTATGTATTTTTACTATGTATGTACAGTACACTTTTGAAGCTAATGTGGTAGGCATGCAACACCTTCACAGACAGAATAATACTATATACTTATACTGTATACACTTATAAATGCACATACTCTTATAAGGTATATAAACAAATAAACATTTTGCTGTAAGCAATACCCAATGGTATGAAAATTATCTTTCAACCCTCATGTTTCCACAGCTTAAGAAATATTCCCAGTTTTGTAAGGAAAAAAAAGATTAAAAGAAGATGAAGAACATAACAACAAATAAACAAAAATATGTTTCCCAGTTACCTCTTGATAATAAATTCATTTTATCTCAGGGGCATTTTGTCTCAAGTGTTTTTGTAGATCTTGTATCAGTTGACATGCTCATCTAATATGATGAAATAAAATACAGTCTGAAAGTTCTTAGCTTTATAAGCAGCTCTCTGTCCTAGGAAGCAACTGTGCTCAGCGGCCTACCGTGATCCGGCAAAATCCGGAATTAATATGAAAAAAAATATTTATGATCATAATTAGAATTTTCACAAATGCACAAACTAAACATGACATAAATTGTTTTCTGATTCAATAAATGTTAAAATCCAAGTTGCAATCACATCATAACTTTCATGAAACCTGGGACCAGCTTAATACCTGGTCTACTTAGATTTTATTGATTTCCTTATTTCATTTACTAACATCACAAAAGACTTGGTAATAACGCAGGTCTGACTCTAGCAGTGAACTTGATGGCATATGTTTATCTTGTTTATTTATTTAAAAATGATTGCTTCAAGTCACACAAACCATATTATTTCACCAAAATATGCCCTTGTAGCGACATTCTTAAATGTAGACACATTAAAAAATATTCAAACACAGATTAAAAAGGAGGACGCTATTAAACATGTTTTATAGCATGCTCATGCTATAAACTGGGGCTAAAATATTACTAACAGATTATATACGTTTATTTTCCTGCTGCTTTATACATTTAGTACATAATTTCCATTTCTTTAATGCCACAATGTCACTTTAGCCACAGTTGAGACGCCGCTTATTTTATGTTTATTTTAACCATTTTGTACGAAGGCAGTTGTTGTGCATTGTGATGATTATTTATTGCAGTGCTCTCCATTTTTTAATAACTATAGCTTAAAGCAAAACGCAGTCCGTGAACCATCAAACATTTACCCGTGGATCGCAGAACTATAGCCACATAGTTGTAACAGCAGCTGTTCACCTCGTGACTCGCCTCATCTGTTTCACTTCACTTTCACACTCCTGCTGCAAATACTGGCACTTGGAACAGTCGACACAATGTTCGTTTTTCTTGTGCTCTTTGCGGCCTCTGTAACGTCAGCTTTTCGCCTGTCTGATCAAGGTAAGTCGCTTCTTTTGTTTGGTAAAGTCCGCTTTACATTCTTATTCCTTTAGTGCTTTTTTTGCTTTGACATTTGCGCTACACCAGCTTTCGCTTTCATATTTACGGCCACGGCGTCTGTTCTATTGTTTCATGTTCTTTATCGGACACTTTTTAACATTTTTTTTTTAACATGGATTATTTACAGACGAGTTTCACTTCAAGTCATGGATGGCACAGGTAGGTTATAGCGCCGTGACATAAGCAAAAGATTGCGCTCAGTATGTTGTTATGAGGAAGTTGTCTGGTGAGAAAATCATAGTAACAACGTGGCTCAAGTGGGTACTGCATCAAACTTAAAAATAAATGTCTAAATCAACACCCTTCCTCCATGTACAGTACAACAAAGGGTACAACTTGAAGGAGTACTACCAAAGACTGCAGATATTCACAGAGAACAAGAAGAGGATTGACAAACACAATGAAGGAAACCACTCGTTCACAAGTAAGACCTCTTTGTGTTTGCATTAACGTTTTGTTTCACGTGGCTCATCCTAAAGTGCTTTCACCTGCATTTCCTCTCTTCCTGCAGTGGCACTGAACCAGTTTTCAGACATGACATTCAGTGAATTTCGAAAGTCCTTCCTCATGTCTGAGCCTCAGGTAATGATGCTCATACAAGAAGCATTTTGCAATGATGATTAAGCTGTTGTTGGGGTTTTTTTGACAAGTTGATTTTTGCAGAACTGCTCTGCCACCAAAGGGAACTACTTCAGCAGCAATGGGCCGCTACCAGACTCCATCGACTGGAGAAAGAAAGGGAATTATGTGACCCCAGTGAAGAATCAGGTGAGTCTGAACCTCAGACATCCACATGCATGGTTGCTCAGTCAGACAGTAGATTAAAAAAAAACATTATAGTAATAGTAAAAGGAAAAAGGAAAGCCTTTAAGGGGATGCAGTTTCCCCACAATGCAGTGAAAAATGTTACTGTTGCATGTCGATAACAGGTTAACTAAACTTACTTGCTGAGTGGCATTGCAAAAACTGTTTGCCCTTAAATAGTTTATCCAGTGTTCCTCCAAACAAAACATGTCAACAGGTCTGCTGTAAGAAAAAGGCCCAGTGTTAAGTTGAGTTTTTTTAGTATTTCTTTCAGTGCATAAAATCTTTCCTAAAATCTTTTTGTGTGTGTGTGTGTGTGTGTGTGTGTGTGTGTGTGTGTGTGTGTGTGTGTGTGTGTTTACGGCAAAGGGAGGCTGTGGTAGTTGCTGGACGTTTTCCACCACTGGCTGTTTGGAGTCTGTAACTGCCATCAACAAGGGGAAGCTTGTACCGCTGGTGACTTGTTTTTTATTAGCTGATTACGTATCAAAAATTGCACTTCATGACAAAGCATAATGACTAACTTTACTGCCTATTGCGTTAACTAGTCAGAACAACAGCTGGTAGACTGCGCTCAAGATTTCAACAACCATGGATGCAATGGGCGAGTCAAACATTTCCTACCTTCCCCTTTAAAAGAAAATTACGTGTAATTGCTCACTCGTTTAATAACATATTAATTTGTCTTTCAGTGGTCTTCCCAGTCAAGCATTTGAATACATCATGTACAACAAGGGACTGATGACCGAGCAGGACTATCCATACACGGCTTTTGTAACTATCAACTAAAAAAAAGAAACATTAAACAAAAGAGACATTTCAGTTACAAACAGTTGTGTTTAATGGCTTAATTTATTTTAACTGTGTCTTTTTGTCATTTTAGGAGGGTAAGTGTGTGTACAAACCAGAAAGGGCAGCTGCTTTTGTGAATAGTGTGGTGAACATAACAGCAGTGAGTATCCATCAGGGATTTTCATCAAGGAAAAGTCTTTAGTGAAGCGAGTGAATGATGACGTTTTTCTGCCGTCTGTCAGTACAATGAGATGGAGTTGGTGGACGCTGTCGGGACACACAATCCTGTCAGCTTTGCTTTTGAGGTGACCTCTGACTTTATGAGTTACCACCAGGGTGTGTACACCAGGTAAGAAGATGTCATAATTTCAATTTTGTCTTTTTTTCACATTTATTAAAACATACTAAGTGTTTATATGATCACTATATTTGCTATAACCAAATGTAAGCAGATTCCTGCATGTTTGCTCCCATCATTTTTCCCCTGCAGTGTCCATGAAATGAATGGGGCAGACCTTTACTTGAACCTACTGATCAAGTCTATTATTCTTTTGATGCTCACATAAACACACATGGTCAAAACCTGTTTTTCATTTGGACAGCAAGTTTACCACAACCACTGCTGCTAAAATAAGAACTGAGAAAAGAGGGTTTAGAGTATTTCATTCAGTTTAAAATGTCAGTAAAGCTGTTACTTTCAGACATTTGAGAGGTTTAGTTCCTCTTTCTGAATAAAAGATATAGAGTCAGAAGAAACATGTTCTGCTTTCAGCACTGAATGCCACAACACCACTGACAAAGTGAACCATGCAGTTCTGGCTGTCGGCTATGGACAAGAAAATGGTACTCCTCACTGGATAGTAAAGAACTCATGGGGATCGAGTTGGGGCATGAACGGGTAATTTTTCTAATCAGTCACATGTAGAAAAATTTCCCTAAATATTATGAACCAAAGAAACAGAGTAACAGTTTTGTCCTCTCACAGGTATTTCCTCATTGAACGTGGGAAGAACATGTGTGGACTTGCTGCCTGCGCATCATTCCCAGTGGTGTGATTATTACATGTTTGCACATTACAAAAGGGCCGACGATGAAGCCAGTTCCTTTTTATATTGTTTGTATAGAGTTTGTTTTAAAATCAGCTGCCTGTGCATCTACAGATGTGTTGTTTTTCCAAAAAAGGGAAGAAGTCTTAACCCCCATTCAAGCACTATGACAGAAAGATCAAGGTCACTACACTATGAAATAAATGTAACTGAAATTATCACTTCATTGAAAATCATTCAAACTGTTCTGATAAAATTTGCAAATAAACTCTATTAAATATGTCGAGTTGTTATTCACAATGCACTGCAGTAAAAAGAGTAAAAAGAGACACAAATGTTACACCCCTCTGTGACAATTTTATTGTAAATATTTAAAAAAAAATCGGAGATTCTATCCATTGGTTTAATTAGACCATTGTGACAGGAATGTTGCAGGGTATGAAGGGCATTATCAGCAGTGTTGGGTAAGTTACTTTAAAATAGTAACTTAGTTACATTACTAGTTCTCTCAAAAGTAACTCAGTTACTTCAAGTTACTCGTTACTTTCAAAGTAACTAGTTACTAGGGAAAGTAACTTCGGTTTTACTCAGAATTCTCTTGTTAATGTGTTTCTTCCATAACTTTGCCAGTCTTCTAGCTTGCTTACTTGCCACAAGTGCACTGTGCCACCTACCAATAGAAAGGAAAAGATAATGTGCATATTCCCACGAGAGAAATTCCACGCCTGGACCGTCATTGACTGCTGCCATGATTCTAGCCTACGTCACAGAGTCATGTGCGCCTTTTACATCCAACACAAAAACTGCAGTCGTGGTGCTTTCGATTGTACTCAGAACTCAGAAATTCTGCCTTCTGAATAGGAAGATGTAGGTAACACCAGACTGCAGATGAGCTGCATACAGGGCTGGACTGGGACAGAAAATTGGCCCGGACATTTTGACTAGAGACCGGCCCACCATTATAGGAAAAATCATAAAGCCTTTGAATGAAAATAAACACTGTTGTGACAGTGATGTACACTGTTTTGATGGTATATATGCATCAATCTATCAATCGTTTGTTGAAAGATTCAGATAATTATTTTTTAAAAGCTAGACATTTTAAATGAGAATAAGAAAGTATTTCCTTGTGCCCCCCTTTCCCTGTTAATGCCCTACCTGCCCCCTGGCAACACTTTGCTAGACCCGCCCCTGCACAGTTACCAGCTGTCAGCTACCTAAAAAAGGATCCTGGTGTTATTTGTCTCTCAGAAACAGTTCATAACTTCCCTTCAACTCATTCATGTCACCTAAAAGGTAAACCTGTTTCTCCATCACCTGTTCAGCTCTGATGATCCAGTAAGGACATCTCCTGGTTTCATCTTCATGTTTCCCTCTCACCACATATCCAAACCGTATCATGACCAGCAGGTTTACAGCTGTGGCTCCAGCAAACATCAGCTGATACTAGAAATTAATATTAAATAAATTCTAACAACAGCTGATCAAGCTTAAACGTGCTGCTGTTGTTTAGCGCGACATCGGCTGGTTTCCTCTTTCGGCACAAAGTGGGCGATAAACAAACAAGAGAGACGATCAGCTGATCATTGATCAGTTTTCATGATTGAAGTAGAAACGGGAGAGGGAGGGGGAGAGGAGAGAGAAGAAGAGGCAGCTGTGCAGCAAAGACAGAATAACTCCAGCTTTGTGCCTTTTTCATTGTAGCTGAATTACGGGACAAACTGTTCCTTTTCACCTCAATAAGAAACGCGTAATATTTTCTCTGAATACCAGACAGGACGGTTGGCAACTCTAATAACTTATGAACAAAATAAAGTTCAACATCATTAACTTCATAGCACCCACCCAGCTGTATAGAAACTCCGTCATGCTAGCTAGCACGCAGTACGGAAAAAGTCAGAATAACGAAAATAAACTCCACCTAAACATGGTTCATATCTGACCCAGATAGACTGCAGGTCATAACTTCTTACCTGAAGTTCAGTTCACACTTGGACCGGCGGCTGCCTCGGGTCTCTTTTCCTTCTGCGTCCCTTTTCCTTCATCCACCTGCTGCCTCCACCACTTGCTAATGTTACTGAATCTGTGGAAGCTCCGCGATAGCCACCACACGAAGTAACGAGTAACGACCCTATCTAAATCCCAGTAACGACTAACGCGTTCCTGATTTTGGCATAATAACTAGTTACCGTGCTCGTTACCACAATAATAACGTAGTTACTGTAACGCGTTACTTAATAACGCGTTAGTCCCAACACTGATTATCAGTGCTGCAAACAACGTTTACCCGGTAGCTTGATTTTGTTGGGTTAGGGTTTCTGATTTTTTTTGTTTTTTTAATGCAACTGGGCAGCAGAGGTCGCTATTAGGTAGGTCTTCGGTCTACTATAGCCAGTGGTGGGATGATAATTTGTATTCATAAAATCATTGCGTTTTATGTAACACGATCGTAGACGGTATTAGATCAGCTCAAAGTTACATTTTAGGCTGCTTTTGCATTATAAACAAGTATAAAATGTGCGTGTGAAACCGGCCCAATGTGTTTCGTGCACGCGGAAGACTACATTCCCCATGATACTCACGCCAAATCAGCCTCGGCCAATAAGAAGTCCGTTTGTTGAATGGGCGCAAAAATCTGTTGTCTGGGTTTACAGGTACACATTGAGAGAGTTAATCTCCGGTCAAAACAAAGGGAAAAATATTTAACTGTAATGAACGTTACTGAGCTTTACTCCAACGAGGGGTACGAGTGAAGAGCGACTCTCCGGGAGACAGGTCGCACGTCGTGTCTAGCGTAATGCTAAACAAACTGCTCGCTGCTACTTCATGAATTGAGCTCTTATTGCTAGCCAGCTAACACGTTAGCGCTGCCTCTTACAAACAATGTCCAGTCTACCACAAAATAACTTGAAGGAACAGCTAGCGAGGCACAGCAATGCTGCTCAAAGCAAGCAGTCTGTTGCTAAACCTAAACCGGGGTAAGTATGGCCAAAAAACTGCTAGCTAACTGTAAGCTTTGCTAACAGCAAAAGGATGGATACGTTTTGTTATTTACTGTACACTCTGTTTAGGGTGACAGTGCTGGGCATGCGATATGGTTTCGAATTGCGACACTTTCACCTCAAAGTCTGTAAGACTGTCTGTTAGACTAGCTGTCTTAACAGTCATATTGTTTTTATAATTCAGCTCCTTTTGTGTGTAATTTTCAGGGCTTTTTCTTTCAAAAAGAAGTCCTCATCAGGTACGACCAAGGTGGAAGTCCCTACCAAGGTAATCAGCTCAAATGTTTTGGCAAACAGGAATGTCAATGTCCACAAGAGCGGTTTGGTGACTCCATCTCCTTTGACATTTTCAAACAAGCTTGAGAGACCTCAAAAATCCAAAATCAACAACTACTTCTCTGTAAGTTCAAAATGCAAGTCGGATACCATCAGCCCAGCAGATATTGCCTCTCCTGCATCCCAAACACCTTCAGTGGTCTCTGATATTAAGTCGGCACCAGCTCCAGCTAAATCTGACAGCCTATCTTGTAGCAGTAATTCATTCAATTTCACAGCTCTGGATGTGTCACGTAGTTTTCCTGTGGACAACTGGGATGATTTAGATGACTTTGAAACACCAGCCAAGGGAAAAAACAACTCATTCAGTTCAGAAGTATCAGAGAAAAGTGGCAAACTAAACTATGATTCCTTATTTAAAACATCCAAATTAACTAGCAAGAGTGGTAAGCAAACCTGCATGGAAACAGATGAGCCAGAGGAAAATGTCAACACCGCTGCAGTTTCACCAGGACCCAGTTTAAACCAGAAACCAGCAGACTGGTCAGATGAGGAGGAACTTGCCATTAAGATGAACAGAAAACATCCTGCACATCTAAAGCATATCTTGAGTGACAGTGAAGAAGATAATAATGCTGAGCTGGAACCTTTTACAGGAAGCACAGGTAACTGGGTGTTTATTTTAGGTATACACTGGTCAACAGATTACATTTAAAAACAAAAAAACGCTATGTGCTACCATGTGTTACTCTATAGGTAACAAGAAAATATGGATTGACCCAAAGACAATAGAGATAGATGACAACTCTGAGCCTGAAGATGACCTTGATTGCATTCCACCTTCACCCATCCCTGATGAGATCATTTACGCAGGCTCAGCACTGGAGACAAGGTCAGAATTTAGACTTGTCTGCATATTTTACCAATCATACTTGTGTTTGTAGCAGCCAAAATGCTCGAATGTTCTCTTTCATCCTGTAAAAAGTTGTTACTGCCAGCAATCGCTTCTCTGTAGTGATAATAGTTAGATTGATGGGGAAAGTTTTAAATATAGACAGTATATAAGACAGCCTTGGCTTCAGAGATGGTGCCAGTGAGCAAAAGGCGTAAACTTGAATTTCTTTAATGGCCAGCAAGTTTGGTTCCTCTGAACTTCCTATCTGTGGGGGAAAAGATCTGTGGGTTTCTCATCTTTGACCTTAATAAATACTTAGCTGATGAACTTAATCACTCTTTCAGGTCATATTTATTATAACAAGAAAGTCATTTTAAAAATTACGGTTGTTCTAAGAGTTAGAAACGTATCACATGACTTTCTTTATTTTCAAACAGAGCTGAATCAGCTGATGCTCAAATTGGAGACAATGCTGTGAAATCAAAGAGCCCCGTCGCACTGCATGAACCATCCGAGCTCTGCTTAAAAGACAAAACAAGTGAGTGTTGTACCTTTAAAAAAAAAAAAAAAAAAAAAGAAAATCCTATACTTCATTTTATTCAAAAGTATGTTTTGTTGTTTTTTTTCTTCCATGTATTGAATTCTTTTCAGATGAAAAACTTTTTGCTATCATGGAGTCCATTTGTGCTCTGGTTGACTCCATCCCTGAACATGAATTAATTGCTTTGTCCTGTGGAGATGAACTTTTACTGAAGAGGGCCCAGAGGTGTGTTAGCTTTGTGTGTAGTTTTGGTATTATTCATGGTGTTTTAATTAAATGTCTTTATGACCATAATCACCTGCTTTTATCCTGCAGGAAGAGAATTCTTGCAACTGGCGGTGACTGTTTGTTTAGGATGCAGCAGCCAGACAGCACAGTGATTTCTGAACCCAGCTTCAAAGAAACATCTTTTTCTAGCAACGGTGTTTCATCCAACTGCTCTGTGCCTGTGGACTCCAAGAAGCCTCCTCAGCATAGAAGATCTTCAGTCATCTCTGTGGACTATGACTCCGATCACTCTGACAGTGTTATTGATATAAAGCCCTTGGATAATAAGGACAGCAGGGCAATAGGTGTTGAAACTGACAGTATCTGTGACTCTCCATCAGCACACAGGTTCACAAAGCCATCTTTTAATATATCTGAGAAATCAAGCATTGATCTTGATGGCTCAGACCTCTTCTTCTCACCCAAGGACTCAGAGAGTGGTGCGCAGAAGAAATCGAACAACACCCCAGCGTTTGTAGCTGCTGAAGATGAAGAAATGGATGACTTCTATAATGACGACTTTGATATAGATGACTTTAATGACTCTGATATCCCAGATTACTTTGACGAACCACAAACTTCATCAGCTGTGACTACAGCAGTGAAAGAGGGGGGGCCGAGCAAGTCCTCATGGGAAAAGAAACCAACAACACCTACTTCTGCTCCAAAGCCGTCAACAATTTGTTCTCCAGGCAAGTCATTTTGTACTCACTGAATCTGTTTTTGAGGCATCTGAGAACAGCCTATTGTGTCCCTCTGGTCCACAAATCTCATACAGTTCTAGATTGTTACACATTCCATGTGTACTGATTTCATTCTCCTGAAATGCAAAACTCCATATGAATTATATATTTAACAGAAAACGTATGTTTTTAAAGGTGGTCTGTCATACCTGATAAACACAGGATTTGATTTTTAAGGAACTTGTCTTTTTTGTGTCTCTATTTGCAGAACCCACCTTCAAAAACCCAGCTCATGATCGCTTCAGAGGCTTTAACTTCCCTCATTCACAAGAGATGATGAAGATCTTTCACAAGCGTTTTGGACTTCATCAGTTCAGGTTTAATCAACTAGAAGCGATTAATGCTGCACTGCTGGGTGAAGATGCGTTTGTTTTAATGCCCACAGGTTTGTAAAAGCATGCTTACAGTAGCAGTGCAGCGTTTGCTGTGAAGATGTCCAGGTATCTTAAACTGTTGTATTTTTTAGGTGGAGGGAAAAGTTTGTGCTATCAGCTGCCTGCGTGTGTCTCGCTGGGGGTCACTGTGGTGGTTTCTCCACTCAAATCACTCATCGTAGACCAAGTTCAGAAACTCACCACTCTGGATGTAAGTATGCTTGTTTCCACTCGTATATTTGATCAGAGAAAAGTGTGAAGTGCTTATGCGTGTACTTGGAAAATGTATTTAATAAGTTAATTTAATAGGTTTAAAAAGTATTTTCATTTTAACAGTTTTTCAAAACTATGGGTCAGTTCATATCTTAACTTTTGGCAGTCAGATTTGGTTCATTTCACCAGTTGGCCCCTGTCTGCCACTTGATTACTTGATAATGATTGGATTATAACATGCATCTCAATATAAGGCCCAGGGGCCAGAACTTGTCAGGCAAAGACTCCAGTTTGGCCCAAAGTAAGGTCTTGGAAAGTGTGAAGGAGGGCATCATTTTTGTACTGTTAACTGTGTTTTTTGGTTTTGTTTTTTGTTTTTGTTTGTTAAATAAGTTTTGTTTTTCCTGTTGATAAACACCTCCCCTATGGCCATTCAATTAGAAAAAAGTAATTAGGTAACGTATAAACAATTAAATAACAACAGAAAAAATCCTGTCTACAATTGAAACAAATGTTTTTTTCAAAATAAGTAATTATTTTGAAAAAACAGACATCCCGGTGCATACGTTTTCTGCTTTATGGTTAAATCACAGCCTGAGAAATGAAGTGCCACAGCCTTTTCTAAAATTTTACACATTTATTTCTCACAAGATAAGTCCAAAGAGTCGAGCTGACAAATGTCTTTAATTTACTACAGCAGCATTTCTTTGTCATGTAGAGACTGCATTTGATTTGCTTATATTAAGATATCGGAGGGATTAACTGTGTAGTTAAACTTCCTTAGACTGACCAAAAGTTTTGCTTGTCCAGCCCACTTGCATTAATGTTTTCACTAACAGCTCCTCACTACATGGGAAATGGAACTGCGAGTCAATATTGTGAATAGTAATTTCAGTCTTGGTTTAGGAAGTTTTTTATACTTCTGCTGTTTTGTTTTGTTTTGTTTGGTTTTTTTTGTGTTGTTGTTGTGGTTTGTTTTGTTTTTGGTTTTTAATTTTTGTTTTTATTGTATTGCTCTACATTTCAGATTCCAGCAACAAGTCTATCTGGTGATAAAAGTGATAGTGAAGCATCGAGGATTTATATGCAGCTTTCAAGGAAAGATCCCATTATTAAACTGCTCTATGCCACACCTGAAAAGGTGAGCTTTTTGTGACTTGTAAACTAATTTTGAAAGATTTAATTGCATAATTAAACATGTCTGTAACTATAAATTCTGTAATGCTTAAAACTGACTTATTCCTCACTCCCCCCCCAAAAGGTGAGTGCGAGTAACAGGTTAATCTCCGCACTGCAGAACTTGTACGAGCGAGGCCTTCTGGCTCGGTTTGTCATAGATGAAGCCCATTGTGTCAGTCAGGTATGCTCCTTTGCTTTCATGCACACCCAATCCTGCTGTATGCTTTTATTTTTAGCAGCAGCCATTTTGAATCATTCCATCATTTTAAATCTTTCAGTGGGGCCACGATTTCCGCCCAGACTACAAGAAGCTGCATGAACTACGTCAGAAGTTCCCTAATGTGGCAATGATGGCTCTGACAGCCACAGCTACTCCCCGAGTGCAGAAAGACATCCTCAACCAGCTGAACATGAGTCGACCCCAAGTGTATGTCTTCACTTTCAGCCTCTGGCTTAGATTTAAAACGTGTGTGCGTGTGTGCGTGTTTTTCTTCTTCTTGCTGGATCAAAAAGCAAAACAGTAACTGAACATTTTTCTTCTAATGTGTTTTCAGGTTTACGATGAGCTTCAACAGAACAAACCTGAAGTACTCAGTGCTGCCCAAGAAACCCAAAAAGGTGGATGAGGACTGCACCAGCTGGATCAAGAAGCACTACCCACGTAAATAATTCAGTACTTTCTCTGATCCCGGTGCATGCTATTTTCAGAACACTGTCATAACTGCTGTGTTAAATTCTTAACTGTATATGAACACTTTAAGCCCTCACATGTCTGGAACAGTAGGTGGGAAATCAAAACAGTTTGCAGACAACAAGCCAAGTGGATTACTGTGTAGAATTTTATTATATCAAGTTGTTGGATGTTATTTTGGATAGAAATGAAATCCCTAAGTTCTTTTAAATCTGTGTTTTGTCGGGGGTTATATGCATCTGTCTGTTGTTCTGATGCAGGTGACTCTGGCATCGTGTACTGCCTGTCTCGTAATGACTGTGATGCCATGGCCGAGAGTCTTCAGAGAGCAGGGTTATCAGCCCTGTCGTATCACGCAGGACTCAGTGACAGTGACCGAGAGTATGTGCAGACCAAATGGATCAATCAGGATGGTTGCCAGGTCAGCTCAAAACTCAAATTATAGATATTATGAACATAACCAGCAGTCTGGGTACCGGCCACAAAGACGAGATCACTAGATGGTTGCGTAATTTAAATCATGGTTTCGAGTCATGCTTGAAATCCTCTTTTTTTTCATTTGCTGCCAACAGGTCATCTGTGCCACCATAGCCTTTGGCATGGGCATTGACAAGCCTGATGTGCGCTATGTGATCCACGCTAGTCTGCCTAAATCAATGGAAGGATACTACCAGGAGTCGGGGAGAGCTGGCAGGGATGGAGAGATCTCTCACTGCATTCTCTTTTACTCCTACACAGACGTCCAGCGCATCAAGAGGATTATCAGCAGTAAGTGATAGAAAATCAAACCGTCCAGGCCAGTTCAGCTCCTAACATGTTTACACAGTGTCTTTTTGGCTTCTTGCATTATCGCAGTGGACAGAGAAGGTGACAGACACACAAAGGCAACTCACTACAACAACCTACACAGCATGGTGCACTTCTGTGAGAACGTGATGGAGTGCAGAAGAATTCAGCTGCTCGCTTACTTCGGAGAGCTGAAGTTCAACAGAAACTTTTGTAAGGACCATCCAGACGTCAGCTGCGACAACTGTACCAAACCCAACGTAGGAATCATTTCTTCTATGTTGATGATATATGTAACCTACCGCCAGCTGTTTGTAATTGGCCATCAATGTTCCTAAAAACAGCAATACAAGATGCGAAACGTGACTGAAGACGTGAAAAAGATCGTGAGGTTTGTCCAGGAGAACTGTGAGAAAGTCGGAGCAAGGTTTGGCAAGACTGCTAACCAAAACAGACTGACCCTCAACATGCTTGTGGATATCTTCATAGGTACAGTACATACACAAGCAAGCAGTAAAAATGCATTTGGCAGCTAGACAAGTTGATATTCCCAGTACAGTTGTTTGAATTATGTGTGGTTAAAAACTGTAAATGTTCTTTTATGTCAGGCTCTAAAGCTGCCAAGGTACAGACAGGAATGTTTGGCATTGGAGCAGCCTACTCCAGACACAATGCTGACCGTCTTTTTAAAAAGCTGGTTCTGGATAACGTCCTGGTTGAAGACCTCTACATCACCAATGGTGGGCAAGCTGTGTCTTATATCTCCGCTGGAACAAAAGCAATGAATGTGCTGTCTGGACACATGCAGGTAAGAGGTCGCACATCAGCGTTTAAGGCCTTTACAGACCTGACAGGCATGATGAAATCAATTATCAATTGTTTTTCTTGGTGCTTTTTAATTTGCTTGCAGTGTGTATTAGAAATTCATATGCTAAAACATCGGAATTTGTGTCATTTTTACTTTAAAGCCCTTTGTACACCAATCGTTTTAAGTGTCATGAAGAGAGGTAGAGTAGGAAAATGCAATGAAGTGCTGCCAGTCAATGAAAACACTACTGGCTCTCATCATTTCCCAGGTGGAGTTTTATGAGACTGAGAGCGCGTCCACCATCAGGAAACATAAAGCTGCCACGGCGAAGAACGTCTCCCGGAGAGAGGCAATGGTGCAGGAGTGTCTTAAGGAGCTGTTGGATCTCTGCAAGCAGCTGGGGAAAGCATTTGGCCTTCATTATTACAACATTTTCTCCACTGCCACATTGAAAAAGATAGCTGGTAATTAAACTTCTCAGACACAGAACTTTTTATTTAATTTCAAAAGCAAACATTTTATAACTTAACACACTTTTTGTCACATTCAGAAAAGCTTTCTTCTGACCCTGAAGTCCTCCTGCAAATTGATGGTGTAACAGAAGATAAACTGGACAAGTATGGAGCTGAAGTCATTCAGGTCCTACAGAAATATTCTGAGTGGCAGCTACCTGGTAAGAGATCCTACTGAAGTTTTGCACATTGTAACTTTTTGAATCACATGATGGTGTGCTAACAGGCAGGTGGGCAGCATGTTCACCTGAGTTTGTGAATAAGATAACTTGAAAATGAGGCGGCATAGGAGCTTCCAGTTATATCAAATTGTATCTACTTAAAATCTCAGACCAGTTTAAATTTGTGACCTCAATGTCAGAGGTCAAGGTTTCTTAAAATCTTGTGAATGTGATCAAGACATCTAAGATTTTGGCATGTCTATGAGGAGGCTGACCACTAGCACTAGTGGTTGCCTGTAGTTTTTTTTTTTTTTTTAATTTAACACAATTTGTGTGAATTTAAAAATAAAGTTAAATGTCTTCTGTGTATCAGAGGAGCAGGCTGACAGTGGAGGCGACGGGTGGATAGACACGGCACGAGGTCGCACTCGTGGAAATGACGAGGATGACACTGAATCCTCCACCTACTTCCGTAATAAGTCTGCACAGGGACAGAAGAGAAAGAAGGCTCCGTTCTTCAAGTATTCCAAGAAGAAAAAAGGATGTGGCAACACAAGCTCCAGTTCTAAAGGGTCTGTAGAGTGTTGTCTCACATTTCATCATCCAGTTGGGGATCATATTTGCCAATAGGCGTCCCTTGTAACTGAACTATTTTTCTTTTTTGCTTTCTTTTGTCTTGCTGTGGTGATTTTTGTGGATTTAGCCGTGGCTACAGCAGCAATAAATCCTGGTCGTCCTCCAGCTCCAGGGGTGGAGGTCGAGGGTCCAGGAGCTCAGCAGGTGATGCATCAGCAGCCAGGAGACCAGGATTATTGGCAGCCCCGATGCCTCAAAGCAGCCAGCGTCCGTTCTTAAAGCCAGTATTTTCACACTTGAGCTAGGACTCCTTCATCCCGTATCTGACTTTGTAGACTAGTAAGCTAATTTTCTAATCCACCAAGCTGCTGCTTCATATTGGACCAGCTAAAACTGCATTTTCTGTACAGTTATCGCATGTTTATATTGTTGTACATTTTTACTTTCTGTGGATGGAATCCTTCCCTGCACTTTTGTGCTTATCTTATTTCATAATAAAAATAAATTAAAATTTTATTCATGAGTATCGATGTAACTTGTTTTGTTTTTACACAAAACCACACGAGCAGCTGCATCCGTTTTTAACATTTATTTCAAGTTTGAAGTGTCTTATTTAATGGCACCAGTTACAAGGGACTATTGGAGAGAAACAATATTTTATACTGACTTGTACAGAAGGTTACCTACAGTACAAACATTGGTTTTGGAATGGATCAGACTGAACAAGAACTGGATTTGGCACATGGAGATATATATATATATATATATGTATGTATATATACTTTTATATTTAACATAATTAAACAGCAATCTGCGATCTGAGGATAGAATGAGGCAGACTAGAGAACACGCCACCAGACATGGATATGCATATACACTCATTGACGTGTATGCACAGTTGTGTGAAGGTCTGTACTGGGAGCGAGCAAAGGGCAAAAAGCAGAGCAAGCTGTCTTGGGTTAGTTTCATTAAACCCTTAGTGCGAAAAGCACCATTCACATTAATGTGACAGGGGCTCTGGCCAGGGAGGAAATCAAGCCAATTAAGAACAAACCACCTAATTGTGGTCAGGTAAGTTGGTTTAAGTGATTGCAACAGAAATCTTAAATTCTGATTATTTTTTTAAATTTATTTTTTTTAGCTGTTTTAGCTAATAATGACTCAGATATGTAGACAACATAACACGTCACAGTAAAGTGCAGTCCAGTAGAATGAAAAAAAAGCAACCTCAGGCATGAAACTTAAGATCTTTTTGTTACAGCCTTCATAACAATCGATCAAAAGTTTACAGAAATCTGGTGGTTGGCTGTCATATGAAATTGCATTTTAAATCCATGCAGCTTATGTTACTGGGTTAATTCTCATCACGTGTATTTTACTTTTACTAAAATTCATGTTTCATCTTCCACTGCAACCACATATTTTTTCAAAAAGTACAAACAAGCCAATTTTCCTTATGAACCATAAATGACAGATATAGCTTCTGTCATCTCCCATGAAGTAAAGTAACTGCAGAAAATGGAAACGTGGCACCACAACTGCAATGTAATGTCAGGTTAGTCACAGGAAACAAGCTTGCAAAGAGTTTTGCCTGCCTGTTGAACACTAGAGTCTAAGACAGAGCTGAAAAGTGTTTTTCCCCTCTTGGTTTGGGAGATTTAAGGATGGAGAAGTCTGTAGCCGAAAGAGATGTCGCGCCTCTCTGTCTCCATTCCTTCATCTTTGCCACTTTGGTAAACTGCAGAGTGAGGATCCAGGCACAGGGAGCAATGTTTTGCTTAACAGTGAAACAACAGAAAACAGCAGAACAAACATCCACACAAGAGGTCTCTAAGGAAAATGCCATTTTAGAAACTGTGATTACTGATTGCAAAGGTAACTGAGCGTCTAAGCATTCGAGTCCAAGCATCGTTGTTTGAGTGAGCACAACAGCAAATTGGGCGAATAAATTTGGCTCATCAAACATTAGTCATCATTAGATCTTAGTATACATGTTTTTCATACTTTTTGCTCTTACAGCTGTTTATTGCTTCATGAATAATGCTGCCTTTTTTTTTTTTCTTTTTCTTTTTTTTTTTTAAATTGTTGCATGTTCAGAGAGACCGCTTAAGCTACATAATGCTGAGAGATGTAAAAGGAACACTTTTAAAAAAAGATGTCTACAACAATGCAGCCTGGCTGGACTAAAGGGTCATACTGACCTCAGTGAAAAAGTAATAAATATGAAGTATGAAAGTACACAAAAAAAGTCAACCCACCCGCCCCGCTCCACCCCCTGGTAGGAAAAAATGTGCTTTTTTTTCTTTTCTTCACTTAAATAAGCTCCTACATCAACAGCGTTCTTGCTAGTGTTGCTGTATTGATTCCATGTTTCCTTTTAGCATTGTGCTGAGAAATGTCAGTGCTGTTACCTCCACCAGAGATAACTATGGCCTGTGAAAGACAATTAGCCAAAGGAGTGGATCCAGCCACAATGCCAGCGTGCAAGCTACTCTGTCTGCAGTCAGGCCATAGCCGAGGACTTATATGCTCAGATTACACAGGAGCAAACAAATCAAGTAGCACCATCAAGCCTTTAGTGGAGCAGCTGCAGGAGGGTGTGTGTAAAAAAACCAAAAAAGAAAACAAAGAAGAAAAGAAAACATTAACCCTGTACAGCCGTTGATCAGCCTTCAATTTCGAATTTACATGGTAATTAATCCTTCAGAACTTCTCTACATCTCTTTCTCGTCACCCCTCTCACTTCTCCTCCTTCTCTGCTTTAGTCTGTCCAAGCCTCCACTCCATCACCATGAATCTTGCTTCCACTCCTACATAATGACACACTAACACATACACCTGCATTTGGTGCAGGAGGTACAACCCCCCCCCGATTTTAACCAGAATCCAGCAGCCGCGACAGTTATTGCTCCCTTGAGCTGTGAGACGGAAGAGCCTCAAGCCTGACCAATACATCAAGGAGCAGATGTTATCTGATATAAAACTCCAGATAAAGAAAAGATTCCTGTATGCAGTCTGTCTCCACCAAAGTCGAGATTTCTGGTTTCACATTAGTTAATTCTAGATTAATTTATTGTTTCAGTGCGATTTTCCTTAATCTGACCAACAGATACTGTATTTATAAATGCAGAGAAAAGATAATTATTGCATTAATAGTAGCTAATTTTATGCAATATTCATTTTATCAAAACAGCCTCCTAGTTTTTTTTAAATGTTAAATTTTTAAGAATGTCAAATTACTTTGTGTTTGTTTTTTTAAGAGGACCTTTTATATCCTTAAGAGTAGCTTTGCATGAAAAACAGCTTAAAATAATTATTATTTACCTCATTCTGTGCTTTAGTGCAGCCCTTCAGCTTATCTTCTGTCTGAAATGAGCTATTTCAGCTCCCCCACTCCATCAGGTGAGTGGTGGTTATGTGCGCACACAACCAGCACTGTGTGCCTAAACATGACCATATTAGGGACATCCGCTCTTACTGACATCATGCAGGTCCAAGGGTCCAAAAAACCCCCAAAAACAAAACAAAACAAAACAAAAAAAATCAAACTGTCAGCAGCCTGAAGTCTGAGCTTCTGTCTCACATGGATTATTTGCACATTTGTATACTCAACTATCTTAAACATGAGAATCCAGCATATTTAAATATCAAAAAACAGGTCCCCTTTAACGTAGATCCAGTCAGTCAGGCTCCGTCACTTCTCCAAATTCTTCAAGTAAAATAAGATATGATAAAGTTATGAAAGTCGGACATATGTTTTTGAATTATTTAGTATTGGTGGTACAATGACATTCCAGATTTAATTCAATCTAAACGGTCATTAAAGTTGCACACACTCTGCTGGTGGAGTGATGAGTGGATCTGGATAAAAGCCCTGTTTGTTTGTTTTTTGTTGTTGTTTTTTTGTTGTTGTTTTTGTTGTTTTTTCTTTTTTCTTTTTCAGACCTCCTTCCATCTTTCCATAAATGCTTCTGACCTTACAGCGCTAAAAAAGGTATAATTTAATCTCAATAACAAAATAACATTTCAGTTCTGTTAAAATATACATGGAAAACGTGTCAATATATATTAGGAAACAAACTAATTTGTACAAAAAGTACAGTATTACTCTTATTCTAACAATAATAATAATATAGTCAGAGCAAGGTTGATATGAAACCAAAATAAATCAAGAATTCTTCATACAAAGAAATCATTGAAATTCATCGAATTTCAACGTGATGAAAAAAAAAAAAAAGCAAATCAAATTAAAATGAAGAAATAACAAAAGAACTGAACCAACGAGCACATTCAAAGTTCTTAATTATTAAAACCATGTCAGCATTGCACATCTACCTAGACTATCATCTACTGGTGCCAGTGAATCTTTGCTCATTGTGAGCGTTTTTCTAACCACGTCTGACACTACTGGGAAAATAACACTACAGGTATTGGTACTTATTTCACCGTATCCTTATAAAGTGTTAGAAAATAACCTTGCGAACCTTGTATACAAATGTATACTGAAGTCTAACTGTGTCTTAAGCTATCGATAATTTCTATATTCCCAAAAAAAACTCATTAACCACACTTTCTGTTTTCCATTCCACACGCCTTCACTATTATTCCCGTCAAACTGCTTTGTTTTTCTAATGAGGTTAATCTGCTGCCGACTTCTGATGGGGATGAATCGATATCAAGCGCTATTACACCACTTTGACTCATGTATGGTTCACAGCAGAAGGCCCTTTGACTCTGACGTGACTCACTTTCATCTTTTACTGACAAAATCAACTTCCTTGATCACCATTCACGACCCCTTCTCCTTCTGCTAATCGTGTTTAAAAGCAATAAATAAGAAACGAAGGCAACGTTCATCTGTTGCGACAAAAAAAACATCTTCTGTTCCGGTAAAAGGAACTGTTTAAAATCCTTTAGTTCTTTGCTTTTCTCTTTAATTTTTTTTCCTTTGTTTTATTTGAAAAAATAAAATACCTGAAATGGCTTAAAATTAAAAAAAAAATTGCAGAAAAAAGGTGTCCTGGCTTTTGTAGAAAAAAAAAAAGGAAAAAAGAACAACGTAAGCGAAACGAGGAGGGGGTTGAGTGGGTGAGGGCAACTTAAAGTGGAGGAGGGGGAGAGAGATCCTGGCCCGGTGTTACCAGGAGTGGTCCAAGCTGTATGTCTGTCTGCAGGAGGAGGATGAGAGAAGCAGGGTTCATGGTTGGGACGAGGCTGCCCTCCATCACTCCGGAGTCCTAACCGTCTTGTCAGACCCCCGAACAGGTTTATGGACTCTACGACCTCACTCTCACTTGTTAATGAGCAACCCGCCCACCCAGCGGAGCTTGCAGGCAAACCACCGCCTGAGGGGACAAAAGTATTCGTAATGGAACTGCTCAAATTCGGGGGTCTGGCGGATATCAGTTAAAAATGCAATGTCAAGGTCTGACTCGGTGAGGATGATGAGGAGGAGGAGCAACACAAAGAGGAGTCCAATGGTCACAAGGAGCAAACGGAGGACACTTAAGACAAACTTATTCACCTGTTCCACCTCGCTGAGGGCTGAGTCCCCCCCTGCGCCCTCCTGTGCAGATCTACTGTCCGCACCAAAATCACCCCGTTCCCCATGCATAGGGGTGCTCGCTTCCGACTCCTTTTCCTCCTCAATGCTGCAGGGCGCTCCATTGATTTGGCGTGATACGGCTAGTTCCATGCTGTGCTCAGCCACCGGCGTGGGCAGGACGCTGTCAGAGGGGCTGTAGGCCTCGTCAGAGATGACTGCCATCCCCTCGCTGGTATCTGCGACCTGGCTCCGGGAGCGTGGTATAAAGGATTCCCCGTGGGACACTGAACGCACCGGTGTAGAGTGGGCACTGTCACGCAAGGACTCCAGACCTGCAGAGGAGTTCAAAGAGGAAATAAAACAAGGGAATCACATGAAGTAGGAAATATTACACACATTTTAGACATAAAGAACTTATATAAACTTGGCTATAAAGGGGCTTTATGATAGTGGCACAATCGTGAATAATTTTGAGACTATTTTATACAAATTTCCAAACCTGCCTGTCACTCCAAGTTTTGATTGGTCTTTTTAACTGAAATTAGTGGAAACCACTGCACAGAGACAAGACTCCCCAGAGTGATATCTGTTGGATGCTGCTGATGCTTGTAAATCCTATTTTAGTTTTATTAGGCAAGGCAAGGTAAATTTATTTGTATAGCACAATTCAACAACAAGGTGATTCAAAGTGCTTTACAGAGACATTAGAAACAAAAACAAATAAAAAGCATGATTTAAAATTGATTAAAACAAGCAAACAAACAAACTAACTAAACACACACATTTCACACCTGTTCGCGCGATCTGAACCCTTATCGTAAGGGGAGCTACCAGTCCTTCTGTGGACGAGCTACTTTCTATTTTAAATTCCCTGAATTTAAAATACTCTCTAGACCCAGTCTAGACCCAGTTGGGGAGCTACCCAGAGCTCTAAACCCACTTAACAAACAAACAAACAAACAAACAAAACAGTATATAAAATCAAAACAGATAAAATCAGAAATAGATAAGATCAGTAGTTAGTGTAAGTTTTGAAATTTAAGCTTAAAAGTGTGGATTTGGTGCTTTATTCAAATGCAGCTGAGAACAGGTGAGTCTTCAACCTGGATTTAAATAAACTGAGTGTTTCAGCTGATCTGAGGCTTTCTGGGAGTTTGTTCCAGATATAAGGAGCATAAAAGCTGAATGCAGCTTCTCCGTGTCTGGTTCTGACTCTGGGAACTGATAAAAGACCGGATCCAGATGACCTGAGGGATCTGGAAGGTTCATACTGGGTCAGGAGGTCATTGATGTATTTTGGTCCTAAATCATTCAGAGCTTTATAGACCAGCATCAGAACTTTAAAGTCTATGCTCTGACGGACAGGCAGCCAGTGTAAAGACCTCAGAGCTGGACTGATGTGGTCCACTTTTTTGGTCTTAGTGAGGACACGAGCAGCAGAGTTCTGAATGAGCTGTAGTTGTCTGACTGATTTTTTAGGTAGACCTGTAAAGATGCTGTTACAGTAATCAAGCCTACTAAAAATGAATGCATGGACTAGTTTTTCCAGGTCCTGTTGAGACATCAGATCTTTTATCCTTGAAATATTCTTGAGGTGATAGTAAGCTGATTTTGTTATTGTCTTAATGTGTTTTTCTAAGTTTAGGTCTGCATCCATCACTACACCCAAATTTCTCGCCTGGTTTGTGGTTTTTAGATGTATAGATTGAAGTTCTCTGGTGACCTGTAATCGTTTTTCTTTGGCGCCAAAGACTATTACTTCAGTTTTGTTTTTGTTTAGTTGGAGAAAATTGTGGCACAACCAGTCATTAATTTCCTCAATGCATTTACCAAGAGCCTGTACAGGGCCTCGGTCTCCTGGTGACATTGTGATATATATTTGTGTGTCATCTGCATAGCTATGATAGTTTATTTTGTTGTTCTTTATAATCTGTGCCAGTGGGAGCATGTAAATGTTAAACAGAGGGGGTCCCAAGATGGAACCTTGGGGAACTCCACATGTGATGCTTGTCTGCTCAGATGTGAAGTTACCTATTGATACAAAGTATTTTATTAGATCTGAGTGCTACATTTGACAATGTGACTCACTGCATTTTACTGAATGGTCTCCAACATTAGGTTGGCATCTCTGGTACAGTCAGTTTTAAGGTGGTTTTATTCTTATTTATAGGATAACTCTTTTAGTGTTGACATTGGCAAATCACAGTCATCCTTAATGAAAATGACCTGTGGAGTTCCTCAGGGATCTGTCCTCGGCCCTCTCCTGTTTTTTCTTTCTCCACATGTTATCCCTGGAATAGATCATCCATAGTTTTCACATCTAACTTCTTCCTCACATTTGTTTTAATTTAACTGTTTTTTGAATTATAATTTTCTTTATTCCTCACCGTTAACCTCATTGTGCTGTGAGTATTCCTACACCTAATATGTTAACTTTTAACTCCTCTTAAATGTTTTAATTACTTTTTCTTCACTTGTTCTTGTTGTTCTTCTTCTTCTTGCTCTTGTTACTATTAAAGTAAGCGGTCAGTTATACTTTCCATCTAATGAGGCACTCACACACACCCTTTACTGTAGTTCTGGTACTGTTGAAAGGTTTCTGTTTGACCAGCAGAGGTCTGTTACGACATGCAGACACACAGGCTCCACTTTGAGAGCTGAAATTTGATCACGCTTTCTCCACAGTCAAGCAGTTAATGTGAATCATTTTAGAGTGTCTGTATTGTCCCAGGGGGAGATGTGTTTTCAAAGTCTGTCTACACAAACTATAGAAATAACCATGGCCAACATATCATATGGATCCTCCTCTCCACCCAGTGTGCATTAACACAAATGAGCACTAATAAAGTTTGTTTGTTTTGCTCTTTGAAATTCCAATATTACCAACATTACTAACATACTCATTTTGAATCCAATCCAAATGTAATGTATATATCCTTCAACAACAAAGCAAACAACCCACACGGGCTCTTACACAAAGAGGGTTGGAGAGTGAAGGGTATCAACCCAACAGCAGGAGCGGTATCTTCTCATTTCGGTGACAAGGCCCAGGAGGACCACTGGCAGAGCAATACAAAATGAACTCAAAGCAGGCTCCTCATGCATGTTTCCAGACCAGAATCAGACTCTATGAGGGTGGCATGAGGTCCAGACCTTCTTTAGTGGCACCTGGTTGTTGCCTCCCCACTGCACCTGCTGTCTCTTTTATTTGCACCAAAGCAGAATTTAAAATGGTTTTTGTTTCCTAACTGGACAGACTGATATCCCCGAAGTTTAACTGACTTCGTGTTATACTGATCGACTATGGTTTTCTACTAATGATCGACTCCTAGTCCTACTGTGTGTTTACTATTTTCTTTCAACCCACCATTTCTGGGTCAAAATCACTAATCTGCTACACATTTCCCACAGTTGAGTTTTTTCTATTCTTATTTTGATTTCATTTCAATTCTACTCACATTGAGGTTCAACTCTGATTTTGAAATTTGGTTCTTATCTGTGTAAGTTTTTCTGTTATTCTAGTGATATTTTTCTTTTTTTGTGAAATCATTTTATTAGCAGTAGCAGAGCTGCTACTTGACTAAAAACACTATCATCCCATAGTGCTACAAGCAACTATTGAACAGAGGTTCAAAGACGAGCCAGATATACAGTACTGCAGCTGAACTGGTCATAGTACAGTACAAGAGAGGCACAGTATAGATGTCAGTGAAGACGAGCTGCTGAGATCTTTGCTGACGTAATCACATTCCCCACAGTGTCAAAGCAGCAACATTACACCTTTACTATAAAGAGAAGGGATTAAAAATCAGCTTTTGATGAGGAAGCACAACACGAAAAGGACCTTTTAAAAACTGTAAGAAAGTAGGGCAGATTATGCCCGGCACCTAAGCCTCTGCGGACATGAAACTTAAGTCAAGTGAAAAGAAAGCAGCATAAAGGCTGTGTGAATGTCAGCGGCTATCTTTACTCAGAGTAGATCTGCCTCAGCTTATCCTGTGTTCTGCTTACAGCAGCGAGCCAGTGAGTAGAAAATGTGTTTGCCATTTGTATCTGCCATATTTAGAGCTCTAAATTTTGAACACTCTAGCATAATAAAACTTTTACAGAAACCACACACACCACATTATCGTGCTGTACTCTTGAAATATGACAACAGCGACTTAAATTTGCCTGTCCAATAAGCTGGAAGCGCAGAAGACCACAGGACTTGTATCACTTTCACCTCGCTCAGGAGGCAGAGACTAATTTAGAATAGAGAACCGGCCAGTCCATGTAAAGCACACTCCTGGCTGGTTCTGTGGTGAGTTTACCTGGAGGATTGCTGGGCTGAACGGAAGGTAGCGAAGCGCCAGAAAGAGGGGTAATCTTGTCAGACCCCTGCAGCCCAGTCAGGGCAGGGTAGAGGGGCAGGACGCCCAGGGCCTTCCCCAGCAGTCGAGGCCCCAGGCTCAGCACGCGAACTTTCACATCCCGGTAGCAATGATTGATCATACGCAGGTGGACATTCACCCGTGTGGTGATGCGGATCAGACACTTCACCATGGCTGCAGCGTGCGCGTGCTTATCCTGTCCTTATGGTCCCTTTCCAGAGTCCAGGCCACAGGGTGTGTTTGTGTTAGGCCGAAGGGTTCTGCTTTAGTTGCGGAGGTGAAAGAGTGGGTTCCTACACCAGTACTACAATCACTAGCATTGGCCTGGCCTGGTTTGGCCCCACCCAACCCAGTGACATAAATGGAGTAAAAGACCCAGGTTATTTTCAGCTGGCGTATTAATACCGCTGCAAGTCACCCAGTCAGCACACACACTGGTGGGTGGGTGAGGAGGGGTGCGGGGAGCTTTCTTCAACCCACAGCAAAAGACCCTCTAAGACGGTACACCTGCTTCTGACCTCTGAGTCCACTGAGTGGTGGTATGTACTTAAAAGCCAGGCAGGCAGACCAGGTCTAACCCTAACCCACAAAAGGGGTGTACACCTGCTGTGTCCATCTCAGATAACAGAAACACTCAAGCCACCTGTTCAGGGCCAGCAGGCCTGCAGGTGGGCTGAATAAGTGACTTTAGTTGCCACAGTGTTGGCACAACATGCGGTCAAACATACACACATCTCCAAAATGCTGCACTGAAGTGAGGCACGCTGACGGACGCACACACCTGCAGCACGTCCCACCAGCATGGACTGCTCCAAACAGCTCTAGTTACATCATGTGCTTGTGTGTACAAGCATTTTTTTTTTTTTAATTTCTCAAGAAGAGGAGGATCTCACCCATAAGATCGAGATTAGATCTTCATATTGACGATTTCAAATTTTGCGTGTCAGTTATTCAAGTGAACAGCCCCTGGCACTTGGTACGGTAATAGTGAGGAACTCAGTTCTTACCCTCCATGATAGATATGTGCACAGCCCTCCGACGCGTGCGCGGTACGCTGCTGAGCCGCGGCCCGTGGGTGATGGATGGACAACTTCTGCTAGGCACGAGGCCAGCCCTGCAGAGACAAACACAGACAGGAATGCGTAAACATCTGAGCTGTGAGTGAAGGTACTGTGGCCAGTAGGCGCTGCTGATATAAAGACATCTACAGTAGCTTGGTTCCTAAGAAAATGGAGGAAATTAAAGAAAATTGTGATCAAACATTCTGACCTCTCCTGAGTTCATAACTCTACCTGTGTATTTCTGGAGGTTCGCGTTTGATTTTGGCACTCTGCTCCATCACCTCTTTTGCCACTCGCCCACTGTTATAAAGCACAGAGACGATGCTCAGGATGAGTTCCACATACACGCACGCTCACACGCACAAAACCATTCACCCACCACGGTCTCACCCAATGCTATGAAAGCTATAACTGCAGTGGATGAGTATAGTAGATGAGCATCATGATTGATTTTGTCCTGGTGAATTCAGCAGTTTGTAACTGAATTACACCCAGTAAGACAAATGCACACACAGACTTCTTGGCAAAAAATATAAAAACAATGATCATGGTTTGCCCTTTAAAAGTGAACTCCACATTTAACTGACTCGAGTGTTTTCGCCATCTTGTCACTGAGAAACTGAGGTCAATCTAAAAGTAGCCATGCTTTTAAGCATACACACTCCTTTGTTTTCTAAATGGGATTATAATTTACAAAATGAACATGATGTTGTATTAACCAAGACTTAAAACTGGTGATTAAGACAATAAATGCATTATGAAAATTTTTATAAAAAGGTCATAAATTAAGAAGCAGGCTTTTCTGTAAACTCAATACTTTTTGTTGTTTTTTTTGCAACTAGAGGAGTGTCATGCTTTCTGGTCATGAGAAAAAAATTGAAATGCCATTTTAAAGGCACTTCCTCATTGGCTTTCTTTTGCAGACCCAGAAGTTCTCTATGACTGCTTTGTCACATTCCTTCAGCTGTATTTATGCAGACAGGTTTAAGTTTATTTTCTTAGAGTTTAAGATTTTCTACTATGGCCAAAATGCTTCCTTATCGCTGGTGTAAGGAGCTTTACTAATAACTTTTCAAAAGAAGATTTAAACAGAACAATGTTTGCAAAAAGAGACAAATTTTAAATGTAATTTTTCCATTACAAACTAAAGAGTCAGAAATCTTAAAATCGATATCTGAAAACCAGTATAAACAAAAATACAAGAATTATAATTAGATTAATGTAGACAGGAGTAATAAACTAGACTCTTTGGCCACTTAATTAGGTACACCTGTTCAACTGTTCAAACGCAAATATCTAAATTCACTGCATGTAGGCATGGTCAAGACTGAGCATAGGAATGGGAAAGAAAGGGGATTTAAGTGACTTTGAATGCTGTCGGTGCTAGACGGGCTGATCTACTGGGATTTTCCCACGTAACCATCTCTAGGGTTTACAGAGAATGGATTAAAAGAGAGAAAATACCCAGTGAGCATCAGTTCTCCAGTGAAAAAAAGTCCCGTTGATGTCAGAGGACAGTGGCCAGACTGCTTCGAGCCAATAGCAAGGAAACAGTAGCTCAGATAACCGCTCGTTACAAGCAAAGTATAAAAAAAGAGCATCTCTGAATGCACATCACAATGTTGAAGCAGATGGGTACAGCAGCAGAAAAACCACACAGGCCACTCCTGTCAGCTAATAACAGGAAACCGAGGCTACAGTTTGGGCAGGCTCAGAACAGACGACTGGAAAAACATTGCCTGGTCTGATCAGTCTCAATGTCTCATGAGACATTTAGCAGGTAGATTCAAAATTTGGTGTAGACAACATGAAAATATTGATTCATCCTGCTGCGTACCAACGGCGACAGTGGTGTAATGTTGTGGGGGATATTCATTTTAAGCCCCGTGGTACTTATTAAGTATCATTTAAACCTTATTTCCAATGTTTCCAGCACCTTATTGAATCTGCCATGAAGATTTAAAACAGAAGCAAAAGGGAATCAAACCCGCTACTAGCACAGTGTACCTAATAAAGTGGCTGGCAAGTATCTAAATATTCCGTAATTTTTATGTCGTAATATAGATTTAAAACAGATCCAAAGAAAAAAGCGTGTCATGACATCAGTCCCCTTCATTTCCCCCTCTGTGTCCTCTGTCTTGGTAGGTGTCAGTCCTTTCCTCCAGGCAAAGGTACCCTGACTTTAAAGCACAGAAGGCCAGGAGGGCCAAGTCTTCTGGGAACACTTCTCTCCACTCCAGCTGGGGGTTTTCTGCAGTGTCCTCCCCTCCCTGTCATCAGTCATATTGCCTTGTCGTGTACTCTACCTGTAGCGGAAACGGCTGCCCTTGAAGAATAGGTTGCTGCTGGACACAGTGCGAACCTGACTTGACTTCTCAAGCCTGATGGAAAAAGGAAAAGAAGAGAAAAACAAAACAAAAAAGTAAAAGTAAAGCATTCAATCAAAGACAGCAAGAAGGAAAGCAATGACAATATCCCATATATTCTAGGGAGAATATGACCCTAATACGAACACACAGTTAAACCCCGAATGCCTGTGATCTTTTGTTTTCTGAATCTCAGAACAAACGAGAAACTAGGATCAAATATTCTTTTTATTAAATTATGCATCTCATCTCTTTGCACTTTGGGCAGTGCATCCTCAACACGGCTCCATACAGGACTCAATGTTTATATTGTCATACTAAGTGAGACATGAATATTTAATATTTCATGTTGCTTTCTAGGGATATTTTTGCTTCTATCGTGTGTCCTCTTTTGCTCCCACAGACTTCCAAGAACAGTAAGATTTTAATAAATGGAAGGCTGATAAGAGATTAACAGTCTGCCACTTCAGGGAGTCATTGAAAGGGTCACGCTGGGAGCCTCTGAGCTCACACACTGAGCTTTTGGGGGTTTTTTTTCTGTTAACCATGATTCCTGGGCTGCAGAGAACAGAGGAGACTCGCACAGTTACTCATGGCTAAGTCAGGGGATCCATATCTCAGAAGGAGCACGAAAGTGCTTGTGGTCTCGTGCCAGTGCACAGTCGTTCACTACAGGTCAGCAGCAGCTCACACCTCATTTTCTCGCTGAAAAACAACCAGGAAGGGAAGTGCTCTGAGGATACTGAGGTACCATAATCCTACCCTGCCTGTCAGAGCAACTACATCATGATGAAAGGTTGAAAAGAACAATTAAATGACTTACTTATAGAAAGCTTGATTCTCCACTCCACACTTCCAAAGGTGCTTGCATGCCTCCGGTGTGGGTGCAAAGTATGTCAAGATGATCTTTTTGTCCTGCACGTTGAAAATAAGTGGGCGTGCAGGACAATATAACAAATTCTGATGGAAACTTTCTACAGACACACTGTCATCAAAACATGCTTTTTCCAACAATTCATGCTCTCACCTCCTTCTGATTTGCATATATGTGAAAAGTCTTGCCTTCAAACTTGAGTTTGGTCACCTCGTTCCTGTCCGAAAGACAATGCACACAAAGCCACAGCCTCTTTAAATATTCATTATAGTTCGCATAAACAGTCACAGATATGTTTTGGATGCCAAAATAAAAAAGTGTTAATATTCCCTGCAGACAGGGAATGGAGAGCAAGGGAAATCTGAGTGCTGCTGATGGCAAGCAAACAAAGCCATTAGCCTAAATGCTGCAAACATATTACATAATAAGTCTGGCTGCATAATCATGACGGTAACCTCTTGACTTAAAAGCATGCAGGTAAAAGTTTAACAGAAATGCACCATGCTGTGTAGACTTTCATTTAACCAATGAGGCATTTTCCTGAATTAAATTAAGCTCAAATCAGCTGCAAGTACAAGCTCCTAGTATCTTTTCTTGATCTAGTTTGCAGTTTAGCTGCTGTAATTAGCCATCTGTGTTCATGCGAGCCCCCGGCACGTGTCACAGGTAGAGGCAGATGGAGTCGCTCTGTTGACTGTGACTGTACATCCAGCTGCTGTGCACGCGCTGTTTCATGTAGATTACTCTGCATAAAAAGCATGTATGTCAAATAAGATTAACTAAAGGCCCGCAGTAAAAATGCTTGTCTTCTCACAGATCTGCTGTGAGTTGAGTACTCGAGGAGTGCGCTGCGATTGGCTCACATGAGAAAATGTTTCACATTTGGCTCACCATTTGAGAAAATGAACTCTCTTGTTTCCCTGAAGCACCACAAAACCGAACGGCGTGAAGGCGAGAAAAGCAGGGTTCCCAGATACATCCTGAAGCACACAAAACAATTTCAAAATAAAACTTAATGAGATAAAACCGAAGAGGATCCCAAAGGAATATTTAACCATTCAAAATGGACAGAAAAGCATTTACAACATGTCTAAAGAGAGCAAAATAGTAATTTTAAAAAAATGCCACCCAACCTTGCATGGATGTGGATCAACACCATACGTCTCCAGCATCTGAGCTTTCTGTAGGAAATTTCGCTCTGATGTTTCAGGTTTCTGTCCACTAAGAGAGATTTTCTGTGTCAGTCCACCACAAACATTAAAAATTAAATATCGAGATGTCTAAATGTGAAAAGGCTTGGAAGAGAGGAACGAACAAATACATTTCCAATAATGAGATCTACTCGTTTAGTGAGACTAAAAGAGGTAAAGATGAATAAGCGCCCAAACAGATCAAATATGAACACAAGATCAATTGAAGCAAATAAACTATAGGATGACAAAAAACAAAAAGAAACACTTATTATTGATGTCAGCTTCTTTCTGGCTGTCACATTAACCCAAGTATTCAGGGCAGCTCTGTGCTTACATGGTATTAAGTAAAAGACACACCACTAGTGGGCAGCAGTGTCTCATATGGTTTGTCCTCCCACAGCATCTAAAGTAGGCTTTTGCAATTCTATCTCTACTGTGACTCAGATTATTTCTTTAAACTGATTTTTATTTTTTTATTTTTGTTTTACTTGCCCCCTATTTGTTCCAGACACCTTTAACTATTAAACAACCTCAAAATAATGCAAGATAACACGGTGGCTCATTCATTCATTTTTAAAAATGATGCAGATGAATGAATGAAATGCTTAATCAGCTCAGCAGCTGTCTCCAAAGTGTTTTTTCCTGTGCCTCTTCATGAACCCGCTCCATCAGATCACTTTCACTGCTACTTATCAGGTTAATGCTGTGGCTAGGACCCATCGCTAATAACTGTTCAAATAAAGGGCAAGCTACAGTCTAAGTGCTTTTCTCCGCTATCTGCTCAAATAACAGATGATAATCTGTCTATCCAGCCCAGCGCAAACCATTGATACCTCATCAAGCCAGTCAATTACATAAATGTCAAAGCAAGTCTAGTGTTTCTTTTGGCTGAGCGATTGCAGGTCATATATTTTGGCTCTTACATCAGCTCCGTCTTGTGTATGTCCGCAATCCTTCGCTCCAACTTCTCAGAATGTTTAGGAAAGAACTGGAACTTGGAGCTATAACCTTCAGGATGCTTCCCAGGGTCGTAATCACCGATCTCAGCTGGAGGGGGAATAACAAAATAAAAAAGATTTACATTTTAAACATGTCCACAGACATTCATATCAGATAGACGTTAGATTTAAATGCCAGGGGAGTCGGGCTAAACATGGCCAGATTTGTTTGTGGTTCTTGCCGTTTTGTTCTCCCTTAGATGACCCTGACGTTGATTCCTCTCTGCAAAGAGGAGCTGACCAGGCAGCCTATGTTTAATTCATCAGGCCATCCTCCTCAGGAGGACCTGCCTCCCTGTGAAGCCAGCTGAGACTGTGTGTGTGGTTCAAAGATGACAAGATGCCAGATAACAGCTTCAAAGACTTTATAACAGAGTGCGATTTTCTTGTTCATTACCTCGCAACTGACGTAATTATCATACGGTACAGAACAAGCTTTCATTGTTTCTGAGTAGTTTGCTAAATCACATAGAGCGAAAAGTTCATTGCATCACGTTAGGGAACTCTCTGAGGAGTATTTTTCGTTCTTGTGAAAAAATCCTCAGAAAATCTATTTTGCTTGGCTGGTGGTGTTTATCAGGACGGTGCTCTATGAGGCACAGTAAAACAGAGGTTGAGAACACAGTGAGAAGCAGAGAGTGGTACAAGTAATTTCCATCTGTCACTTTTCATTACCTTGAAGGATGTAGGCAGCCAGCATAGCCGCATCCGAGGTTTTGCACAGGAGCCGACCGTGATAGAGGTCTCTCTTGAGTTGCAGGAAGACAAGATATCTACAAAGGACAAAAACCACGTCAGCTGCTCTCACTGATTATAAGAAAACTGGTCATAAATACAGCTGATTTTCTTAGTGAACATTAGCAGGTAAACGATGAAGCAAGCAGGCATGGCAAACCCGAGCAAAGGCTACATGTTGTGTTCGTGTTCCCCATGGGTGGTTTGAATATTTCTTTTTGATTTAGTTGAAATGAGGGTTTTGTTTTGGGTGAAATAATGGCAGAAAGACCCCGAGGGAGAAGCTGCTACTGATGCCGCTGTGCTTTTCTTAAAATCTCCTGCCTAGTTTCAGGCTCATCGAACCAATCAGCTCCTGAATCGCGAACCTTAATGATTTGCAGCAAAGATGATGATGAATAATAGTAGAGATGAATATTATTATTACTACCATTATCATTACTGTTGTTATAGTTAGAGGTGAAAAAACACTAAAAAACCCCCAAGACCTGCTTTCTTTTTAGTGTCTAGAACATTTCCACAATGTTTTTTTTTTTTTTTTAAATGGAGACATCCCATGTTATTCACATGGCAGCAGATTCACAGACCCTTTTAAAAATATGATGAGTAAACTGCACGCACAACAACATCCCCAGCTATTTGGTGCTGATGGCTGCTGATCTTTTGATTACACTTCAAAACATCTGCACACTGATATGAGCACTAATGAGCATAGCCAACTAATTCTTTTATACATAATAGCAGATTTTCACTCGTGATTATAAAGGGCTGAAAGAAGGATGTCAAGGATGTTACTGGGATAAAAAATATTGCCTATATTTAGTAAGTTAGAATCAAAGTAGAAGTGCAGACAGGTGAAGAGAGATGCTATAACCATAACCATACCAAACTGTGCTAAAAGAACAGTTCTGCATAATGGACATTGAAACGCCACTGCATTAGCTTATACATGGAATAGCCACAAGGACTCACATCTGCCATCAATAAACAAACCAAAAAGGAAACAGGAGGCAAATAAAACTGTGTTTTTTTGTTTTATTGTAGGTGGTGAAAATCAACACCATGCTGCAATAAAGATAACCTGTAACTACAAATAACACTCACTGGACACTTCATAAGGTCCACTGTGGTATAGATTCAACAAAGTGCTGAAAACATTCCTCACACAGAGGTCCATACTGACGGGCTCATAAAGGGATGGCCATGGTCATCAACAATACTTGTGTAAGGTGTGACATTTACACAACGCTCAGTTGGCACTAAGGGGCCCATAATGTCCCAAAGTGTCCTCTTACACCATTACACCACAACCAAAAGCTTGAACCGGTGATGCAAGGCAGTATGGATCCATCCTTTCATGTTGTTTACACCAAGTTCTGATCTGGATGTTACAGCAGAAATCCAGACTAATCAGACCGGGCTGGTCAAGCTCAAAGCAATCTAGTCCAGTTTCACTGTGTGTAAGGCAGCGTTAGTCACTTAAAGCTGAAAACTCTAAAAACAATGAGCATCTGAAAAATGACAAGCTAATGTCAACATAATGTCAAACACTAAATGAGACGATCAATCGGAATGAGCTAAAACAAGATAGTCGATCCTCAAAGTCACTTAAATCACATTTTTTCCCAATTCTGACGCTTAGTTTGAACTTCAGCGGGTCGTCTTAACTGCTGAAATACACTGAGTTATTGAAATAGCTCCTTAACAAGCAGTTGAAAGGGTATACCTAATGAAGTGGCAGGTGAGTGTATTTTTATCTCTTATCAAAAAGCTGCCTATTTTGCCTTGAATTTAATTTGGTATTAACATAGTGTCCAAACAGTCCAATTTCAATGAGTGGGCGTACGCAGTGAATGAGCATGCAACTGATTATTTGTCTTGTCTGTGGTCTGCACCATGCTCTGCCCACTGCACTATAATAATAACCATGAACTCACTCCTTTCTCTCTAATTCATTTCCACTTTCAATTAGAAACCTTTGCCCCCATCTCATCTACTCATCTATTCTTTAGGTACAATAGAAAACATGAATGCATCTTATTACACAGCAGAGAGAGAGACGGAGCGGACCTCTCTCCTGTCAGTAATGAATACAAGTGCAAACTGACGCCGTGTGAACTCACAGCTGTTCGGTCCGAGTGAAAGTGTTACTTTCACCAATTTAAAGTGATACGTTATTAAGACAGGACTACATTTGAAGAGGATTATTACATGGAGAATGTGTGCGTTTGCACAAAAATCTTGCATGATGTTGCTTTTAATCTTCCAACCATTAACTTTCAGCACTGCCAGAGAAGGCTGTTACATTCCTCTGTAATGGTGTTCTGTGTAATATTCATCATAACGTTTTAGACGGTAAAGTGCTCAAGCATTTTAATTATGAAGGCACATGAATAATGTTTCAGAAAGAGGCATGTTTGCTCAGTCTAGAAGTTTCACAGCACAAATCTAATCCGAAGAAACAAAACAACGCCCCAGCACAGCTGCCATCTCTCTTCTTTCCCTCTTTAGCAAACTTTAGCTTTAGAAAAACAAGAAAACACAAACAGCCTTTATCAACTCATCTGAAGTGAAAGCCACCACAGTGGGTCATACCTAGTGATTTCCTCCTTGAGAGAAGCAGGATCAGGAGGGTAGAACTTAACTCTCAGACACATGGTGAACGGAGGCTGAGCTGGAGGAAACAAACAGGAAATATTTGAGACATGTGCGAGGATAACTTCAATAATTGCCAACAATCAGCAGAAACGTGAAATCTGACAAGTGCTTTTAGAAATGTCTTTGGTCAAATTAATTTATAGGTCTTTGTGTCTCTTGATCGATGCATACACTATGTAACTCTGCTAAAAATAAAAAAATCAACCAACAATTTAATCAATTTAATGAGGCCAGGTACAATAAAAATATAACCTCTTCAACTATACAAGGCAGAAGACTTTTTGGGAGAAATATTCAGATCTACATGCAATATTGTACAAAAAATACTGTTAGAAAGTCCTCCTTTTAACGGTTTCCACGAGGAAACTTAGATTATAACAATTATAATCTATAATAATCTCTTTTTTTTTTATCCAGATGAAAGTCTTACTGAGATAATAAAAACATTGTATAGAGTAACCTGAACAAGGAAGCAGCAAAGATTTAACTATTAGAAACATAACAATAGAAATACAACTGATACATCAGACCAAATGACTAAAATGTAAAGCACAGTTCTTCAGACTTGAACAAACTGTTTACATTCCCCCGATCAGACTGACAAATAACTATTGATCTTTTTTCATTGCATTAAATTACTTAAATTTAATAAACTAAGCAACTAGCTTTTTCTGTTGCTACATCAAATGTACATCATATTGCTACATAATGTATGCGATTTTAAAAGATTTCCCAACTTAATTTCTTAATAGCTTAATAGCTTTCTTGCTTAATAGCTTCTTTAATTATAAAGACACAAAAAGTAACTGAAGTACTTACATTTCATTTGCTTTGCAATTGACTTTGTGAACTCCAACCAATGCTGCATTTGACAGAAAAACAGACAGATACAAATGTCACAAACATCCCCTGAGAGTAATCCACACATCAGCTGTTACTGCTGACAGTTTTACGTGGGAAAACCTGCTAACACCATGTATAGTGTCAGAGCGGTACAGATTGATCAGTGCAATAAGCGAATGCTGCATTGAACCTAAAGAATTTCCAGAGGTTTCTTTAATGACATCATCAAATACTTCAGGTAAATAAAATAATTATGGAAAAGTAATAGATAATGTTTCCCATTCCCTTTAATATTAAATGTTTATTCTTTATTAAAGCATTCAAAGATATATATAACTCTGATTTACTCCATAGAATAATACTTCAATTAGTTTATTCAGTCATCTGACATAATAAATTAATGACCGCAAGTTAAGCAGTTTAAACAAAGTTTACAGTTTGTGCATGAAAATGTGGCTGAGCAGGCAGGAATAGCCAGAAACATTTTAAAGCTACACTCTTGTACTCAAAAGATGAAAAAATAAATTATACCTGTAAAAGAGAATTTTTGAAAAGCAACACAAATGACACAGTTTTATTTTATTATAATTAAAATTGATCCATAATGTGGTTTCAACAATAGAAATATATCTCATTTTAATACTTCATTTAAATACTAATAATCATAATAACATTTTTCAGCAGCTTTGGTAATATTTTATCTACCCAAAAAATCAGACTTTAATTTTGTTTTGTTTATTTGCATTTTTTAAATAATATGCCACATTGATGATCTTTTATTATTATTATTATTATTATTATTATTATTATTATTATTATTATCACGTTACATTATAAAATTTAATAAAATACACACATGAGAATAATACTAATACCGGGCTCTGGTGGCTACACTTGTGTGTTTCTAGAGCGAGATTCAGATCCTGCATTTCACTGGAATCGTATTCTCTCTCCATCTTTCTCCGGTGTTGTCTTCTCGCCAACCCAACCCACCCACAGCAACAACCACCAAAATAGCCCTGAGTGACAGCATAGGAAATGCAGCATCAGCAGAAATTGGTTCTTGTCTGAAGAGCTACAACACGATCTGTGAACATGTTAATACTTCATGAATCCAGCAGTGCAACTATATGCCTCACAGCAGAAGCGCCTGTTGGGACGGCCTTCAGTCTGAAAGGTGGCGTGAGTAAGAGACACCGAAGAACACAACTTTTCACTCTGGACCACAATCTCGGTCTAAATCAAAAACATTCAAATTTTAAACTGCAGGCATGCACGTCGTTTTGACACAACGCAACACAGTAATGTGTGCAAAAAAGTCACTCTTAGTTCACATTCAACAGCTTCTGCTTTTAAAAGTTTGGAAGCCAGAGATAAAACAAGGCAGTTTAAAAACTTAGCACTCTAGTTTCAACTCAAAGACTATATACTCTTTCACCAGAAGTAGGAACTGCCTCTCTACTTTTAAGATTAGGCTTAAAACGTTCTGTGACAATGAAGGACTCGACGACCACAGTGTTGCAGTTTTTCAGCGTCTTTTATTTTCCAGTTTTTAAAGTTCCGTCTTTCCAGCTGCCCCATTTCTGTAGCACACACCGCTCACCCCTCCAGTCCCAGCAACATCCTTAACAGGGTAGACTTGATTAGGTGATGAGGTCAGGTGTGCGAGCCGGCCTCCCCTGACACCACACCCTAAACCCACTGCTCGACCCCTCCCCTGCAGCTGAGCCACAAACCACACCCTGCCACACTGACCTTTTCAATAAAGCATATGGTTAGAGCAGGATCAGGTGGCCCTGAATCCTCCCTTAGTTATGCTGCAATAGGCCTTGATTGCTGGGGGCTTCCCATGATGAACTGAGCGTTTCTTCTCCATTTACCTCTTTTCACCCACTTTGAGTTTATAAGCCACTTTGCATTTAATGATTAGTAATTCTTAATCTCTGGATCTCTTCCACAGACTGTTTTGTCTCCTGTTTCCCTTCTCTCATCTCCGATCACTTGCTGCAGATGCTCTCTCTCTGAACCTAAAGCTACTTCCTGTTAAAAGAGTGTTTTTCCGTCCCACTGTCGCTCACTATCACTAAGTTCTTGCACAGTTGTCTGAGTGTTGGGGTTTTCTGTCAAATTACAATATATATTCCCCTGAGGCTATATAAATAAGATTGAATAAAATTGAAAATTATCTAAAATACCAAAGGAGGAATTGTCTGAGGAGCTGAAAATTTCCTTTCTTATGAACAATTTCAATTTAACAATAACTAACGCAAACACGTTAATGTATATGTCATAACATATAAGAAGTACGGATGGATGTTAATACCATTTCACTGGCACTATTAAGGTCAGATCATCTTCCAATCCCCTTATTGTCCCCTGATCATTTTTTTTATGTGCACAAAAAGTAGGAATGCAAAAGTTTTCAACATCAATACAGCTTTCTTAGCAACAGACTAACGTGTGACTCAGATGAGGCGAGTTTCATGTCACACAAACATACTACCATTTATAGAAAACGTTTTAAATATTTGAGGTTTATGATTCCAGTAAATTAAATAATTTTTAACATCTCAACTTTAACTGGTTCTCTATTTCCCTCTCTAGTAAAACAATGGGCCCATTAGGCATTAGCTGAACTTTCTATCAAGACTCAAAGCTCGTGCAAAGACATGAGACTAATTAAAGATAATCTCATCTGACCTCCAGGAAGAAACAGATGCCTTTCACCTTAATGATATTGTGTATTTCAAGGATGAGCATTTCTTTCTCTCAGACTAGATTTTAATTTTGTGAAAAGTACCTCACTAAGAAAACCATAAATGAAATGCACATTAGTATAAACACAAAAAACCTCTTGCCACACTCACAGATGTAAACACTTACCCGCTGCTTGTCTGGATCCACATATCTGATGCCAAAATAGTCTTTTTCCAGTAAGTTGAGGTTATGGCAGATGAGGTCAAACAGATATTGTCCCTTTGCATCCCGCTGCAATAGAAGAGCAGAAAAACTGAAATTCAAAAGCAGCAAATCACATATTCGAGCACATGGCCCCAAAAAAATTCAGCCAAGAAAAGCTAAGCCTTTAAAATGAGAAATATTTCCTGCTAGAAGAATGCTTTGCTCACTCCAGCAGATATATCTTGGATTCATCTAATATTAATACGAAGCCAGAGCCATCTGAAGTGTCTGGAATAAACCCCATCACACAGCTTAAAAAGAGAAAGGATTAAAAGTGATGAGGTCTTTCTCGGGTTTGCTTATATTTCTGAGTCTCACAATGAAGCTTCCCTCAGAGCAATGGTTCTCAAACTGTGCAGCAGGGCCCACTGGTGGGGCATAGAGCCACTACAGGTGGGACGCTGAAGACCAGGGGGAAAATGTGGAGTGAACAGTGAATAAATATGATGATTGGGGGACTTTCTTTCTGAACACGCTGTTTGGAAAGAAGCAAAAGAACAAACTGAGAGTTTCTCAGTATAATTGTTTAGCACTGGAAGTGTTTTACACAACTGCAGACACCTGCAGATTTAATTTGCCAATACATTAAAAGTGATTATTACAACTGTGTGCATCGCTACAGAAAGCCAGGCAGGGTAATAATTGAGTGCGTGGGTGACATACGGTACAATATCATGGCATATTTTGTGGGAAATACAGAAGAACTGAGCAGCTAAACTCAAATAACCTCAAATAGCAGAGCTGAAATTTTAAGCAGATTCAAAATCCTTAAATGGCAGGAGGTCAAGTACATTTAAAAAGTTTTAATTAAGCATGTGAAACTGAGCTGTCTACGACACTTCAGTGTCTCGGCTTCTGTGGTATTAACGCGTTACATCAGAGCATACGCCTAGTAAATGTGACGAGGTTAAAAGGTTGGTGATTAATCAATATCGGGAAGACAGCACCATTAATCCTAAGGCTACTCCAGTGCTGTCACTGCTCAACAACTACCACCCTGACTGGGAAACATGAGGCCAGGTACAAGATCACAGGGTTGACTTAATGTGGAACTTTTGCAAGCCTAAACCTCAAGTCCAGAAAGGTATAAAACAAACCAAGTCAGGCTTTCTTTGACTTAGCGATTCCACTACACCTAAACCTCTAGTTGGAGATAACGGGTATAATGATGGTGGTTATTTAATTTCTCTCTCCTTCAGGCTCTGTGCGCACTCATATATAAATGGGCATTTTACACATCATATCACTCTTTGATGTATGACCCCTTTGAGCTCCGCCTACTCCAATCAAAGAGCTTACCAGATGACGATGATAAAATCTAAATTAAAAAAAAAATTAAATCTAAAGAACATATAATAATCCTGGAAATTAACGTTTCAGTGAATTATTTTACTGCTCAGTGCGCACACGGTGCTGCTGCTTAATGCTAAGGTGATGGTTGCACACTAGAGTTCTTAACTTTTAAATTGGATACATTTAAACTCTGCTGTACCACAGCCTCATAAAGCAGATGTGGAAGTAGCTTTAGGTTGTCTGCAGATCAAAGCAAAATTTCATTGATTGAACGGGTATTCTTGGTGTGTGTTCTGTGTTCTTGTAGCTGTAGTTCCAGCAGTATAAAACATATTCCAGCACAGAATCTTTAAAACATGCTGTAAACACAGCAATCGTGGCTCAAGAGTTGGGTGTTCGTCTTGTAATCGGAAGGTTGCCGGTTCGAGCCCCGGCTCCGACAGTCTCGGTCGTTGTGTCCTTGGGCAAGACACTTCACCTGTTGTCTACTGGTGGTGGTCGCCTCTGTCAGTGCGCCCCAGGGTGGCTGTGGCTACACTGTAGCTTGCCATCACCAGTGTGTGAATGTGTGTGTGAATGGGTGGATGATTGTGTATAGTGTAAAGCGCTTTGGGGTCCTTAGGACCAAGTAAAGCGCTATACAAATACAGACCATTTACCATAAATAAAGGAATCGGTGAAACTGTGGAACTTAGAGAGCAAAAAAGAGAAAAAAGAGAGCAACTCTTGTGACACACAAAACTCAGCTTGACATTTCTTATCTTCATCTTATTTTGGTTCTTTAGACCAGCGGTCCCCAACCCACGGGCCTCGGACCAGTACCGGTCCGTGAGTCGTTTGGTACCGGGCCGCAAGAGTTGAGGCTCAGGTGTGAAATATGGTTTTCAGTTATTTTGTTATCGTTTTTATTGTTAACTCTGTTTTCCTGGGTCTTTTCACGTGTGTTATGAATAAATCTTCTTTTTTTCGGTACCGGTACTAGTTTTATTTTGTTGTATTTATCCGCGACACCTTAAAGGCCGGTCCGTGAAACTATTGTCGGGCATAAACCGGTCCGTGGCGCAAAAAAGGTTGGGGACCGCTGCTTTAGACCATAACTTCACTGCTTTAGTTGCATTACAAATTACACATCATATTGTACAGTGTCTACGTGCAGAGCGTAATGCTTTTCAGCTAATAAATCCTATGGACACTGTTCACAAAACCCAAAATAATAAGAAAAAAATGAGAGACAAGCTGGTGAAAAGCTCTTCTTCTGCAGAGAAAAAAAAAAGCTGTTCCCTAGCAAATCTTACATTTCCACTATTTATTTATTTATTTTTACAACAAATGTAGGTCAGATAAAAGAAGCCCACTGGTAGATCACAATGTTCGTCTGCAAGCTTTTAGTATCTTATTGCTAATATTTACTGCCATTCAGTGGAACTACAACACAGTTGTGTGTTGATGAAAGCTTTTAGAAGCAAAAAGGCCAGATATTTTCCCCGAGTGCTGTTTCAAAGCCAAACGGGCCTACTAGGACGGTAAATATTGGTATTTTCATATCCATCGGGGCTGGAAATATCAAGGCAAATTAATTCTAATTCCGCTGCGTTTCTGGTGTTTCAACTTTAGATTGTTAGTCGCAATTACAGATTTGAATTCATTATGAACTAGTTTATAACTAGTTTGATGGATTTGTTTGTTTGTTTGTTTGTTTTTGGGGGGGGGGCAGCCTCTAAAAGAAAGCAATCAAATCTAAAAAAAAAACAAAAAAACACCCAGCTCGTGTCTGTGCCTGAATCTAATTGACTGAAGTCTTCCTAGTATTCAAGTCTCAGTGCTCACAGTGACTAATGAGGGGGTCAGCTGAGGTGAAGGTTGAGCACCCACAGTCAGCCGTCTGTCTTATTCCTCCTCCTCCTTTGCCCCGTGAAGGCAAGTAGAAGCGTTCCTGGCAGCACACCCCTGCATGTCATTACTCCGGCTGCAGATAACAGGCACTTCATTAGGAAAAGGCTTGTCAATGCCGAGCTTGTCGCTTACCCACCATGACTGTGTGCCAAATGCCCACTGGAGTTCTGCGACTGAGGGTAGCTGACCTTTATGCAGCGAGACTGGGGGGTTGCATGGGTGCTCGCCACTGTCACTTCAAGATTATTACTTTGTTGTATTATCACTAACCGATCTGACGTGCCTGTTTGAAAAATGGAACAGCAGGAACCCCTCAGTCTGCCTGGACACTATCACACATTGGCTGACAAATTAATGGAAAAACCAATAATAACATGCCTTAGGAAGAAATTTTTAAGTGTGCTGTGAAACTGATTCTCCAAGAGTCTGGATCTCTCCTGGAGGGATTAATACCATTCTCCCAAAATATATTTACTCATTTGACGTTTTAATGGCGCCACAATCTCCCCTATATGTTGACCCAATCAGTGACCACTGTGGCTGTGACCTCTGATCACTTAGAATAACTTTATATTGATTTGCAGTGGCCCTGGAGCCAATCCATGCCACCAAAAATGCGTTTGGGGTTAGGGATAAACACGGTTTCCCAAGAGTTCAAAATTCAGAGTTTCAGTCCTTAAACAGACACACAAGTAAAGCAACAATGATCTAAATGACTAAAGCGTTTAGGCACCATTCCAAATCTTGGTTTTATTACTGGATCCTAGAGCCAAGCTCAAGGAAACCACAGACAGCAAGAACCCAAACACATTAAAAAAAGCTTCTTTAACAGAAGAGTCAGACAGGACATCTGTTCTTTTGTTACATGGAAAGAGCAAGTTTGTTTAGTATTCAGCAGCAATCTCATGCATCTCTCTTGCTCCCTGGTGCCCTCTACACAGCACAGCTGCATTATCCTCCCACCACTCGCTCTAATTACAAGATAGAGGTGATTGCAAGAGAGAAAGAATGTCCTGAAATTTCTAATTAATTCTAATGAACCACTTCCTCGCTTTGACTGCAATTTTAATATAGCATTACAAGAGCCACAGCAGACTTACAAAAGGTTTTATTGATATAAACCTGTGGCAGAAAGAGTTTCAACACAGCCAGGGAAGCAGGTGTGACCCTGAGATCTCTGACGCCTGATCGTGTCGTGCCGCCCAGTTTGAAACTCTGAAAACAAAACAAAACAAAATCTAGAAATAATCAGAGGAGTAAGAACACGTCATTTTGAAAATTTGTTTAGTAGGAAAAATCGCATGTGGCCAAATGTGTGATACATATATTTAAAAATATTTTAAAAATTCACAATTCATTGCTTCAGCCTTACTGGTGAATTTGCATAAAGATGCTGTTTCTTGAGGGTGAGGCAAAAAGTAGAGCTCAGCTTTAGCTTAACAGCCTCAGTCTTCTTTTGAAAATGCTGAATTTATCGATAATAAGACGTGGTTTAGGGAGCTGCTCGCTCTGGTTGCTTACTTAATGAATTTTTAAGGCCTTTGTCAGGCATTTTTAATATTCTAGCTTTTGGACAACTTTCAAAATGAACGCTGTTAAACAACTTTAAAATTTCAAGGTTGGTACTAGTCTGGATGCATGTCAGGTTAATCTGTGATTCTAAACTGGCCACTGGTGTGAATGTGAGAATTTGAGCTTTGTTAGCTCTCTGGTAGACCGATAACCTGTCGAGGGTACTCTGCTTATTGCCTGATGAGAGGTGGGATAGGCTCCTAAATTTTAAAAGCAGTTAGGAAAGTGAATGGATAAAAGTTACCTCTCTTTGACTGTGTCCTGATCTCTCGCAGGCTTTCTAACCAATCTGATGGTCTGTTCTAATTAATACAATCTTTCTCACGTCTTTAACTGAAAACAGCACAGTGGTTCTCCAAGATCCTAAAGATCTCCCTGTGTACAATGAGCACTTCCTCTTCAGATTAATCATTAAAACGGTCTCCATGTCACCAGATAAGCACTGACCATTAATAAAAGATTATATCACTTTATAGTGAGAGGAGTGGAAACACAAAAAAAGCCATTTAGTGTGTGTGTGTGTGTGTGTGTGTGTGTGTGTGTGTGTGTGTGTGTGTGTGTGTGTGTGTGTGTGTGCATTTGAGAAGTGTAACCTTAAAGATACTTTTTGGCGTGAGGTGATTTCTTTGGTTTCATAGGCAGATTGCTTTCTTTCGTCCCAGCAGATTGAGGTATTGCACTGGTTAATGTTTCAGACAGATTCAGACTCCTGCTGTAGTTCAAGTCATGACCCCGCCGCTTCAGCTGGGAAAGGAGTGCACAAAGGGCAACCCACAACCGCTAACAGTTAGTAAGAAGCAAATCCTTACAGCACGTTTGAAATCAAGTCTGCTTCTAGCAGGTCTTTGCTTCAAGGAGCAGCAGATTATTTGTTGGGTGTAGGTCATTTCTGATTATTTTACACTGTTTTAAACTTCAGTTGCAGAAAATAAAGAGAAGTATCCAAGGATGATTTTAGAAATAAAGCTTTATCATTCAAAAGAGTTATTAATTAGTAGTTTGAAGCTGAATAGGACAGGAAAAGTGCTCGTTCTCTATAAATCTACTGAGTGCAAAAAAAGAAATGGCAAGAGTTCAATTTGGACCTCACAAAGCCAGTGTGTGACATTGAGTGATAATGGGAATAGATTAGGTCCCAAAATTTGGGAACATGTGGAGATTTGTTCATAGTTCTTCCTATGAGTAAGTGATTAAAAATACAACCAGTGTGAATTGAAACAATCAGACTTCTTCCCCAGCAATAATTTAATATACAATATCAAGAAATCAGTGCTCTATTGTAAAAATCATACAAAAGACTAATTACAAGCCTAGAAAAAGTGAAAATTCACTGACAGCTGAGGTCAAAAAACTAAAAAGACTCTTTGAAATGAACGAGTGTTTAAAGAACATCTCTAAAAACTTGCTCTGTTGACATACAGCAAGTAAACATACAGATTCTTTTCTTACTAGCGGGTCTGCATTAGCTTTGAAGCAGTTTAGCAACACACACTAATATAATGCAACACAGCATTACAGTAATGAGTCTTTGTACAAAACCCAGGAAACAGTTTGCAGTAAAGTCTCACTAGCAGAAAAGTGGGCCATCAAAACATGATGGGAATGTGCAAGGATTTGCCCCAGAAATGGGAGGAATCAGGAGAATAAGCAAAGCAAAAGGGAGCTACGGATAGAGAGATACGGACAATTGCTTTTAAAGCTCTCTCAGCAGCTGAATGGGTGACAGTTGAGTTCGCATTTGAAAGCGGATCTCATAAGAGAGAATGTTGTATTTAGCACAATGCTGAAGACTGCACCCAAATTATTCACAATTGACCCTGAATAGGTGACCCTGGATGAAGCTGTTCTCCTCCTAATGTTCTGACTTACACTGCTGCACTTTCACACAAAAGAAAAGAAAAGATGAAGTGCTTTATACGTCTGCAAAATGCAACCTATCTGGCATTCTGCTTACTATTTAGGTCAACAACAACAGCCTGGGAGACTGTATTTCTTAAGTTACATCATCCATTGTGATAAAAGGAACCACTGTAAAGCTTTGGGATATTAAGTATTTATAAAAGGAAAAAAGGAATCACAGTGTAAGTAAAATTATAATGAAGTCAAGTAAGAAAAACTGCAAACGACAAGCTCAACAGGGTAATTTATTAGCCACAGCAGCAGTAAATCAGGTGTTTATTTATTTGTGAAATTTTCTTCTAGTTAATCATTGGTGAGTTACCACTAACACTAACACACAGCCAGATTTTTAAGTATTCCATCATTAACCAAAAGTGTTGACCTGGCCACAAAAACATTTTCTATGAAATATTCCCACTATGAGGTGCACTTTGGTACAAAAACATCTATTACAATGCATTAATACTGGACTTACTGGGTTTGCTAAATATAAGGCAGCTTGATGTACAATATCTATAATGCCTTCTTTTATATGTAAAAATATTACATGATATTTAAATGCACAAATTTTAAAATTTCACAAAAACTAAATTATTAATGTAACAAATGCTCTGCGAAAATCAAAATTTGCATTAGACCATCAGGAGTGTTTATTATAAATTTAAGCGTGCATTTATTTTTTTAAGTCAAGAAATCAACATAATGAAGAATAAAATCATCAAAGCTGTCAATCAAATTACACTTAATGAAGGCTATTCCATGTAGAAACTCACTAACAGAGATTTTCTTGGATTGGAGAAGTGGGAAAAATGTAATTATAGACAAAGTTTGAGACTTGTGAACAATAGGGAAGCCTTAGATAGCCATTAGGGTGTCAAATGCAAATGCATGTAGCGTGAAAATGCTCCTGGCAGAACACCACAGGCTGGTTTGGTTGGCTGCTCACATACATTCATGTATTGCTCATACATTATACTTTAAAATGTAGCAATTTCTAAAGCATTTACTTTTTTACCACTTTAATCGCTTATTTTTATTCATTTACTGTGTTAAGGTGAAAAAAATATAAAGTATAAGGACATATATTGTAACTTTGTGACACTTCAGCCAGTTCTGGTTTCATTCTTTACCAGAGTTTTTCTTTCTATACCGTACAAACACAAGGGTTTGGATGGAGACTGTTTAAGGAGATCGCAAAGAGTCTTCGGTTATGTCCTTACTTTAAAGTGAACATCATCCATAACAATACTGTATGATTAATGATTAGTTATACAAACATGCTTTCTGGGTGACAAAAACGATGCACCCTAGACCTGAAGTGTCTCTAGAAGTATATTTGATGGAGATTTGTTTGTAGCATGTGCCTAAATGTGCCTGCGGGGACAAGGAAATGAATATGTTTCTGAGTCATTAGTCCTTCAGCCCACCAGTGATGGATTTCATTGCCAGCTCTGCTCTAATGGCCTTTCTGTCACATTTCTCAGCTGTACATACAAGTGAATATTGCAGATACCAGGTTTTACTTCGTACAGCTACTTTAGACCACTGTGCGGGGAAGGTTTTAAAGAATACAATGCAAGAAAACAAAGCAAAAAATGTTGTCTTTATTTGAAACCAAACATTTTATTTTCTTTCGTACATCCCCTGGTTACTACAACATTCGTGTTATCTTGGAGTTGTTCCCCCACTGCGTAACATTTACTAAAAAGTGTGACAAATACCCCCAAAACTGAATGAGCAGCACAATTGGTGTCATGCTTGGGATTAGCATAATGAAAACAATGCCCGTTTTATTTATTTTGATTTTTTTTTTTGGCATTTGCACAGCTCTGGTGGTGATGTGCCAGTGCAGTCTCCCCCACTGTAGAGAGAGCCTGTCGAGCAATGACTCAGTGTGGCAAATTCAGACTACATCAACCCCGCGGCCCTGACATTTATTCCCATGCAATGTTAACCTCTAAAGGAAACAACTGGGCAGTCTTATAGCATGCAGCGTTATCACAACTACATGTAGGTCTGGCTCACAGGATGACACATTTTACCAGACGTGCCCATTTGGGCCGCTGGCGAAGACTCATTCACACATTGACTGACATCTGTCGTTACACTGGGTGTGTAGCCATAAGTACTGCTCTATAGATTTCTTGAAAAAGGGCAGCTGTTTAGTGCCTGTCAGCCTTTTAATCCATAGATGGCATCTAGGAACACTGGGCTTTAAAAGAACGTACCCCAGAGCGTGTCAGAAGTGTTAAAAGCTGCACTGCACGGTTTACTACCTGTCACTGTTCCCAGGCTTCTTCTACAGTGTGCCTCAGCACCAGACTCAGCCGTGGGCTTTTTCTAAACAATAAGGCAGCTAGATCATTTCTCCATTATCCTTCTCTTTGCCAGCACTAACCCCCTATCAGGCAAAGGCAGCCGGAGCCTTTCAGGCCGTCTTCACCAATGACTCTTTCAAGCCTGCCATCTCTAAAAATATGCGAATGCCCCCTTAAGGCCTGTTATTTCATGACCATGCACCTTCTTTTTGGTGTGATTATCAGCAGCACATGCTAATAATGTTTACCCCTTTTCTTTGGCAGTGCACACATTTTATAGATTTCATGACTCTCTCTCCCTTTTTCTCTATTTCAAGAGCTGTCTTGCAAAACTGCTTCTCTGCTCCTACTAAAACAATCTGCTGACACAAACAAAACAGCTGCTGAAAGCATTTGTATCTACTGTGATAACACCGCTACTGTCAGATCCTTAATGAAAAGCAAGACCACACAAGACAGAGAGCATGAAGAAAATAGGGACTTCTGGGTTCACTCAGATGCCATATCTTTTTACTGTCAAACTGCAATTTCCCTTCTGAATTCTTGGTCTTTTTCTGTTACCACCGCAGAGGGATATTTCCCAGCCGCCTCTTCTATTTTTGTCAAGTGGGCTGATTGAATCTGAAGGCACAGGAGAAAACATCAAAAGGGAACGGCCCGTTTGCACATGTGCATTTGACTGAATGCACCAGAATTACCATCGAATGGTGAAAATATCGGAGATTCTATAAAAGATAAAACAAAGAAGCTCGTGTATCATTTAAGTGGACTGTTTTATGTCAGCAGACTTGTGTTATATCTACCAGGATTTCTGGAGTTTAGCATAATTAGGTGCTAGGAAACAAATTGAAAATAATCTTTTGAACCACAAAGTGACCACATCACTAATAATGACAAATTAGTATCATTTTTATTTTTTTGATCATGGAAGCATGAATTATATTTTCAAAGTCTATGGGAGAAAGATAGGATTTTAATTTGGCAATTTTTTTTTACTTTGAGGTGGAGGTCACTGATATTCAAACTCATCCTAGATTTTTAATAGCAGCACCTATTGTATGAATCCTAATGTATGAAAATCACTGAATTCAACCACCCATCTACCTAGTAGGGTGATGACAACACCCCATCATCCTTTTATGCTTGAGGGGTAAAAATTGGTCTTAACAACTGTGGTCACTTGCTTCTCTGATTTAAAAGGACTTTCTAAAAACAATCCAAGATAATAAGTAAATAGATAAATAACAAGTAATAAGAAAAATAATAAGTAAGAGGGCCAAGGGTATCAGTTAACCCATTTAGACAGGTTTGATTTCCAGAGACAATATTTTCAGTCTTGTTTTTACTAAGGGTAAGAAAATTGTGTGTTAACCAATCTTATTTAGTTAAACAGTCAAACACAGGCTGCAGTTTGATTCAAGCATCCAAATAGGAATGTATTTAATGGGAAAGAAAGTAAATTTGAATGTCATCAACATAACATGAACGGGAATATTGTACTTCATGAAAATCAATAAGGAAACATAAATAAAAAAAAACAAAAAAAAAAAAAAAAAACACACAATAACCCAAGATGGAGCCTTGAGGTACAGCACACCAAATAGGGGCTAAGGAGCTGTGCCTTTAAGACCAACAACAAGTTGGCTCAAGTTCAAGTCTTGAATGCTGCACCCACCTGTGTCAAAGACTTCATAAAAAAACTAAAAGAACTGAAGAGAACTACAACAGCACAACTGTCAAAAGTATTGTCTCAGTGACATAATGGGATTTAAACTAGAGTGTAATACTTCACAAACACCATGAGTATCTAAAAAAGTGGTTTAGATATAGAAAAAACATTTGGTCAACATACATACAGTTATTATTTGTTTAATATCACATGCGGATTGTGAACTCTTAGACACAGAAGTTTACAAAAAAAAAAAAATCCAGAGCTATCACTTTGTGTTGTTTGGATACCTGTGAAGATAGATTCACAGTCAGCTGGACTGCAGTAGCACACAAGCCCCAGGGCCCCATCAATAGAGATTTTAGTTCCCAGGATTCACTCCTCTTCCTGTGCCACATCTAGTTAGTCTTATGTGACGCTACCTTGTCCAAAGCATTCATGTTGTCATAAAGCCAACCACCAGAAAGGTGATGACAGGTACCCCATCTGTCAGTAAGCATGAAAAAAGAATGGAGTTAGGATGGAGTTGTGTTTCACAGCAGGTGTAGTAAAACAAATAAGAATTAAATTATAATTGAAGAAGTTCTAGATAGGAAGCTTTGCAATATAACATTTTCCTGTCTTCTAATGTAGCTGGTTACCATTGTTTTCTCAGGAGGAAACCAACAAAGGCACACAAATACAGACTCATTGTCTCTGGCATAACTGCTAATCACAAAGACAATGACAACAGTCACTGAGTGACTAATTTATCACATACAAAATAGTCCATGAAACTTAATTAATACAACTCTCTTATATATTTACTTCCACAAACAACTTATCCAGTGTCCTTACATTCCAAAAAGCACACTGATAACACACCAGCTTACTGACAGAGGTCTTTAAAAAAAACATCTAAAAGTGTTTTTGTGATATCATTCCCCTGCTTCCTCAAATACAAAGAGGCATCCTAATTGCAAGCAAACTGCACATCTTCCACCAAAAAAAACAACAGCACGGTGATAGGATTGTTTCTGTAAAGTCAAAAGGCAAAACATCAAAGTCAGTATAAAGAGGGAGACGCTTGACAGTGAAGTCAAGCTTTTCTCTGGTGAGTAGGCGGAAGCTTCATTTTTCTGGCTCTGCTCATAAAGTCACATCCAGATGGATGATAATACGTGCTCGAGAGTCACACTTGTTTTTTTAAGAGATGGTGGGAAGTTGCTGTCAATCAACAAAAACAACTTTTCAGACCAAATAAAATTCTCTATTTTAGTATTTTTAACACTCCACTACATGGGTAATTATATTATATTAATATTGGTAAGATATAAGTCATTTTACATGTCCAAGTAGACATATAAAAGCATACAGTTAAGTTGCTGGAAAGCAAAGAAAGAAAACACAATTTAACAAAACTCATCTAATTAAATAGATTGCATGTGAAGTCAAAGTACTTATGACTTGTCTATCAAGTCAACAATCATACAGTGTCCTTGGTTTTTCAGTCAGATCTACTGGTCACTACCTCACTGGTCATGTACACTTTTAAAACACCAAGACAGTGATGGCAGAAATTTTCACAACAGATCTTATATAACCAATGGGCTACATCACAGTGGACGTCCATTTAATATACTATCTGTTGCACGGCCATCTTAATTCTTCAAGACATGCTGAACTCACTTAGGCAAGCCTGAAGGACATTCAAAGCTCTTCTTTGGATGTTGGCCTCCTTTCATTCTGTTCTCTGTCAAGATGATCCCACACTGCTACAATAATGAGGTCCAGGCTCTAGGGAGGCCAATCTACTCTGTATGCATTTACTGCTTTGGGAATGTGTTGCTAAAAAAAAAAAAAAAAAAAAAAAAAGCCACTGTCAGTCATACTATTTCAAGATGGTACTGTGTGGTGGATCAAAAGCTGACACCTTAAGCTTCAGTGGACAGTAAACAGATCAACTGAAGGGCCTGATGCATCTCTCAGGTTCTGTGTGGGGTCTTTTCTGGATGTTTTTCCTATTTCTTTAGGATATGACTTTCAGATATTGCTCATCTGCTATAGATTGTTTTTTAGGCCTGGCACCTTTTCTTTTCCCTCCAGCTGTTCAATTTACTTACATTCTTTTAAGGGCATATTGCAAAAATACTATTGTATGACACTTTCCTCTTGTCCATCACTTGTCTATTTTTTTTTTTTTTTTAAGGACACTGCACACCATGCCAAAATACACCAAGCATTTTGGGGAAATAACTTGCTGGTGCAAAAACAGTAACAGCTACTTTGCTAGTAACAAAGTAACATATAAAGGCTAAGGACACCATTTAAAATAAGTTCTTTGCTAAGCTGTTTGTTATATATAGACAACACTGGTTCATCCTTTGATTTTGGTGCCTCTTCAAGCTTAAATAAGTCATAGGTCAGTATTAAGTGGCTTACCAAACAAAAATGCCTCCTGTGAAAATGATCAGGACTGGACTGAAAATGAGTGAAAAAGCAGCCAATGTCAAAAGAAAAACTCTCAAGACCACTTGAGAGTTACAAGAAACTCTGGCTCCAGAACAGGAACAGAGAGAAAGACAACACTACAATACAGTAAACGTATGCAAATTTAGATAGCTCTTAACAATATAACACAATCTGGATGAGAAGCAGTGCTTCTTTGTAAAAGGCATTTAACAACACAATTGTAGTAACACCTGGATTTCCCTTAAATCGCCCTTCAATCACAGCCTGTTGAGCTTGGTGAATTAGACTTCCACTGCTAGGCTATATAGCAGCTACTAGAGTTATTTGCCTAATTTGCAGACTTACAGGAACGTGCACAGATCTGAATACCCAGATATCTATGTGTGTAAGAGCAGTCCTCAACCACACTAGCACAGAAGCTGGCTGACTGGAGAAAAGATGCTAAGGAATTACCACCCTTGAGCTATTTAAAATGTCTCGTGCTTAATAGAGTGACCCTCTGTGATACCACTTCACCCTCACCATTGTCTCTAGAGCCCAAGGAAATATCACTTTACAGTGGTGAATCCAGCCATAAAAATGCAGAGAGCTGTTTGGCCCCGGAGACCGGCTGCCTGAGCACAGAGGCGTGAAAGACCCACCACTGCCTCAGTGTGTCAACGCTCTAATGGAGTCCCAAGGGAGGCGCAATCTTTTCAATAAATGATTCAGAGAAACAGTTTTTGTTGAATGCTGCTCTGTGTAGTTTGACAAGTTTAAATGATGCCAAAGGTGGGTCATCAAACTTCCCGTCGATACCTTGTAGTGAAGACTGATTCAAACAGTTCAGAAAAGAAATTACAGAGACAGCTTTTGTAATTGGGATTTAATGATTTTTTTAATGCGCAGATTTTGCAGAACACCTGACACGTAAAAACTCACTAGTTGTAGATTCTCAAGTTTAAACCTCCAACAAACTAAATGTTGGAACGTTTGAAGCATTTCTACAAAAAACAAGCACAATAGCTTTCCATTTTCAGACCAAATTATCAATCGATGTAATGAAGAAATAAAGAATAAGCATACATGCTCTCAGAGTAGTTTATAGGCTATCCCTGAAATCTTACACTAAATATCACAGGCTCTCATTAAAGTTAAGTAATGTTAGGCTCCACCATAATATAGAAAATTAGGAAATCATCTTTTGGTCATACACAGCTTGTTCACCCTCTGGGAAACAAAAGGGCCGTTTCAATGCCAATGAACTCTCTGGGGTGTCATAAAACTGACCTGTCATTGAAAATGCCAAAAGGACATGTAGCAAATCTTTCCCCTGTAGGAAACACAGCCACAAGGCTTCATCGATCCCATTGTGATGACAATTTTATGACATTACACAGTTGATATACTTATAAAGTGTCCTGCAAAAACAACAGGTACACTGAAGATAAAGGTGAATGAGACATTTCATAAGATTTACCCGCAATAGTCCCACTATACTACACTATTTGCTTTTATGTCATCTGTTCTTCCCTATCAGCTGTTATGGTTATTTTCATGGTGGACTTTACGAACTTCAAACTCATTAAATTTACTTACTGAGTTTGTATGAGAGCCCAGCACGTCTCTACTTACTTTTACCACAGATTAAGAACAATCTCTTTTAGACTGTGACGTTGGTCGACTATGTAGTGTGACAGCCATGAAGCTTGCAGCCCCGCTGTTCTGTACTTGGCAACTAAAGAGCCAACTTAAAGAGGTGCTTTTGAGTGTTAGGCCCAGGATTTATAGTGACAGTCTATTTGAGAGATTTCCTGTGGTGTCATTTATAGAGCTTCAAGGAGGAGTCTCCCAAACTGGACACACTGGACAAATAGGAATCCATTGCGCAAAAAATCTGATTTCTTCTCCCATAACTTCAAGTGTGAAAACAAAAATCCTTCATTCATTGGATCACTGTGTACACGCCAAATGGATCAATATAAATAAAATTGCATTATCAATAATATGGTCCCTCAAAGTAATGTTCTCTAGAGAACCCAGCCAATATGGGACTTTTAAGACCAATAGCAATACTAATATTTGATTATTTAACTGGTCCAATATATTGGCCGATATTTTGGCCAAACAAACAGATTTACCACCAAGTTCTGCTTGAACCAACTGATTGTTTATGGAGGGCCTTGACTGTCAAAATACATGAATGAAATACATAATTCAATAATTAATTAAATATGTAAATAATTAATTAAGTGTCAATTGATTAAAACTGTAAATAAATAAATTAATAAAAGTTTTAAACAAAATGAATTGACAATTATTCATATTTAATTAATTAATTGATTTTAATTTAGTAATGTGTGGCGGGACGCAGTCTGCGATGATGTTGCAGGTGAGATGGACGCACCTGCACAGCAATTGCAATCGCGCCTTGCCGGCTTAAAAGTCTGACTGTTTAATGTTGTTGTGTTGTTTATGTGTGTGGCAGCCGACAGAGTGTCTTTGCAACAGCAACGATGTGCAAAAGTGTGTGTGAATAAACAATGCTGAAAAGCATAAGAATGTCATCAGGTCTGCTGTGGGTTCTTTACATAATGGCACATTGAATTATTTAATACATTTAATTCAATATCATTTAATTATGTTTTTATTGAATTTGGCACTCAAGGACTCCACAGTTGTGTTTGTGGCACTTCAAACTCATGTGCTCCTAACAAAGAAGGTGCAGAGTGACTTCTTCTGGTGGAGTCAATGCTCATCACACGGCTGAAGGGTGTTTCTCCCATCTTTTCTTTATTTGTTAAATTTGAACTTTTTAGCTTTACGAATGCCATCTTCAATAAATTGGCCCAACCAACACTCGAAAATTGAAGTAAATGTAGTTTGTAGTGAAAATTCTTAATCTCTCTTAAAAATAAAATAGAACTGAAACAGTTTAATAATCAACATTAACAATTTGCAAACAACCCCCTCCAGGGGCAAGGGTACCTAGACCCGGTTTGTAGAGTACGCTTGGGGAGTGTGATCGTGTGTACAGCGTCTCTTTATGTCTGTCTCCACGTTGGTTGAGTGTGGAGTAAGTGCATATGAGAGCATGAGGGTGGGATGGATGTTTGTATATGTGTGTGTCTGTATTTCTGTGTCTATATGTCAGGTTGGGTGTCAGGCGCCACCTCTCTGGGGACATCTTAGGCCCTCCAAGGTTTGGAGGCCTATCTCCCCCTACCACCACTTCCCCTGCCAGTGGCGGACTCCCTCAGACATCGGTGCGTTGGTGGTTCTTTGTGTCCGGGGATGGGCGTCCAGATACACACCGGCTCATTCCTTGGCGGCCGCATATCGGGGCCTGGAGCCTGGGGCTCGCTCGGGCCACTTCGGAGGTGGGGTGCCCCCGGCCTCTCGGCCTGGGGCTCGGTCACTCAGGCACGGCTGGCTGCCGGCGGAGCTCACGGACGCATCATTGCAACTCCCCCTGGCTTCTGCTCCGCGGCTGCTGAGTGAGCCCTCATCTGGGACTCTCCTCAGCTCTTTCTGGGACAGTGGCGCGGCTGCCCCTCTGTTGGTCTTCCTTGGTCTCTTGTGTTCTGGGGGCCTCTGGATGTCTGGAGTTTTACCTGCTTCATGCCCTGGAGGACGGGGCTGTGGCCCCCCCACACCCTCTAGCAGATCATTACATGAAGGAACCTTTTAAAAAAAAAACAAAACAAGCGCGTCCATGCTCACAGGTGTACACACGGGTGATCACACCCACAAACTACACCCTTTTTGGCTCCTACCTCAAAGCACACTGTGTTCTGTTGATCTTATGTGCTGCACAATAATGTTTAACATTTAGTATTTACTGTCATATTCCCATATATCATTGTGATGTTGTTTATTCTATTACTCTTGTTCTCTTCTGCTTGTTTTCTTTTTTCTTTCTCAGCAGGTGACCCAGGTGATTGATATATGCATTTAAAAAAAACAATTTGCAAACAAAAATCAAATTCACAATCATGGGAGTGCTGAAGCCTATCCATGCTGCCACAGGGCAAGAGATGGGGTACACTCTGGACAGGCTGCCAGTCTGCGAGGATGAAATAGAGAAACATTCACACCAATGACCAATTTACGACCAATTAACCTAACCAAAGCCCACGTATATATCTTTGGATATACATGGAGGAGGAAGCTGACGTATCCAAAGATAACGCCAAACAGGGGGAACATGCAACCTCCACACAGAAAGGCTCCAGTCTGCATTTGAACCCAAGATCATTTCACTGTGAGACAATGGTGCCAACCACTGTTCTACCCTTTGACTCAATCTTTCAACCCTTTCATTTTCCATGGAAAAAAATGGCAATGATTGGTTCAAGCCCATCAAATTCCTTCACAGTCCTTCCTTTTCGTCTTCTCTGAAAGTAAACCTATCATGCTGGGATTAAGAATTTTTCTTAAGCAGCTGACATCTTTAAAAAAAAGTAATCATTACAAATGGGAATAGACATTTTTCACTATTTTCTACAGACAGAAAATGCAAACTATTAAGAGTAAGAACAACAACTACAGCACTGAATGTGCTTTTACACGTGTTTGACAGATGATTTGCAAAAAGCCGTGCTGCTGTCATGTAAGTGTCATAGGAAACACCTAGCTGTGAGGGATCTTTTGATGCACATGTCTGTGTCATCTGTGTGGACAGCTTGAAAGAACTTTTCTGTAAGTTGACTTCAGCTTGTTCAGGTCTCAGAGTCTCAGCCTTTGACAGCACAAGCCTCAGTGGCTAACCTTGCCGGAGGTTAACCGCAAGGAAAATGAAGAACCCCGGAACATAATTAGTTTGCATGCTTAATTAAAAGCTGGTATTTTGAGAGCAATCTGATTGTACAGCTAATATAAATTAAGCCTCTTAGGATGAATCTCCAGGAGGGGAGCAAAAAATAGAAATTTCAAAAGTAGCTGTGAGAACTCTTCTGGCCGTCTTTCACTTCCACGCAGCTTTGCTTGATCTCCTGGGGGAGACACAGTGCTGATTGTCTTAAAAGCCACAGAAGCTAAAGGTTAGAAATGTTTCATACTGGGGTCCAGTACACCATGTGATAAGACAAAGCAGTGTTTAAATGAGTTTGTAAGCAATCAAGACGTTTTTCAATAGAAGACGGGGAACCGCACTGCTAAAACAAGTAACCATGTTTCCACACAGCCATGACAGATAATGTCCAAGAAACCAAAGAAAGACAAAATGAACATCACACTAAACTACATATAGTGCGATGATCCTAACATTTTGTCTCATGCTATGAATCCAGCATAGACCTTTCCTTTAAAATAGTACGCCTTCACTTCTTGCTGAAACTCCAAGGATGTGGCAGCTTAAATTTGGCTTGAGCCAAGATAGCAAAAAAGAAAAAAAAAAAAAGGCTTTGGTCAGTGAGAGAGGTGATTTTACATTTAAAAATTATCCATTACATTTAAAAATTCATAATGTACAAAAAGCCAACGAGTAATTGTGTTCAGTAATCATGAGTTCAGTATTGACCAAAGCAGTCGTGTTTATGATTTTTACCATAACTAAGCAGCCCTGCCCTCAAGGATCTAATATAAACCTTGATGGATAAATCAATCCTTTTCTCTCCCTGGTATTCCTGTGACATTAGCGTTCCTTAAAGCGGATGATAAAGTAGCTGACAGTGAAGATGAGAGAGGAGAAGAGCCGAGCAGAACCTTTCTGTACTTTTACAGCACCAGTCTCTTATTCTTGCTCCTTTGAATACAAGAGAGTGTGCAGATGAATGGTCACAGAAGAAGGCTTAACATAATTATAGCACATAACAGGCAAAGCATAGGGTGGCAAATATGTTTTAACTTTCATCACAACGGTGCCCTGCTTCAAACACGTCTTTGACAGTCTCATAGCAACAGCCGTATCCATGAGCAGCACTCTTTTAGCCTCTCTTAGTCCGGCCCATGCTCTTTATTTCATGCCCTTTGAATGAAGGTAGGCAACTTGTTGCAGGACACGTACAATGTAAAGATAGCACTCAGTCTTCCTCAGTCTCAAATTCATCTTCAGCTGTCTCCCACACAGCTTACATAAGGTATTGATTTGAGTGTGCCAGACTTCAAATGGAAAAACAAGTGAGTAAGAAGCAACTCTGAATAGCTTTAACAAATAAAATTTTAAAGATTTATCCAAAACAAAGATTAGTAACTCAACATCACAGAGCCAATTGACACCTTGCGGTGAAAAAGAGCAACAAAGTCTAGTAAACATAAAAAACCCAAAAACTGAAGTAAAGCATCATGAGACAAGCAGGTGCTATGATATAAAAAGGACAACATAAAAACATTTTTATGTAAATTATTTTCAAATCATGTAGAGCCATGTCAACAAAGGCACACCCCCTCCAATTCAATTCCTTGATGCTTTTCTTTTTTCCAGCTTTCTGTTGTAGATTTGCTCCCATGCTTGAGTCCAGTTGCCTGACCCAGTTTCAGTTCAATCTTTAGCTGTCAGACAGATGGCCTTCCGTATGACTCTACAACACGTTGGTATGGAGACGACTTCATGGTCGACTCAATGACAGGAAGGTGCCCAGCGGCCATAGATCAATACCAATCATCACCCTTCCACAACCGTGGCCTGACAGTTGGTATGAGGTGTTTGCGCTAATATGCTGTGTTTAGTTTTCGACAAACATGGTGCTGTGCGTTAAGAAGAAACACCTCAACTTTGGACAGTGTTCCAGAAAATGTGTGGTTTGTTCAGATGCAACTTTGCATCTGCTGCCATTTTCCTTTTAGAGAGAGGAAATTTTCTCTTATCAAACCTAATAAATAAGCCATACTTGTTCAGTCTTTTACTAATTGTGTTGTCATGAATTTTAAAATGTAACATACTAATCGAGACCTTTGGAGTCTGAGATGTAGTGCTTGGTTCTCTGAGCATTACACAGTCTGACCTTGGGGCGGATTTGCTTGGATTTCCACTCCTGGGAATACTGGCAGCTGTCCGCAATGTTTACTACTTGTGAATAATGCTAATGGATTTGATTAGCAGCAACTTGTTGCTACTTACCCTCCTGATTCCTATAGAAAAGGTGTATCTAATTTTTCACACACATATTATGCATTTTGGATTAGATACCTTAAATAAATAATGATACAGTGTAATTGTTGTTCATCTGAGATTTCTTTTTCCCAATTAAATGGATGTCAAACTCATTTTAAAATGCAGGCAACATACAGCCCACTCTGAGCTTATGTGGGCTGGACCAATGAAACGCCCCTTTCTGTCACTGCAGAAATTTAACTACACATTTAATCAAAACAGTATGTCTCACTTTTTCTACATGAAAAAAGAAATGCTGCTGTAGTCCAAAGTTTATTTCTTCCCGTACATTTTCCAAAGCCATCCAATGGGCCAGATTGCAGTCTTTGCCTGCCCAATTGTGGCCCCCGGGCCTTATGTTATACACCCCCGCCTTAGAGTATTCATGAGGTATCACTTTCACAAGAATAAAGATTAAGATATACTTCATCACAGCAGCCAAAAGCATAAAAAAACAACATTCATTTATATTCCTTCCTCAATACAAATAAATTGAATATCATAAAACAAAATAGCTAAAACAGGTACAAAATAAATAGCACAAAAGGAGTTCAGTAAAATGAAAAATATGATAAGAGGGACAGCCCAAAAATATAATGCCTCCAGCCACAGCTGTTGCTGGCACAGAGACAGCTGTGCTCTACTAACCTCTTAAGCTGCTTTTTGTTCAAAAGTATCCTCGTCTTAAGCTTCCTCACTTTGTTTATTGCAATAATGCTCAGAATTAAAAAAATAATAAATAGTGAAACAATACCTTCAGCATGTTGTTGTTGCTCTGAGGAGCGCATATATCTGTAGTAATCACGCTGGCAGAAAAAGCAGACATTCTCAGTTCAGCTTGTCACCCTCCAAGTGCTGTCATGCTAGTTTGGCTCAGCCCAGTGAGCCTCTAAAGATGCAGCGTGCATGCAGCCAAATGCTTTTTAAGGCGATTTGGAAAACTGAAGAACACAACTTCCAGATACACTGTGCAGCATACAGGACTGCTGCTTGCACTTAAAAACTGACCCACACTGCATTTTCGTGTTGCTTTAATATGCAGAATCATTACTACAGAAAGCAGATTTTTAACAAAATGTTGTTTAAGGGCATTATAATATATCAACCAAATAATATCAACCATCAAATATTTTCCGAGCAACTTAAAATGTACAATAATACATTAAGGAAGTCAAGAAATTCATACTTCGCCAAAATAATCAGTATTAACAAAAATAATCCCAAGGTCCTCTTTTCCACCATAGATCATTTATTTAACCCTGATTTTAAAAGCTCCAAAAGAACCCCCACAGACTCGCTCTGTGAGCAGTTTGCAGACCACTTCAGGGGAAAGATCAGCGCCATCAGATCTGATATTTTATCTAATCGCGATATGATTGTAAACACATCTGAGGGCTCGATTGTACCTGAGGAGACACTGGACAGCTTTGTCCTGGTTAATGCTGAGAACTTTCAGAAGGTTTTCTCCACAGTGAGACCCACCACATGTCTTTTAGATCCAATCCCTTCTTCACTCTTTAAAACACTTTATGGATTTTTTTGAGGCTGAGCTTTTATACATGATGAATTGCTCTCTTCAGTTGGGTGTCTTCCCTGCTGCCTTTAAAACGGCGGTGGTGAGGCCCCTTCTGAAGAAGAGCAATTTGGATTGTAATGATTTTAATAACTACAGACCTGTATCCAACTTACCATTTTTAAGTAAAGTCTTAGAAAAACTTGTTTTTACTCAGATTACTGATTTTCTCAATGATAGACAGATCCTGGAGATATTCCAGTCTGGATTTAGGGTGAACCACAGCACAGAGACTGCTCTCCTAAAGGTTTTAAATGATCTTAGATGTAACTGGGACGCCCAAAAGCTCTCAGTCCTGGTGCTACTGGATCTAAGCGCAGCCTTTGATACAGTAGACCACGCTATTCTTTTAAACAGACTAAAACACATGGTGGGCCTCTCTGGTGCTGTACACAACTGGTTCACTTCCTATCTCTCTGACAGATCTTTTATGGTGAGTATGGATACATGCTCCTCTAAGATCCATAAAATGACATGTGGTGTGCCTCAAGGGTCGGTTCTAGGCCCTGTACTTTTTAATTTGTATATGTTGCCTCTCGGCAGTGTCATCAGGAGGCATGGAGTGAACTTCCACAGTTACGCTGATGACACGCAGCTGTACATCTCCGTGTCTCCTGATGACACCAGACCAATGGATGCCCTTTTTAACTGTATCTTGGATATAAGATCCTGGATGGCAGAAAACTTTTTACAGCTTAACCAGGACAAAACTGAAGTTTTAATTGTCGGTCCTGAGGCTCAGAGAGAGAAACTCTTGTCTAAATTAGAGGCATTTTCACTATGTCCTTCGCTACAAGTGAAAAACCTGGGTGTTATTTTTGACTCTGAGCTTGGTTTTATCCCACATGTTAAACATGTAACCAAAATTGGATTTTATCATCTAAAAAATATAGCCAGAGTCCGCCCTATTCTCTCTCGGGCCAACACGGAGATGCTGATGCATGCTTTTATTACCAGTCGCATTGATTACTGTAATGCCCTGCTCTCTGGTCTTCCTAAGAAGAATATTTCAACTTTACAACTCTTGCAAAACTCGGCAGCTCGTGTGCTGACGAAGACCAGAGGGCGGGCCCACATTACACCGGTTTTAGAATCGCTGCACTGGCTCCCCGTGTGTTTCAGGATCGATTTTAAAGTTCTTTTATTGGTTTTTAAATGTCTTAATGGTCTTGGGCCTTCTTATCTCTCAGATCTGCTTTTACCATACGAACCCTCGCGGACCCCGAGGTCCTCTGGTACTGGCCTTTTGATTGTCCCTAAAGTCAGGACACATACTCACGGAGAGGCAGCTTTTCAGTGGTATGGTCCTCGTCTGTGGAACAGCCTGCCGGAGGAGCTCAGGGCCGCAGAGAACGTACATGTTTTTAAGAACAGGCTCAAGACCCACCTTTTTAATTTAGCTTTTACTTAGCGTTTATTTATTTTTTATGCTTATTTATTCTATCCTGTTATTCTATTATTAATTTAGGATTTACCTAATATTTTTTGATTTTATTCTTATTCATTTTTTAATCTTCTTACTCTATTTATATTTATATTGTATCCTGTTCTTATTTATTTTATCATTTTACCCTGTATATATCGTATTGCGTCATATCTCCAGTGTTTCCTTGGAGGGCGCTCTCTGCACTGGGGCTGTTATTGACCGTGGCTGCTGGGTCTCTGGGGTCCTCTCAGCCTGGTTGGGGGGCTCCTTGGCCTCCCTCCTGCTGTGTGCCCAGCCCGGAGGCTGCGGTCTGTGACCGGCTCCCGGTGCAGACGGCTCTCTGTTATAATGTTTCCTCACTTGGCTCATGCGAGCCCAGCCCAATTTTTACTCTTTAAGTGTGCGCGTGTGTGTATGTGTGTGTGGGTGGGGGTGGGGGGATATATGTGTATTGAGAGTGTGGGGAGTGAGTTGGAGGGTGGGGTGGGCTGCTTTTAACTATGTAAAGCACTTTGTGCTACATTTTTTCTGTATGAAAAGTGCTTTATAAATAAAGATTGATTGATTGATTGATTGATTAAATAAGGATTAGTTTTGAGGTTTTTTAGATTTGTTTTTAGATCACTGGTCTATGAAACTTTGCATAAGTATTAAGGCATTTTGAAAGCATATACTCTCAGAGAACAGTACATATCTAACAGCGATTTATGGAAGGAGAAACATGAAGCACAAATAACTCTGCTGCCTTCCTTCAATCTTTTCTGAGCACGAAAATCATTAAACATCAATGAAAAGCTGAATTAATGCATTCTACTGGGTATAATGAGACTCTTCCCCACAGTGGAAAAAATGTGATGTCAGTAAGACCAAAAATAGAGAGACTCTTGTATTCCCCTTTTGTATATCCAACTCCTACAAAGATAGTATGAGTAAAACAGCAGATTTCACAGATTGCTGGGTTGGTTGGTTTTTGTTTTGCAATTTTGTTGTCATGCTAACCTGTCTCATGAAAAGTTACCTGGTCCAAAGAAATGATAAAAGATAATGTCATGTACAATTTTCAGTCTGAGACATTAATTTTTTGCAAATTGACAAGGAGAAAGTTTTTCTTATTGATCAATCCATAGAACATACGTTTTATCCAGCTATTCATTTTTTTTTTAACAAAGGCTCGAAACCAATGATATTTAAACATCATCATAACACTATAACTTTTCCTTTGCCTTGCTAATGAAAATGATACTTTTTCATCATGAACCTGCAAACAAAAAGTTTCCTGGCAGCTTTTTTGTTGTGTTTTCGGGGCTCAAAGCCTTTTTTTTTTTTGTTGCAGGTCAAAGCTTTTTGAAAAGCTTGATCGTGACTGAATGAGGTTAGTGGATTGATGCTGCAGGTAGAAAGATGCAGGAGTCTGCTGACTGACACAGTGGAGAGATGACATTGCCCTGGAGGGCTGGTTGGAGTGCAGGTGCATGCTGGTCCTGCCTGCCCACTTTGGATCTTGTCAGTTAAACAAAAAAGCACTCTGGCCCTGGAGCATCCTAAACCATTAAAAGGACCGTGGGTTTAAGAGAGTCACTCAAATATTAGTAAAGTTCCTTCAGCTTCTATTCCACTTTCTCACAAAGAGATTCCATATCACCAAAAAACTTCAGGATTTAGATGTCAGTATCCACTGCTAGAAAATGATATGCGGCTCAGTAAATTCTATATTAAATGCATTTAAAAACTGTAAAAAGAACTTTTACAAAAAGTACTCAATTTACAACAGCTACACGGTATTTCCTTTCTCCAATTATCCTACTATAGTTTTTGTGATTTATGGTTTTCTTTAAAGGTCAAAAACCATGAGTCTCCACACCGCCACAGACAGTTGAGGTGATGGTTCATCGCTGCTTCAGTGCCCTTTTCAAGACAGACAGGTCCAAGAAGAAAAAATAAATAAATGAATCAAAAAAGCAGAACCGGTCTGGCCGCTTGTGCAAAACAAAGGCTGGGCCACTTCACAGTGAGCAGCGAAGAGGAACAGATTGCTTCTGCTCTGCATGATCACAGTAGGGACCGTCCTGAAAAGGGTCTTTGTTTGCTCCGGGGAAGCTAGAATGGCGCGGCTCATCTGCACAGGATGGCATGTGGTCCGGTGTAACTGGAACCAAGGCGGCATGGGAGGCTGCGCTCTTTGCTGTAGGTTTTCCCCCCTCTGTCTTTCCAGCATCTACTCAGTCATGCAACTCTAGGTGCAATGATGTAATGCTGTAGGCAGCGTGCAGCCTCCCCACTGGCTCTCATAAAATAGAAGAAAAAAATATTCAAAAAAGCCTTAGAGACAGATGTGTTTCCTACACTTTCCACTTGATAAAAATGCTGCAAACATAATACGAGTTCCCTTCCACAAGTTAAATGAGAGCAATTTGTCTTCTCATCTTCAGTGTGAACCTGCGATGCATTTGTTGTGTTCTTACATGCATAAACATTTCCCTCAAATCCCACAGGAAGACTGTTAGAAAACTAATTAGCAAGTGCCATCAACAGAAAATTGCAACGTGAGCCAGAGAAGCTAAAAATTCCATCTGTCCACAAAATTACTGGGCAGGAATCTCAGCTATATATCTTCCAAAAGGCTAAATATGAATGTATACCACATACTATAACTGGAAAAACCCCTATATGATGTGGTGACCGAGGCGGACAGCGATAATTTCAGAATAAAGCAACAAGAAGCAGGCAGGAAAGGGCACACGCTTTCTCCCACTCTGCTGCTGCTACTCTTCTGCTCTAGATGGATGAGCTATTCTAAAATGAAAACCTCATCAACAATAAGATGAAGATCTCCTTAGTCAGCAAAGTAAAACTACAACTGGAAATGTGCAGGTAGATGTGTCAGCATACCTAAATTTATGACTCTAGCATGATCCAGGCTACATAACAAGCAAATGACAAAGACTAGCAATGGGAGAAAAAGGTTTACTGCATTAAAAAAGATACATGAATGAAAAACAAAGAATATGTACAGGAAAATTGAAACACTTTGGCACATTCAATCCTGTGATGTTTTTTTTAACTAAAGGAATATAAGACAGAATTTTTTTAAAGGGAATATATTGAAATTATTTTAGTTCAGCTGAAACAACAGAGCCACTTAAGCGGTTTTAATCATACCAAACAAGGCTCTTGCCTCTTTTTTTAAGGTTTTCCTAATTAATAAATACTTGTAATCCAACTATAATTCCTTTTCTGGAATAAATGTGGGTGTATGCGATTATTCTTTACCAAGGGTTTTAAATTAAATGTCAAGAAGAAGAGAGAAACGCTGATGTATCGTTCATGAAACACATTTCTGTGCAACAGGAGTCAAAGAAAGAAACAAAACACAAACATGTATGATTACACCGGAGTCGGGGAATGCCAGAGGGACACAGGTCATGCATGTGTAGGTTTGGTTCAGTGGATATTCAGTTAGACGAGCAATCCAAAACATACACGCACACACACACCCAAACATCAGGCAGCCATCATTGTATGGCTGGTTGAATGATGGTGATAAATTAGGGTAACATTTCATGAGGAAAAAATCTGTCCTTCATAAAAAGACATAAGCAGTAGCTATTCCTCAGAGGAAAGAGAAGGTCGTAATTATTTCTAAGTCTGGCCCTTTTGATTCTTTGTACCATCCCTGAACAAGGAACCAAACCCCAACCAATCTCAGGCTGGTAAATGTAACCCAAGCAATAGGTGACTGGTTAATATCCAGTGATGGCATGGATTATGTCCTGTGATCGAGGCAATGTCATAACACAGTGCATGGAGGGTAACAAACTCCCTAAAGAGATACATAACCTTGAATGAGATTCACTTGAAAAAAGCCTTTTATAACAAAATAGTTCCCTAAACTGTACTTTAGGCACCCAGAGAGAACTGGATCTTTTGCAAACCCACCGCCCATGAGTCCAAAACGCTGATCTCATTACTACCATGTAATCAGCCCTTTTAATGATTCGGGCCCCCTTTCAGCCTTCCCTACACATTACGTCATCAATCTGCTCCACTGGGATTCAGTCCTACTCTCCTAGCGCTGAGCCCACTGGAGCATTGGGGCTGGATTAGCAGAATGTGCTAATGCTGCACCCTTCAGGCTCTAATTACTGTACCAGAACAAGCAGATATTCATCTGGCTGATGCATTGTTCGCTTTGCCGCCCTGCCAACTGCTGTCACTCTCCAGTCTTTACTGGTATGCCGATTTTGGACATAAAGGAATGAAAGAGCACAGCTAAACTGAAATTTTGGCTCACAAACCGGGTAATGTGGTGGGAAAATAGCAGGGAAAAGCTAAGCCTTATCTTGACTGTCATAACGCGAAGATCTGTCACGATAAAGAGAGGAGGCGAGTGAGGAAATGCAACAGGAAGTGTGACATATTTGTGTGCAGAGATAGTTTTGGGCAAACACTACACAGCACACCTGGGAAGCAATGACGAAATGAGCAGTTGCCATGGTGATCAAGTTGCACAGCCTCGAAGAACTCGAAGGACGAGAAAATGTAATTCTTTTCCCCTTGGCTGCCACTCCAGAAACACCAAAGATGGAAAAAATAATATTAATAATACAGCAATTACAATACAGCACTGCTCAGTTTCAACTGAACTGTCTGTGCAAATACAAAAGATCAAGGAATCAGGTAAAGATGTGTTTAAGGATATCGCGAATGAGCCTGAAACATTAAATGGACCACATTTTACACCAGAAGAATTATTATTCACATTCGTCATGCGACAGAAAGTAGGGCCACATCTTCACAGCTCGTTGGACTGAAATCTAAAAGCAGCGTGTTTTTCTATAATCCTCTCAGGCTAGCAGTTACATAAAACATCTTGATTGAGAGAAATAACCCACTACTGGATATGAGAACAGGGTCACAGAGAAATAAACCTGAAGAGTGGGCCGTGATCTAAACATAAGGGACCATGCGCAGAAGTGCAGATGGAGGCAGAAACAGCTAGAAAACCTGCATTAAAACCTGCACAGCTGCAACTTTAAAGCAGAAATTTACTGAGTGCATGTGATTTAATATTGGATGTGGCCTTATCATCTATCACATATATGGAAGACAGCCGAATAATAGAAACTAGCTTCTAATATCGCTCACATGTGATTCTTTGTGTATTGTATTCCTGGAGCCTGGCTGTGACTCTATTCTCTACGAGAAGTGAGACATCCATCTGGCTTTCTTTGGTGATGACATCCTGAAGGATTTCTGACTGTGCTTAAATAATATTATCTTGTTGGCATGGCAGTTTGCTGTGCCCCCACTCCCTTTCGCTTACTGCCTCCCCACGGTGACTCATCAGGCCATAACCTTGAAAAACGACCTTCAGCGCCCACACTCGGCATAGCAACACTGACAAGATTTACAAAGCACTTTAGCATTGGCCTTCATTTTCCTCCATCTGTCATCTTCCCAATTATGTAGGTCTCCGAGCATTTATATACTAATGATTCACTGGTTGGTGCAATACAGCATATTACTGCCAGATTCAATACAGTATTAGCTGCAAGATCATGGTGTACCGAGCCGGTTAAAGAGCCTGCACAGTCTTCTTGACTGGCTTGTTAACCTTCAACACAGGCCTGTAATAGTTCTTAATAGTCATGTTTAAAATTAAAAAGGATTACCATTGCCCAATCGATTCCACTAATATCTGTCACCACAGTGCAATATGCCAACCACTGTCCTGAGAGACAAATGCAATGTGCAGTATGTTTTACTGCCAAGCATCCGTGGGCCAAAAAAGCCTCAGAGGAAATTATAACCAGCATTGTAGGTAGTAAGGAGTCTTGCAGGGAGTCCTATTTTTGAATTGTAAATGATATGTTGTGAGATAATTAGCAGGCCAGGTTCTTAGAGAAAAGGAGCAGACTATTTAAAAGTGGAAAAAAAAAAAATGTACAGGTGTAAACTGTTGAAACAATACAGAATTCATAAAGAACTCATGGTCTAAGATGAAGCAGTGCTTCTGTTTAAATGTGTGAGCACGTCACTGCAAATCACTGAATCATTCATTTGAGTCAGTATTCTCAATAGTAAGACTAATTATTATATTTTCCCATCACCAAGTAATCTGATTCTCTCACACAGGTCTCTATATGTCAGTGTGAAGTCCAGAAAGCTTGATCCACCTTTATTTATTACAAGACTTAGTGCTGATCACATTAAAAATGTAATGTTATTCTTCTATATGAGTCATGTGGCCCAGCAGGCAACTGAGCCAAGCTGGAGAAGGATATCTAATGCAAATGCATTAAAGAAACTGAAGACACCCTTTCAGCAATGATTTTATGGTTGCTAAACAGTTTTAACCAGAATGGATAGACTACCAAGTTTCCATCTAATGTTTTTATACACACGCGGTGTAAATAAAATGATTAAAGTGTAACACTTTGAGTCACAACGTGAGAGAATTAACAAAGACTTAATTTCTTATTCCGGCGAGGCAGAACCTGCATCTATCAGAGGAGACGTCCTTCCCACAGTCATCGAACTTGCTCAGAGGCAAACTCAAGTTTATCTGTACAATAATGTAATTACCCTGATATGACATTAGTGAAGTTGTGATTTTGTGCCATCTGCATAGAATTGAAGTCGTGCGCTGAATTACGACTTCACACAAATTGAGAAATCGGGAATTTGATTTGCTTAGCAACACATGCACCAGTAAACAGAGATTCTAATATATATCTAAAGATCACCTGCTCATATTTCACCCATCTTCTTTTTATGATACCCTTGATAATGATCCTATAGCATTAGCATTATTAGCATATTAACTTTGTGAAAAATTGTACATGCTTGGCATGCTGGATGATTCAAATGATTAGAAAAACAACAAATGGGCTTTGGCTACCACTGCCACAGAAAAGGCCCTGCTCAGCCTTTATGAAAATATATTGAATCATGCAGCTTTCTTAACAGCATGATCTTCATATTGGCTTGGCTATTACAGGGCAGAGGAGCACTGTAGTTACAGTCAGTCAGAGCTGAAGAGCGTGTGCACTTGGTCTCATTAGAAGATCCTGCCAGAAGCAGCCAGAGGAAAATCAGCTGGATGCTACAGGGCAACTCCACTGAGTGGCATAACAGCCAATAAAAAGCCTGCCTCCAGTTTCTAAAATGCACGGTGGCAATAGACAAATACTGAGGTAAAAACTGACCCACAAAAACTAAAAACAGGAAAGAAGCAAGCGGCACAAAGAATATGAGCAAGCAACACCGAACATAAAGAAATACTTATTTGTGTAGATAGTGAGCATTTTCCATGACAATGAAAACACTTGCATTAAACCAAGGTGATGTTTGCACTGAATGAAATGGGCAGTGAAATATTGACTGCAGAGTCTGGCCAACATTCACAGAGTCAACAGGGCCTGACAGCTGGGTGGTAATTACTGCACCATTCACAGAAGGACAACGTCTTGGCAAAGACTCAAACACTACCACTGAGTTCACACCACACTAAAAGGTTACAAGTCAGTTCAATGTTACAGATAGGCAATATGCTGATTTCTGCTCAATTAGCAGTAATCAGCCTTAGTTATGACAAAGTGACACTAATTTAGTTTTATTAATGCAGCCAGCACTCTTTCCTACTAAAATGCAGTGATATCTTAATATGCAACATCCTCAGCATTCAGTGCCCAATACATAATTCATATCCTTCATCTATTATTCAGCCACTCGCAACTTTATGGCACAGTCTACTAAGGCAATTACGTAATTAATGCAAAATAACAAGAAAGAAACCACATCGTCTATTACATGCAGTCCCTGGTGGCTGAAATTGTAACTTTTAAACACATTCTACTGTTTTTTAATAATAAAATCTCAAAAAGAGCAAGGACAGAAACTTTCTTTATAAAGTTTCACCGATAATACAGATTAGTGATTGAGGGATGGAAACTGTATCATGGAATAAATATCAATAACCAGTATATTAATGAAGAAAAATGTACTTTGAGCATAATCAAAGCTTCATTGTACAGCTGTCTTTCCTACAGGCTACCTCACTCCTTAGCCTTAATTGTGACTACACAACAAACATTACCAAGCCAGAAACAACAGGAAAGGGGTCGTAATAGAATGTCCTGAAGGAGACTTCTACCTAGGGGCTTTCTATAAAGCACTCCTACCACAGTTAGTTACCCTCATTAATTATAGAGGCCAGTTAAAGCCTAGCATAGTATAGAGAAGCCTTTCAGGAAAGCCCAAAGGAGGTGGCAGTCAGCTGGCTCAATGACCACTGCTCTAAACTCAGCAATTCATTCAGGAGGGAAATCTGACTCCCTCCTGTTCAAGAAGAGAAAGAGAGAAGGTGCAAGCAATGAAATAAATAAACCTCAGTACTACTAGTCAGGTGATGCCATAATGCCTGTAAAACAGCTGTGTGATGATAATAAAACAAGATGCATCAGAAGCAGTCTTCTTTACAGAAATACCACTTCATTGCAGTGTTACAAAAGATCTAACTACTGAGTGTGTGTACAACAATTGACTTAACTCTGGTGTCCAAAAGCTCTGACACACACAAGGGCTTTGACTCCTGTTTTCAGCGGCTCTCCGTCTGTTTACAGTACCTACAGAAAAGCGTTAGCTTTGCCAGTTTAAAATAACTTGTATCTATTGTTGTAAATGTCTGAACGACCAAACTCCACTGTAACTCAAGTAAAGTAAACATAAAAGCGCAGCAATTAAACTAAGCAACAAAAGACTCGCGATTAGCAGCAGGTTGAGTGTAGTAAATATTTTTAGCTTGTTTCCAACACCGCCTGGACATTTTCCATTTTGCTGGACTTGTAACTCCACTTGGCGTTTCTTATTTGCAACTTGTTTCTTTAGATCACAATCGTGCTGTTCATATTATGTCACAATCATCCCTGCAGCATGTGCACCCGCTTTGTGTCATTCATCAGAGAAAGAGGCCATAGGCTACGTGTTATGTAACCTGGTAAACATTTTCTTAGATACCTTTATCTTGAAAGAGAATCAAACACCAGCATAGTATGAACAATTCAATCAATCCAAGATATATGAGTGAATTTTCCCAGAGCGCTTGTGCTCAGGGCACCGACAGGTTGGATATTGATAGTTGCAGATGTTTTTCATGATTCATGGCCTTTGCATTGTGCTTGAGGCACCATGTGGGCTGGGGGGTGCCGAGGCCATCTCTTCTGTTGAGTTTACTCTTCAAACCTGCACAGGAATGACTGCTGCTAAAAATAGCTAAGCTCACCACAAACCAGACTGTAGCATCATCAGTCCACAGGATATCTATTGATCACCATATTGATTAAAAAGATTCACACCTAATTGCTTTCCAATGGACTGTTATGATGAGAAATAGGCAAGAGGGAAGCCTCTGGAATAGGAGAAACCATTAAAGACCCTTTAAAGACAAACAAAGCTGCATATTTATTCAAAGTATAGCAACATGTAAGGTTTTTTAAGCTGTTAGTATCGGAAGCACTACACGTTTTTTTCTCCTCACAATACTGTAGCACAATCTCATCCCTTTATAGGAGGGGAGATGCACAGTCTGTGTAGCTGTGCAAACAGTTCTTTATTTCCCTCAATGGCACATGTCTCCCACCCTTGGGGTAGTGGGGGATTTCTGCAAACCCCACATATTGAGAGGATAGCACCACTGTTTAAATAGTGCCCTCCAGACTGCTATTATGCTACCATATGGCACACCTCTGTCTGTCTTCTAAGTCAGAACAAAGAGAGAGCTGCCACTAAAAGCTAAAACCATTTCCTCATCTTTTGTGCACAAACTCTTGAAGAGGCACCAATGTACCCCCCCCCCCCCCCCCCCCAAAAAAAGCATAATCTTTGCATATTCAGACTGCTTTGAGCTTGTAGTAAGGCAACAGCAACTTAAATAATCAGCAAATAAAACCAAAGTATGCAGAAGAGCATGTCTGATAGAACAGGATGAGGAACCTTGGAGCAGATAGGGTATAGTAGTAGAAAACCACACTGGGTGACACAGCCAAAAACAGGAAACTGTGCTTGGTCTGATGAGCCTCAATTTCTGCTGTGAAATTTGGATGGTAGGGTCAGAATTTGGATAAAACAACATAAAAGCATGAATCCATCCTGCTTTGTAGCAGCAGTTCAGTGTGGTGATGGTGGCATAACTCTGTAGGAATATATTCTTGGGACACTTTGGGCCCCTAAGTACCAACTGAACATTGTTAAAACACCACAGCCTCCCTGTGTTTCCAGAACCTTGTCAATTCTGTGTCATTAAGAATAAAGGCAGTTCTGGAGGCAACTTGGTACTATTAAGGTGCACCTAATGAAGTGGCCATGTGTATGTTTCATACCAGTATTAACATTTAACAACTTCTGTAAGTAATTATTATTCAGTGATTGTAGCTTTTTCACGATTGTTCACATTATTCTATTTTATGACGCATGCGTCTTTTCCATTTGTTTCATCTACCCTTTCTTTATTTTTTAATTAATTCACATTTATTATTATTTCATTGTCCTCAGTTTTATTTGATGTACTCGTATTCTGGCCCATTACAAATTCAAACTTACTTCTTTGATGTTTTTTCATTAATTTATTCAATTAAAATGTTTATTATTGCAGGTTATTTATTTTCTTCTATTACTTCTTAGGCTTTATTATCAGACTGATTCATTAACAGAGTGAGGCACGTCATAGTTCATAGCTGGTCTGGACTGAACACATGAACAGCTTCAGTACTGTTTATGTCTCACATCTCAGTTTTATAGTCAGTTCCCAAACAATTTTCTCTGTAAGAACTCCAGATGTCAGGTACAATTATTTCATACCCACTCCTCCAGTGACACATTACACTGACTGTATACAAGCTATCAGAGTTCTCAAGATTTTGTTAGAAAGCAAAGAACAACAACAACAATAAAACAAGGCCCATATCTAGTTTTACCAGGAAATCGCAGAAAACACGAGTTCGGTCAGTAATAATGGAACAAACATCCCCAGAGAAACGCACACACTGAAGATTATATGCACAAGAGCTAAACATGAAACGTGAGACATGAAACCCTTATCACTAGGAGCCTACCACTTGTCCTGAAAACCCATTTTCCTCACGACGGCAGTGCAAGCGTTTAGCACTAACATGTGTCAGCTCTGAGGATGGTTTCTCGTTACATACTTACATACATTACAGAGCACGCCGTGACATTTTCTGAACCTAACAAAAAGGTGCTTTTAACTGACTCTACCATAGTGAGCGACAGACAAAGACAGACAAATGGCATATACTGATCCTGGCTTGTTGTCTATTATAGCAAGACACACAACTAATGAACCAGAAATAATGAGAACGTCTTTTTCCTTAACTGATTTCTACCAGCTGTTAGCAGAGGGAAAAAGAAAACAGTGAAATTCACTGTGACGGGCATCAGTTGTTGCTGCAGTCTCAGAGCTCGTTCCAGCTTTGTCAGCTAATCAAACTCAATATATGACTCGGAAATGCACTGCACTGGAGTAATGTAGAGACATAATGGGACAAAGTTGATGTCAATTATTTGTCTTTGTGATGCTCTCGGTGATAGAAAATCTATTACCAAGTAATACCAAGTAGTTCCTGACATACACTGGATTTTTAAGACCGATACCGATATTTGGTGATTTAGAAATCAGAAATTTTTTCTGTCAGACACAGGAAACAGAAACCGAGTCTTAAGAATGTTTCCAGGTTGAATCAACGCTGTAAAAAAATAAAAGCAGTTCAGAGGGCAAAATAGGATCGAACTATTAGGGAAAAAAAAAAATATTCTTGCAACTAGACAGAGCAGCCTTTTAATGGCAAACACTGCAGTACTGTTGCTGCTTTTAATAAAAACACATTTGCTGAATTGAACCAGGACCTGCACTGGACAGCTGTCTTTGTGTGTTGGGGTTGTTGTGTATTTTCATTGGCCAGCCTCTTTGTCCCCCTGTGTGTGTGTTCATCTATGTCCTCTCCAGAGACGCTCATCTTTTCTGACTGCTGCGCTGACACACACACAAAGGAAAAAAAGAGACCGATTGCATGCATGAATAGCTGTCCATGTAATCTGCAGTCCCTGACACACGTGGAACAACAGGAGCCACCCAGGCTTTTATTTGATCCTAAGATGGACTAAAATATTGACAGATCAGCGATTTGTCGTGTAAATATGATGTACAAATGCTAACACAAACAATGCAAACAATCCAGAAAAATACTGACGCTCATAAAGCAACTCATCGAACTACCCACTGGAAAAGAAAATTCTTTCTCTCGAGGAAAATTATCCAGAGTGGGTGGAAAATAAGACAAAGATGAATTAAACACTGAAAGCGTAAATTTTCAACTCTAAACGCCAAAAACAACCGCTCCGCCTCATCTCAGCATCTTCCTGTACCGCTGGACACAGCTGGCTCAAAGCTCTCCTACTCTTTGTTATTTTCATCAACTGTGTGTCATCGCACATCTGACAGAAAGCGTATATTGTCACAGATAAAAGACACTAAAGGAGAGGATATCAGAATAAACAGACCCTGCACTCCCTAAGTGCAGCTCAAGTAGCCCTCATTACAGGCACCCAGCCACGTCTGCAGGATGATGACAGGATCGTGTATTTCTCGGAGAGCTACACACTGTTGGGCTGGAGTACAGATGTTTTTTCCTTAATGATCACTTTCATTATGACGCACAAGACCAGCCGCCTTCTTCCTGGTAAACGAAACAAAACTGTAAAACACACTCTGCCGAACACTGCTAATGTGACTAGGGACAAAGTGCTGCAATTCTTTCACCATTTCATATCGATAAATTAATGTCAATAGTATTGTTTTGTTCATTCAGACTGATGGCAGCATGTTGGTAATTTATCTGCAGAAATGATTACATGAGAAAGCAATTATTTGCAAACATTGGCTGTGTCACAAGCTTCTGATTCTGTTGGATTAAGAAATGAATTTTACTCTGTTTCACTTTTGGTTCCCGTCATACTGGCCTGCAGAGTGGTTGGCGATTCCCAGGCAAGCGCAAGTTGAGAGGGAAAAATGTGTATTTGCCAATCAGTCAGCAAGTGGTTCCTGGAGGTTGCTGGAAGCTGCTACGTGATATGCAATTACTTTGGTCAATAGCAGATTGCCTCAGTCATCCACAGTTCAATAAGAGAATTCACACCCAGAAACAGTCATCACAATATGTTGATTTTAATATAGTAAGGCTTTTTTCCTTTCTTTCAATGAGAGCACTCTCTGTTTTTAGTTTGCATCAGGCTTTTTCAGGTTTTATTACCACTCAGAAAGTATCTGAGTGTGTTTGCAGACAAGTCGGCGTGATCCATGCTATCTATACTCAGCTGCAGCAATCTGCTGGCCACCAAAGCAATAACAAGGATGTTTTTGGTGCAGAACCATTTTTGCAACCCCTCTCCATAACAATAAGTGACAATGAGCAACCACTCACCAAACCAGATAAAAAAAAAATACAAATTTGTCCCTAATGACTCATTTCTACATCTGTGTGACTGGTGTAAAAGATGTAAAACTAACAATTAATAAGAAGAACCTTGGGAAAATGTGTCCTGATGTTATAAATCAAGTGAGAAGTATTTTTTAAATAGACTTCAACACTTTAGTGTTTTTGCAGCCAGAGCGGTCGTCCTCTGCTTTCATTAGACAGAATACACATGTAAGGCATTCCACATTTGCTTCACTTGTAGGCCTATCCATCTTTTTTCTTTTCAACAATCTCTGGTATGGACAGATAAATACTTAGATCATGAATCCCAGGTTACCCATTCAGTTATTCCAGTCTGGCAATAGTTACTCTGCAGGATCAGAAAAATGTTTAATCTTTTCCAGCTGCAGTGGGTAGCTGGGTTGTGCATTCAGAGGCACCTGACACAGTATGCTCCTTGTTAATCACACAGACTCTTGGCAAATGCTGTGCATCGAATCTCAGGATGCCAGTAATGTCTCAGATTTCAGAAGCTCTCACAAAATATTGCTTGAAACATTTGTACTTATGATTTCTTTATACAAAACTCACTATCTGAAAAACTGCGTGAACAGAACCATTTACAAAATGCGCACTGATGCCACACATTTGCGGTGTATGAATACTGTCTGAAAATGCGTTACGAGACCGTAAGATAAACATTCCAGCTCTTGAATACATTACATGTGACAAAGCAAAGTCATCCCTCCTTTTAAATTAATACGTGTTAAGTAATACTTCAGTTTTCTGGAGCTATATTCCAGGGATCAGGATCCTTGAAATGAGCTTTCTGAATCACAAAACATTTACATTAACTTGGAAAAATAGGAAGTCATCCTTGGCCTTCCTACTGAAAACAAAAAAAACAGTAAACGGCATTACAGTGCTGTGCAGAAGTCTTGACCCACTCTTTGCTTCATTACATTTTGCTTCCAAGGAGCCAGACTTTCTTGTAATTTTTTATAGTGGCCTTGAGCAACGCTTCTCCAAGCTTTCTGATGGTCTTTCATAGTTTTTCTTTGGACAGCAGCAAAGAACCAATTTGAAATTGTACCTTTAGGCTTTTAGGCTGTAAAAAAAAACAACAACAAAAAAAAAAACAATTTGTTCCTGTTTTTTTAGCAGAATATATGAAAGATGTCAAAGATAACACAGTCTGACAGGCATAAAACATTTTTTTCACAGAAAAGGTGATTCCCAAAAAGCTTTTAGCTGAAAACTTGACATATATCTGTCCTAAATGTGAATCTGAGCAAGTGACAGGCCTTAAAAGAACTACAGCAAATGAAAAGTTTCTGAAAGTCTGTCATTAAGAAACAGGACAAAAATTAAGCAAAGGCCTGACACAGGACCTGAGAGATGTACCTGACGCTTCAACTGAGTCATCTAGTATTCACTAAAGTTTAATCAGAAATCGTTACTTATTTCCTCGAACAATATCAAGAAGTGAGTGGTGGCCCAAGATTTTTCCCCAGTACTGTAAATGATACCACTTCTAGTCCGATAATCATATCATGTTTTTTTGTTGATGTTTTCTTGTCTACTTGAATGACAGCACACGTGCAACCACAGAGCTGGACAGAAAAATAAACTAGTCCTTGCTATGCCCTTCAGAACAACAACAGCAAATCATCCATTTCTTTAATGGCAAAGAACAGTCGACACATTACAGAGACGAGGCCTCACAGAGCACAGCGAGAATGTAAATCTGCTGAAGAGACAAATAAGACAACTAAAACACAATGATGGAGGCAAGGTGAGATGAAGAACGGAGGGAAGGAACGGCAATCATTAGCTCATAAAAATCCTGCAGTGAGACGGTGTGAAGCTGAACCACAATCCCGATGACACAGAGAGAAAGAGGTGACCTGTGGAGCAGATGAGGTCAGGATGAAAAAAGAGACATGGGGAAAAATGTGGAAGATGAAAAAAATGACAAATATGCTCCTTTGTAACACATCAATCTTGAGTACGATGAATACTGAACTAAGAGCTGAAGAGTAAACTAATCACTACCATATTGTCCATCAGTTCTGCTCCGGCTGTATTTTTACTGTTTCGTTGGCTCGTCGGCCAACAGAAAACTGTCACGGCTGTCAGATCACATCTGATTTAAGCTCAGCACCTGACCTATATGCTGATGACACCCGCTCTGGTATAAATCTCCATCACAAAGCAACTTTTGTGCTGGAGAAGAGATCACTCACGAGCAGAATAACGGTTGTCCTGACAAAGACCAACTATATTATGTTCTGTTTTAATGTGCAGACAATATGTCAATAATATTAAATGCAAAGAATTTACTGCAGATACTAAACATTTTTACTTGCTGTTGTGCAACCCAAGTCAAAAAGCAACATTGTGCTAATTTCACTTGCATTGTAGTAGTCCGAGTCCTGTCCCTGCGCTTCCTCATTAGTCTGCAGAGGCACAGGGCCTTGAAGTACAGAGTGAGACAAAGGCTGATTCTCTCATACAGCAGAGAGCCCTGAGGCCCAAAGACAAACAGGAGCAGGGCAATGGAGAGAAAGCATGAAGGAAGCATGGCAGAGAGGACAACAAATAAAGCCTGAGTATGGGAAGCAGCATTCTGCAACGTGCTTAACTGAACTTTCAGAAGCAATCCGAGTAAGGTCCAGTTCCAATTATAGAGATATTCTGAATTTCAATTTAAAATTTTCAAACTTGTTCTGTACTAAGTGAAAGCCCTGCAAAATTAATAAAAGTTCCAAGGCTTGTGGTGGTGGTGGTGCATCATTCCTGTTGAGTCATGACTGCAGGTTACAAACATCCTTCCCTATCTGTAATTGATCAAAGCTTTGTTTCTCCCCTTGTAAATATTCCAAGGCTCTCGAATTCAGTCTCTACCAAGAGTTTCTTGCACCAAACTATTTCATTAATGAGGCCAGTGAAGTATGTAAATCAAAGTAACAAGCTGTGCAATCTGTTTGCATTAATATAGCTGTAGGCCATCTCCCTTTAAAGTGAACCTAATCCTGAGAGAGGAATGGGATCATTAGCTGCTCTACTCGCATCCACTTCTCTCATTAGCAGACCAGTCACCACGAGGATATATTGCTGTAGTAGTGTGTTTTAATATTCATGCTTTCAGGTGGAGCACAACCTCGAGCCCCCTCTGTTTCTCTTTGTCACACAAGGCATCCCAGACAACACAAAGGCAGCACTGCTCCTGACACACTGACAGACTGCCTCCCTGCTCTCCATTCAGACCCCCACCCCACACACACACACACACACACACACACACACACACACACACACACACACACACAAAGAGACACTGGAGAATATAAGAAAGCCATTCGGTTAGACCGACCCAAACAGGCTATGCTATACACCCACATTTAGCGGCCTGTTGACAATTATAAGAAAGCATAAACTGCTCGTGTGTGAGCTCATACTTCAACGAGTGTGTAGCAAAAGCTTCTGGCATCTTGTCTTCTGCTACGCTCTTTCATGTATCCCAGCAAGCCAATGCAGGTCAGGCTAAGTTTAAAATCCAGGTACTGTAACGCTCTGTTGGGGCACCTGAGCCGAGTGTGAAACAGCAATGAAAGACAAAGACCTCATCCAGAGGGTACCAACGGAGCAATGGCCCTTTGCAGTCTTTACACAACGCACCAGCTCTTTCATTATCAGCAAAAACTGACTGATAAAGTGTGACTGAAAAGAAGCTGCTTCCACGTATCAAATCCTCAGCAAGGTGACTGTAGAATGCCACTATAGACAGACAGACAGTATAGCGAGGTAATCTGTTCAGCCAATCATGACACTGGCGTGCACCGATGGTGGTAAACAGAAATGACAGATTACGTCTCATGAAACATTTAGACCTAGCAGAGATTTTAATGATTTATATGAAGTATTGCAACAGCATCAGCCTCTATGAGATCGGAGCACACAGACATATGCATATCTTTCATCTCTAATACACAGGTTCTATGTGTATTAAGCCTGGGCTGGACACTTCTGAGGGTCCTCACAATGTAAAGTCAGTCAAGAGACCGAACTGCAGACATCACAGATCACTGAGTTTTCACACCATCCATCCATTTATTTCTGCTTATCCAGCTCAGGGTCGCTCTGGGGCTGGAGCCCATCCCAGCTGTCACAGGGCGAGAAGCGGGGTACACACTGAAAAGGTCGCCAGTCTGTCAAAGGGCAAGCACACAGAAACAAATAACCGTTCACACTCACATTCACACCCAAGGCCAGTTTGGAATCACCAGTTAACCTAAAAAGCAGGTTTGGGGGATGTGGGAAGAAGCCTTAGTACTCGGAGGGAAACCACACAGGCACAGGAAGAACACAAAAACTCCACACGGTGTTTTCATGCTGGATAACGTAAACTATAATAGCTATGAATAGTTTTATGCCATATCGTATAATCTTTGATAAATTTTTGCATGATATAAAAATGTCATATTGTGATGTCATATCAATAGCAATGCCATGAATCTATGTTCTGTGCAACAGGACAAGCCCAGGCATGTCTGAGAGCAAGAGCAACATCTCATCTTCCAACTACAATTTAGGAGGTTTGGTATGTCAACAACTTCCAACAAAGCACAAAAAATATGCAAGAAACATTTTATATAGTGCCATTTATATTTTATATAGCATATTTTTGCAATTTTATTTTTGCAATTTTATGTAGCTCCAGACATGTTACAAAGTTTAGTTACTTTAGCTATTGTCAAACTGAAGTGCTAACCAGTTATTTTACACTTTTACGTGAAATACCGAGAGAGAACACTCACTAGACCAGCGGTCTTCAACCCCCGGGCCTTGGACTGGTACCGGTCCGTGAGTCGTTTGGTACCGGGCCACGAGAGTTGAGGCTCAGGTGTGAAATGTATGGTTTTTGGGGTTTTTAATCATTTTTCAGTGTTATTTTGTTATCGTTTTTATCGTTAACTCTGTTTTCCTGGGTCTTTTCACGTGTGTTATGAATAAATATTCTTTTTTTCGGTACCGGTACTAGTTTTATTTTGTTGTATTTATCCGCGACACCTTAAAGGCCGGTCCTTGAAAATATTGTCGGGCATAAACCGGTCCGTGGCGCAAAAAAGGTTGGGGACCGCTGCCCTAGACACACCCTTGTGCTTCTACATTTTTCATGCTGGGTCACTGCATATAAAGCTGTGCCACTATTATTGCATAGTGCTGCTGGCACTGTTTCAGTAGACTCACACTTCAAATTAGGAAGTGTGTCATTAGTGACAAAAGCTCATTGGAAAAGAAGGATGGGACATTCCCTCTATTTACTTACACTTGTAAATGAAGCTGGATGGAAGCATTAATAATCCACTGTTTAGTATCTTTTTCTATCAGAAAGCCACATTTTCCACCCCTTGCTGCAAATAAACATTTGTTTTCGAGCTAGCCACATTCCCCAATGAAGATTTTTACTTGAGATGAACTTATCCTGACTATTATTTTTTTTAATCTGAAACACTTTCAAATTAATATAAGAAACCACATGCTAACGGACATTTGTTTATGCACAGCTCTCTTTACATCCCACCATTTCAAAAGAATATATCCATTAAATATATGGTATCAAACACCTGTTCAAACCGGTATAAACAATATATCAGTATGTTTATTTACATTTTATAACTCTGTTCATTATTATTAAATTAAAAGTTGGATTGTATTATTCTAGCTCAGACTTTTTTCCTGCAGCAGAATTCTTGACTTGTCCCACTAAAACACAACAGTGACCAATTCATCAATTAATTTTATTACTGACAAAGATGTTTAAACAAGAAAAAAGGTGCATAAAATCAGCTACTGCATTTGAACACGGGCCAAAAATATTAGCAATAAGGAGATCAATAAAACCATTTCATTCCTTTTAGACTTCATAAAATATCTAAACACCAGATGGGAATAACAAGAGTAAATATGCATCAGTGGAGCAGTCCCATGATAGTCCTGTTGTAGACAAACATGACAACAGTCAAATCACTACTAGGGTCCTCTGGGAGTACTCAGGGAATAAATTACCTTCCTGTAACTGCTAACGGCTACATCTTTGTCTGTGGCCTTTTGGAAGAGAAATCCTGACCACTGAGTGATCTCACATTTTGTTAGAGTAACTGTGGAGTCCCCGTAGCAACAGCTGAGCTGCTGGCACTGTGTTTCAAAGTGAAGCACCCTCAATAAGGCTACCATCCCCCTGCAGCCTCCTCACCAAGAGGTCAGCAAATCTCAGGAAAACTTCCAGAGGATTGATTGTATTCACTTTGTATTCATTTTGGTTAAAGAATATAAAACTTCAGCAAACTCTTTATTTTCTTAGCATATTTTTTTCTCGTAGGTGATAGAATTGAGACTGGACTGTGAGCGACTGGCTGTGTTTTCAAATAACAAAACAGCTGTTAGAAAAAAAAAGGATAAGCATAGGTTTCTAAGAAGATAAGCTATAATTTACTTTATCAGTGGAGGAGTTGTGCAGTTGCTCCACTGTGCCAAAAAAGCAATCACATTTTTCTGCACTCCTTGAACTTTAAATAGAATTCAACTAAAAAGATGGTGGAGATGGTGGGGGGACCTAGCCAACAGTGTGTGTCTGACTGTCAACCCACAGCCTCCACCACAGATAGATCTGCAGATCCAGAAGTGGCCAACAAGACTGCAAAGAGAGAATGTAAATAATGGACTTCTGCAAAACTGTAACTACAAATAAAATTGAATTCATAGTCACGTTGGTAGCACAGTGGTTAGCACTGTGCACGTACAGCATGGAGGACCTGAGTTTGAATGTACTGGATGGCTACGGCACCCTAAGATACTTTGACTTCCTCCGACTGTCTAAAATCAGTCATGTTTGAAAATTCTAAATTGGATCCAATGGCTATTTGTCTCTCTCCTGTCTGTGGACAGGACAGCAGTCTCGACCTTTCATACTATAACAACTTAATGGATATATGCTTGTGTTTTTTTGTTCTTTAACAGCCAAAATAAACGAGATAGCTCCCTGTGACACTAAACTAAAGATGGATCGATTCAGCCCCCCCGGATTGTAGTGAAGTAATGTTGGCCCACTATTTTTTACAACATTGCTTCAGTTCATTGAGGTTTGTGGGCATTTCTTTATGCACAGCTCTCTTAACGTCCCACCATTTCAGGAAATTTCAATGGTGTTTTGAGATGGACTGTCACTGAGCTGTAGATTTAGAGCTTGAGATCACTGTCATGACAAAATTATGGCCAAGCTTTGGCTTTTGGACAGATGACCTCACGCTCTAGAATACTTTGGTATACTGATGAGTTCATTGTTGACTCAATGACAGCAAGGTGCCCAGGTCCTGTGGCTGCAAAACAAGTCCAAATCATCACCCCTCCACCACCATGCTTGTCAGTTGATATGCTGTGTTTGGTTTTTGCCAAACATGGTGCTTTGTATTATGGCCAAACATGTCCACTTTGCTCTTGTCTGCCCAAACGACATTGTTCCAGAGGCCTTGTGGTTCTTTTAGATGCAAACCTAATCTGTGCTACCATGTTGTAGAGAGAAGAGCCATCTTTTATCAGTCGTTTTATAATTCTTCTGTCATTATCTGAGATGTAGCTTTTTGTAGTTTCTCTGACTTTTGGAGGAATTTCCTGACATCCAGAGAGAATAGCCAACTGTCTTGTCTTGAATGTATACCACTTGTGAATAATCTTTCTCACTGTAGAATAAAGGACTTCAAACATGTGTGGAAATGCTCTTAATACCCTTCCAAACCTGACGGTGAGCAACAATTGCTTCTCTAAGCTCATCGCTGATGTCTTTCCTTTTTGGTATAATGTTAGCACACACCTGAACGCCTCAGACCAGCAAACTGACAAAACGTCTGCTTTTAAAAAGGTGGTCACTCTTGCTGATGATCAGTTAATCAAGTGCATTTGATTAGCAAAACCTGGCTGCTACTTGCTGCCTAAATTTCTATGGAAAACAGTAAGGATGTACTTAATTTTTCACATTCTGCTTCTACATTTTGGATAAAATTTGTTAAATATATAATGACACAGTTTAATATTCCTTGAGGGGTTGTTGACTGGAGGTTGGTTTTATCCACTTCTCAAACTGTTAGGACCAGATGATTTTTTTCATCATGTCCTCATCATAAAACCATAGAACTGAAAGAGGGTGTAAGGTCCTTTTCACATGGTGTATTTTACAGTGATGTCCTTTAAAGGTGACATAATATTACCGGGACCTAAATCTGTTTTCCCAGTGACAAGTGTTATATCCCCACATACACACACACACACACACACACACACACACACACACACACAGAGGTTCATGGTGTGAAAGCAATATCAGCTACACGACTGTAAGCTGATAATAATGCTGGAGTTTTGCTTCAGTAGAAGGTAAAAAAAAAAATGACAGTATATTCTCTTTTCACAGTGGGCACACCCACTGTCCTTGAAAAATCATACAGCTTTTTTTTAAAAATGTGATTCATCTTTTATTCTCAGGAAATGACAAAAATGAGAGACAGCTAATTCTCAGGCTGACTCTGTGTGGCAACATTGCATTGCAACATTAAAATCACAGAGCAGAAAAAGCCTGAGGGCAAAGAGGATTTCAGGCACTTCCATCAACCTGCATGGAGACAAGAACTCATCTTACAGGGCGGTCTAATGAGATGTGCTCACTTTCCCTTCCCAAACATAGTGGAAAGATCCATAATTCATTAAAGCAAAACTTATGTTCGTGCATTACAGCTGCCACCGCTTTAAAAAGACGGACACATTTCCTGCCCTTCTTCTGAAAGCCCTTGGTGCCCTGCTTTGCTCTGGTGCATGCGTAATTTGTGCTTTTAATTTCTGCTGAAGGTGGTTTTATTATGCAGACACCATGGGGGTGGTTACACTCCACTGAATTAATGTCACCTGATTGGATGCCAGGGAATGGAAGAAGGGTAAAAATATGAATATGGAGCCTTTGAAAAGTTTGAAAGTGCATTGAAAAAAAAATCAGGTAAAAGACAGGCTCAACGAGTATATGACCTGAGCTAGTTTGCATCCCCTGTTTTTGTTTTCCTGGTGGGCCATGAAACCGATGTGGCTAGTCAGGTGGATTTTACTCCTCCCTCCCTGGGCCAGGTTAGGCAGAAAGATAACCAGGATGCCAGACAATCACAGCAGAGCTACAGCATTCTCCTCTTGCACTCCACTCTTCTCTTTTCCACCCTGGTGACGTCAGCCCCCTAGACCACACGACTCTGCTGCAAACAGCACACCTGCTGGCTTCACAGTCCATCTGGCCCCGCTCCATGTCTTGCTCAGCTCTCCGAGCAGAAATGCAGATCTGTTTACAACCTGGGCACACAGTCACGATCCTATAGTAGCTGCGGTTTGCATTTCACGCTTGCTCGCTGGGGGAAAGAGGAGTGGTGGCTCTGTAGCCCGCTGGTGACAGCAGACACCAAAGTGACAACAATCACGCGTCTTATTAGGGTTTCGTTGTTCCCATTACAGGTTAAACAATTCCTCGGTATGCTGCAAGATGGTTTTGCTGTGTGTTTATCTACATGTCGCTGACTAATCAGGAGAATTCTCCCAGGGTTTCCTTACATCACTTCACCACAACTCCACAGCATCCACAAACAGAGCAGCCGCTGTCTTGTAATTGAAGTGACAGGCCCTCTCACCTACTACTAAAATCAGCATGAACATAAAACTGCACCACCATCATCAAAGCAACGCTGGGAGTAGAGAGAGACCAAAGGGAGGGAAAGACGGTTATTATGATCAGGGCCTGGGCTTGTTTTAAGTTTTTAAAGAAATATGCCTGCGCTGACAATATCAATCGTTTGTTTTGGGTTCTGGAAAATCCCTCTTAAAAGAGGACATGTGCCGTTCGTGAACACCGGGAAGCTGCAGCCATTTAATCATCACATCCAACCCTGCATCAACAGCACATGGCACATCTTTGGTTTTATCAGTGTAGTGGCACATTGTGCAACTGAGGGGGCATGTTTCATGGGATACCCTATGTGCATTGCTGGAAACTGCATGGACAGCGTTACCAACAGCCTCCCTTCTCAAGATTGGAGAGGATATCATTATTATTATTATTATTATTATACAGAGGGAGGGGAACTGCTTTCATTCATTACTTTAAGAGGATAGTGAGCTTCTGGCAACCACTCAATCCGAGCTTGAGTTATGTCTGTACTACAAGGCTCCCTGACGTCTCTAATCCCACGACCGAATTCTCTGATGGTTGAGGTAATAGTAGGTCATGAAAGGGGGAGAAAAAAGGTTTGCACAAGCCTATTCGGGATGGCAAAATAAATAACTACACGTTTCTATTTTAGGTCTAATTTATCTTGGTTGACACCAGCAGCAGGAGCAGGAGCAGCAGCGGGGCATTCAGGCACTTGCTGCCACCCCCCCTGATAAAACACTTGCTTTTCTGTCTGCCAGGTCAGACACAATCGCAGCGCGCTGTGGACTGAATAAACAGGTGACTAACCTGAATGGTGCACGTATATTCCGTGTCGTCCAGCAGCCTGACCGTGCAGTTGTATTCCCGCTCAAGATTCCTGACGCTGCCACTCATAAATCGGCTCAACATCTTTCTCTCCCAGGTTTCGCCGCTCTGCGTCTACAGGACCAGAACAATAAACTCGAACACCAGCATGCAAGTGAATGTCACATTGACCGCATTTCCCGGTCCCCTGAACGACCAGCAGCCACGGATTCAGCCGCCGAGGCAAGCACCATTGTTGTCCCGTTAAGTTTTCCGTGCTGTGGGCCCGTGCTGAGAGCGAAATCCAAGGATGCCCGCATCCAGATCCAGAGGCTGCTCAGCCCTGCTGCTGCTGCTCTGTGTGTGTGTCTGTGTGGCGCTGAGGATTATCTCTCACCATTCACTGCTGCCACTTGAGCAAGCGGGCGGGTCCAAATGAAAACTGACGTCAAAGAGAGCCAACGGGAGTGTGAAGTTTCAGTATATACTGATTTTCTTTTCTTACGCCTAATTTTCCCATGACCAGCAATTATGCATTAGAAAACTTTTAAAAGGTTAGCTTCTTTTTATGACTCCCTCAGTATGAAGTTAAAATTATTCACCCAAATCATGCTGTGCGAGGAGCAGTGTGAATCCTTTAATGGGTCTTTGGAGGTAGACTTCAGGTTCACGATGAAACGTTGGAGAGAAATCAAGCTGCTCCTGCCTGGCTGACCTAAAACCAGCGGCGTCGGGTGTCACACAACTTCCCAGGTGGTGGATATTAAATGTGTTGGGCTGCCACCTGCAGGCCATTCGTTGTCATTGCGGCAAGCAAATTGAGTGAAAATGTTTCGTCAGCCTAAAACGGAAATGCAAAGCTTGTATTACAACAACAACAAAATCACGTTAAAGTGGCGTAAGAGTGTATTAACAATTTAAATCGATAAAAACAAACCGTCCGGAGGATGACGTACATCTCTGCCGTGACCCGGATTCGAACCGGGGTTGCTGCGGCCACAACGCAGAGTACTAACCACTATACGATCACGGCGAGCTAACGGGGACTGACTGCACCCCGCTTATTTTTGTCTTTAAGTAGAGTACGTCATCACGATGCTTCGAGGTCGAAAATTGATTTATTTTAACCGTCGCCTAATCCACTAATCCACATTTATGTCCAAGACATGAGTTTTTCATAATCAAACACTTGAAGCTAATTGTTGTTGGATCACAAATCTAAATCCGGTTGTTCAGTGATGACGCGACGAATCCTACTTCCGGGTCTAAAGTAGTCTGCGTTTAATATGGCTTTTGTGTTGTTAACATGCTTAATGTTATGTATTTTCTTCTATTTGATCTCAAAAAGCTCCTAAAACAGTCAGTGATCACTGTTGACCTCCCTCGGCTTTTATTACCGCTAATCATTTATTTAAGCTCAGTTTTTAAAACCTTAGGATGTAACTACAGCCCAGCCCATGCAGCAGTATATGAATGACTGACCTCGTATTGTGGATGGATTATCGCAGTTGTTCTCCTGGCTGAAGTTTGGTCCTTTTACAGCATCCTGCCATGCGATTACATTTGTTCCTGACCACCGAGAACACTCACGTTAACTTTTATCGAGTGGAAAAAAGTTAGCTTGTTTATATTATGCTAACATAGCTGTGTCGCTAGCGGTCACGTAGCACATCATTATATAGCAGCTAGCCCAACTTCAGTAACCCTACAAACGTCACTGCTGTTTAGTTTTCTGTCTTCATTTATGCTGGAAGTGATAACAGAGCTGTACGTTTTAATTTGTTTCCAAAACCCCGCAGTCAGGACATGCTATATTGTATTTAGATAGAAGCTAGCGAGCTAACTCCCTGCTAACTTCTAACTCCGTTAAATGTCATAAATTCCGTTTTCATGGATGCCTGGATGTTAAACTCAATTGTTACACCTGGTAGAGCAGAACGCTGATCATTTTATTAAGGATGAAAGACTTTAGACAGTTTTTCAACTCTCAGTAATGCCATAGTGATCGTTTGATATATGGACCTGCAGCGGAGTTTAGACCCAGACACTGCTAGTGACGTCAGACTGAACAACCGGATTGTCTGGTGAAAGTGCCTTGCTCAGAGGTTAGAGGAGATCTAGACTATTTTGAGCTGCAATTGTAATTGGTTTTTTGGGGTTGTTTTTTTTTTTTACATTTTCTTTCATAACTAACAGACTACTTGAGATAAAAAAAATTAAAAAAAAAAGCATGTACCAATAAACACACACATATATACAATAATTAATAGTGCGGTTGATATTTTTACTAGCAAGGTCAAGACTACAATATCCGTTTCTTATGCAGGAAGTCGGAGAGCTAGAATTGCCCCCCCGTGGGCATTATGTCCACCTGCTATATGGTAAAATGTAATCACATTATTGTAGAAGTACAGTACTATACAACTCACGAGTCACCCCTTATTTCTATTTTGTTTCCAGTTCGCCAGACTTTTTGTAAGTTTAAAAAAAAGATCTTGAGCAATAATCTCGAGTCAAAGTTTTTTGGACACTCATTTTCACACCATTTTCAGCTTTTTTTTTAGACCATGGTTTTTTGTTTGTTCTATTGTTCCATTTGCTTGTTCTGCCACTTAACACTGACCAGTGAACCATTCAAGCATAAGAAAATGCAACTAGCCAAAGGCACAAACCAGTGTTGGGTCTACAAATGACAGACTCAGCAATCTTAAATTGCATCTTTAAGCACTTTTAAGCTGTTTATAGCAGCCTGTTGTAAAAACACATCATTTATTCCCATTTCTTTACCAGAATCTGCAGAAATTGCCAAAGATAGAACAGTTTGACAGGATCCATAAGATATTTTTTGCACCAACAAGGTGATTCCCAAAAACCTGACAGCTGAAAACTTGGCTTATAGCTGCACTAAAATAACATTTTAAAAAGAGGAAACTGAAAAAGTGGAGGACGAAGGCAGAAGTGGTGAGCTTAAAAAGCAAAACAAAAACATGGCAGATGAGCAGTATCTCAAACTCATGTTCTTAAGAAATATGAAAAAAAAAAAAAAAAACAGAAAAAAACAAAGTTGATGAAATCATAAACTGAAGACTACCTAAAGAAATTACAAGAAAGCTGCCTAAGACAGTTCAGACTTTTTTCGATGAATAAAGGTGATCATAGCAAATATTGTCTTTCAAGCTCAACAGAATTGAACAAACTCTGTTTTTGTCTTATTTGCTGTATTTCCATGTTCCAATAAATCAGAGCACCCATATCCCAGTTTACTGAAAACAATATAAAGAACTGAGGGGTGGCTTGAGACTTTTGCACAGTAATATATCGAATAATGCAACCCACAGCATTTTTTAGACTGTATACGACAAAATTAATTTATTTGTTAGGTATAGGCTATGCACTAAAGGAAAAAAAATCTACTTTGATTTTTCCAGACTTAGCAGCTACTTGAGATTTTAATTCTTCGTTTTGAGCTAAAAGCAAATTTTACTCAAATATAGTGACAATCTGATAATGTACGTTAGGTTTAAGACTTAAGACAGACAACAGATATTAACTGAATGTTTCCAGCACCTTATTGAATTAATGCCATGAAGAATTTAGACAATCCAAAGGCAAAAGACGGCCCAACCCAGTACTAGCGAAGTTAAAACTGACATATTTTAATTTATTCTACAAACTTGAATTAAGCATCACTGTGAAAATGCTCCTTGAGAAAAACAAACAAACAAAAAAAAAACAACAACCCCAAAACAATTAAAATGTAGATTTTAAAGTTCAACAGCAAAACATATTGATATAATAAACTGCTTGTTTGTTTTTGTTTTTTTTAAAAAGTGATCAACGTAGTATTCTTCATTTAATAATTTAGGCCAGCCAGCTTGCCACTGATGGAAAAAACAAAAGTGTTATATACAATTAATGTTTTCTAAGCATATAATTTATGATGAAAATCAGCTTACAGTGTTATTGTGCCTACTAATCTAACAGCTGAAGGCTGGTAAGACAAAAACAAACCTCAATCACTTACTCACTTATACATTATCATCATCATTCATAGACAAGTACAAACATGTTTACAGCAACTGTAAACAAAACAAGAGATTTCCAACCAGTATTTACAAAAGTAGTACCAGAAAGTTTTAATGTGGACAGCTGAAGTCGTTCTCATCATTCTCTTCAGGTTCATTGCTCCACGTAACAGGAATTTTAGCAGCACACACCGCCTTTCTAGTGAAAGGGCGGCATGACCCAGTCTGATGCAGCGGGGGATTGCTGCTAGCGATGTTGCCCATGCTTTTAGCAAAAGCGCCTTCTCGTGTCCTGCCTGCTGCTCCATGATTCCTCCTGTACAGCTTGCAGGAAGCCACGAGAGGCTTTCCTATGTCCACCTGCTGGCTTTCTGTCTGACGCAGTTTACTGTCTCTGTGAGTATAGTGTAGATCCACCTTTATGACCATAGACTCCTAAAAAAAACAAAAAAAACAAAAACAATTATTGTAAGGAGTAAACACTATTAGAGAAAGGTATTAGTATAGATATATGGAGACATACCTTGAGCTTCTGAAGAGCACAGAGCCTCAGAGTACAGTCTGGGTTAACATTATTCATAAGTAGTAGTGAGTCCATCTCCTCTGACCTGCCAGACCTAGAAAATATGTCTTCCATTGTCTGAGGATTAAAAGCACAAATAATGTTATTATTATTATATATGTAAACCATCTTCATCAATATAAATAAACAGCTGTATTTACAGTGGTTTGGCACTGAATCGTTGCTAAAAAAAAGTGCAGTATCACATTCAAAAATCAGCCACTAGATGTCAGGATTACGCAAGAGTCAAAGTCAGCCAAACTGACGGAATTATTTCACAAGAGCAGAGCTGCTCATAACCATTACTGCTTCCTGAGTCATCTGCGGTTGCAGCATGCTGGAAGCCTATATATGGGCAGAACTTCCTCACACATGTGAAATGTGGGTGTGAATGGTCATCATTGAGAAATTCATTTTGTCTAGTGGAAACTGACGAGCATTTTGCCATGAGCCATGTGGAATTTGTCGTGTAGGGACAAGCTGAGAATTTTATCCAAATCCTGAGTTTACTGATAGGCTTTGCCAAAAATCAAAAGCAGTTATGTAACAGTTACATTTCAGTGTATTGCAATTTAGACATACTGCCATTAACAATGCCCCTGCCTTTGTACTCCAGGGCCTACTTAGGCTTGTTCGGATAGCCGAATTTGGTGAAAAAGTCTGACAGTGAAGTGGAAAATAAGAAATACTTACAGGTATACTGCTTAGTGTGACCACGCAGTCCTGGGTATGGGGGCCTGTGGTCTTTACAGTGGCAAAAGCTACGAGAACATTAGAGTACAAAGCTGAGAAGCTGACTTCCACTTCTACTCTGCAAAGAAACATCAGCCGCTTCTTCCGTGGTAGCTCTGAAAGCAGATGTGAAACGTTTTTGGTTTTTTTAAATAGAAGGGAAAAAAGCATGCATAAAAACATGTTCCAAAACTTATTCGACATTTCATTTTTTTTTTTTAAATCATGATGCTATTTACTTAAGGAGGATTTTGCAGAGCCCATGACCAAATTAGGACTTTCAGCAACTCATTTATCTCAAGCCACAGACTTTTATCTTCCATCTAGGAAGAGTTCTTAGATTAATCCACAATATCAAGATTCAGTTTGAGCAAATGTGCAAGAAGAAAATACGAGGAAGTCTGAGTTGTCAAAACAGACTTCCTTCCATCAAAGGGGAAAATGCACAGCGTAAAATAAACCATTTCCCTCTTTGCATTAATCAAACGGAATCATGAATTATGCTGAAAAAATCTTAAACCACAGTGTGCAGATTTAGTTTGTCACACATTGTTGAGTAGGAGGTGAGAAAAAGGTTAAACAGTATCAATCACTCTCTTTGTGGGGATTTATGTTTCAGCGAGAGAAATCTACGTCATGACCGCAAACACCTCCGATGTAACTAACAGCACGTCGGGTCAACGAAGCCCACAGCCACTATTGTTACTGGCCCGTTCGGCACAGTCGCTTCCCTCTTGTACATTTCCAGCTGCTTTTTTGAATTCATCAGCATGAGACTAACAATCATGGCCTCGATATAAGTGCTCTCAAATGTCAGCAAATTCCTGGAGGAGGATTGCTGAAATATCGGAATGGACGTCAGGGAATTTACAAACAAGTGCAAAAACTAGAGGAACAGATATGTTTGACCGTGAAAAACACTGACCGTGACAAAGAGGAGTATTTTTTTTCCTATCATGGCTTGTGCAGTTTATTAAAGACTGCGACATGGCCGCATGTTAATTTGTTTTGCTTCAGAGGAAAATAAAGCATATTTGCACATATTCTGTCACCAGCAGTAACATCGATAAAGACAAAAAAAAAAAAAAAAAAGAAGGAAAATGTTCTCCCATCTCACCATTTGCTTGTCTCCAGCAGGCATCTCGCAGGTGAAGCTCTTTTGTGTGGCCGGTGGTTCGAACTGGATCTGCAAGGGATCGTGGTTCCTTCAGTGTGTGTTTGATCTCCACCGCCTGTTTGCCTGTGATTAGAGGATCTCTGCCCAGATCTGGTGGAGAAAAGGAGGGGTTCAGATGGAGGTAAATACAATGAAATACAGCAGCTACACACGTTTTTAGCGTTTCTTTGGCCCCTTCCTTTAACTCGGTCCTGTTTAAACAACTTTAAGAAAATCAGCACTGCTTGAAAACTTTGGCAACCTTGCAATTGTCCTAGTGGTCTGTTCATCTTAGGACAGCAGTGAGTGAGGAATGTTCCAGAAACAAATATGAGAGATTCATCAGAATCTCATGGTTGTATTTGAGGAACTCTGGGATATTTTTAAAAAAAAGGCATTTTTAAAATTCACTGTTACTGATGACACGAGTTTTGGGAAAAAACCCTATTCACAAGATGTCAAGCATGCAAAACAAAAGTCATTAATAGGACTAAACGGGGGATATTCAGGGAGAACTAAAACTATGCTCACAGAATAGGACACAAATTTAGAGTTGTCATCTGAATAAAGCAAGTACACTCCTTTAATGAGAGGGTTATTGCTATAACACAAACAACCAAACGAGAGGCTTAAAGAGGCTCACAAATTTAAAATAAATAAATAAATAAATAAATAAGTTAAAAAAAAGAACAATTTTCATATCCAACACCACACTTATTCATTTAAATTTTTTCACACACAGAGACAGGGCTGTCAGCAGGATGTCCTGTTCTGGTAAGTCTAATTTGTTAGTGAGCCCATGAGAGCAGTGGCAGGGAGTGCCCAAACTGCAGAGCAGCTGTCTTGCACTCTGCAGCTCTCAGGTTTCTTGCTCTTCTCTATCCAACAGTGTGAATTTCCAAAGAATGAGGTCACATGCTAAAGGCATTTTGAAAATTTCTTCTACCGGGGGCCCATCAAACTGACAAACACACTGAACAGCTTCCCTTCATCGGCACAGTCATCGCTTTACTTACAGGACCCGAGTAAACAACATTAAAATGAGATACAAGCGATTCCAAAAGTTGTCTGTGGTCCGTGGTGTATACCAAAGGGCAACCTGTTCCCCTCGGTGCTGTTTACCCTTCATCTCTAACTGTCAGCCTACTGAATTATGTGTTTATATCCCTAATAAACTGAACAGAAACAAAAAGAAGGAAATGTACATTTTTAATTGATATGTATGGTTTTCTTAAAAATGAAACAAATGATTTTGGTGTCAGCCACATTAATGTCTCACTCAGTCAAAGCCATTTCTATTGATATAGCAGCCCTTTATATTAGGCATTTTGGAAATGAATCATCATGTAAACAAAGTAAAAACCCCATTCTTAATTTTCCAATTTAACTCTTACCCTCTGAAACCTTCTCTAAAACATGCGTGACTTTCTCAGCTTGCAGGATGTGCTTGTTCAAGTACTTTGTAAAGATCCCAGTACTCTTGCCCCCGTCCTGGACCTCGAATGCTTCAGCATCTTCGCACCTGTAATAATTAAAGGAGAGGGGTTATTTTTATTTTGCATGACTTTCTACAACAGTGACTTTCTAAAATTTTATGCTATAAACCAAAAACAAGCTGCACATGAAATCAATTAATTGATTTCCCCCCCCCATTTGCAGTTGAATACAAAACAATTAATACTACATACGTGGCATAACCGTAAACTGTGTTCCCGCTGGGTGCCAGTGGCTTGATGGCAGATAGTAAGGAACCCTGGTTGTACCTACAGAGTGAAATGAAGTTAAACAAATAACAAATCTATGTCATGTTAACTGAGCTTTTACAAAGAAATTTACATATCCAGATATCGGCTCCGTGCAGAAATTAATTATTGCACTTACCATTTTCTACAGGTGTCCAGCAGGATTACACTCAGTGCAGTCTGCCTTTCCTGCATGCTGAGCATGATCCTCTGCACACAGACACAGTTTTCGGTTCCGTACGGTTGCGGAGCATCGACGGACACCAAGTAATTCCTTCCCGCATGCTCATAACCATGGCCCGCATAGTAGAAAAGGCCTGTAGAGAGAATACACATCTGATTACTACGACAATAACAAAAGTGCTGCAGTAATTCTGCAGTCCTGGAATACATGACAGTCAATCTGAGGAGGTAACACATCATCATAAAGATGCCTGACTTCTAATCACATTTGTTTCATTATTAACAACAGAAAGAGAGAATAGAAGCAGATAATATCACCTCACAGCTCCAAACTGTGCTATTGACACCAACACTTTTTTATTTATTTATTTTTTAATAACACTAACACACTGTTACAAGTGGAACAGTAAAACATAAAAAGAACGAGTTATTTAACAAGCACGTGGAAATAGCCACACCGTCCCACATACGTATGAAGTCATACAGCCGTTATCTAACATTGATGACAAGATAAGAACCACGGAATATGACGAAGGAAGTTACAGTGCTTTAGGTGCCACATAAACCTCTAAATAATAGCATCAGCATTTTCTAAGAACAGCAGCTGAATACTGAAATTCAGCTAATGACAAAAGCTTTTTCCAAAAGAAATAGGCAGGAAAAAAAAATTATAACGCTCACCGTAAACGCCTTTGTCAAGGAGATGAATGAACTTCTCAATAGCAGTAAGCATCTCCTCTCTGGTCAGATCCAGCAAGGAGACGACTCTGAAGCCAAGCTGCCGCAAGAGGTTGCCGAGCTCATGAACATCCATGACGGGTGCCATCAAGGCCGGGTGGTTGGAGTAATTCAAGTTGCCAATAAGTAAGGCGACCTTATCAGTGGCTGCAAGAAAGTTCAATGTCTGATTCAAAAATCACTCCAACACAAGAAAATTCTCAAACACTCTGACAGTTTTCCTCTCCACACATCAAATGACAAGATGTTTCTTTCCATTAAACTTTACCTGTGAGCGCTGCTGGAGGAGGTTGATCACTCTTCACTAGAGATTGTGCTTAAAAAAAGAAAACAGAAAAAGGAAGCACAAAATCAGTTCATGTTAAACAAAAAACTGACCTAAAGTAGCATTTCTGTCTGGGGAGCATATAGAGAACAATAGAACTCAAAGATTCAATAGTATTCTCTGTGAAAGTCACTTTTATTCCAAGTAAGTTATAAACAGGAGAATCGCTTCAAGAACTAGTTTCACTTTACATCACTTTCCTGTTTTGTGTATAAGGCTTGAGCCCAGCACTATTTGGAGAACAACTTCCTTTTTAGTCTGTAGAAATGGGAAAGTACCTCCAGCATAATGGAAACAACTTAGTGCCTTAGAGCTAAACCAGTGGAATGAAAGGAGTGTGAAGCATTTATTTTTCTCCTTGACACATTTTATTAGTAATAGAGAAAGTAAAGGAATGGGAAAGAATACAGTCCTGAAACTGGGATAAGACAGGTATCACTGTACTGATTTTTGTTTTAGGTTTCACTTTCAGCTTACCAATGTCAACATCGACGGGCTCAGTCCACCTCTCTCCTAGTGTGTTAGATAGCGAGCACAGGTATGTTCCACTGTGTTCAGCTGTCGCGCGCTCAATCTGCAAATATAATAAATCACATTGTTCGTGTCTCTGTCCAAAAGTGAAATATTAACTACATTGTTTAATGAATTACACAGTGGGATCAGAGGTAAGAAAACACTCCATCTTCACCGCCGTTCCTCCTTACCTGCAGTGTACCGCTTTTCATGTCCAGCAGTGGCTGTCCATTTCTGTACCACTGGTAGGAAGGAGCTGGGACACCAAAGGCAGCGCATTGTAGAACAAGTTTTGTACCTGGTTGAATCTTTTGCGGCTTGGGGTTGGTGGCAATGTGAGGCTCACCTTGCCAGTCTATGGGCAAGCCTGACGATTCAAAGAAAAAGACGGGTTGAAATGAAAACTGCATCTATACGACAAAAATGACATGCAACCAGCATGATGATTTACCTGATTTATCAATGTCCAACACCTTGACCTTCACCCAGTTGCTGAACACACATTTATAGTACTGGTCATTCACTCGGCACACATAGAGCTGAGTTTGTTGAGCTCTGATGGTCAGATCAGCTAGAGTGCCATTAGGTACCTTAGGGAGGAAATCATTGACAGCAACAAACGGTCATTTGCACACTAAATCCAACAAGAGTGCTTGAAAACTAACTTCTTGAAAGTTAAATTCACATACTTCTTTTTTTGCACCATCTGTAAACCATTGGTAGTTGAGGATGCCCGTGCCCTGAGCACGGACACTCAGAGTCACCTTATGGTTCACAGGTACACACACAGAGACAGGATGACGCACTATCACAATTTCTAGTGAGGAAAAAAACAAAACAAAAAAGCGACAACTTCAGTTTCATAAAACCAAACTTAGTTCTGTTTCGCTGGAAAAAATAACACTAGTGAAACAGTGCTGGTGCTGAGATTAAAACATACCACTGATCATTGTGTGCTTGGGGAAGGATCCAGTCATCTGTGCATTTTCTTCTTCTGCCGAACTGTAAGAAAATCACTGCCTATAATATCCCCACGTACAGAAAAGAAACTCCAAATGAATGGCATGAAAAGGAAAACGATGTATTTAACCTCTCATTTCTAGTCAGGTCAGCTGTTAACCGTACAAAAACTCCAGGATATATTTAAAAACGTCCTAACTGAGTAATTAGGTGTTTAATATGACCGTAACTATTACGTGTTTTACTGCATACCTGCCGTCAACCTCGGACTAGTTGAGAAGCTGTCACCCCTCGGCCAGAATATGTTTTCCTGTTCTCAGGCTTCATAACTTCAAATTTATAGCCCGAACTCTTCCTCCCTTTCCCGGAACGAGAAGGCGCACGCACACATTACCGTTATGTCTGTAATACTGGAGCACCCTTACAACAAAGCAGTAAAGCCCAATCCATATCATGCTAAAAACAAACCCAAGTCTCCTTTTAGTTATAATACTGAAGCATATCTTACACTTAAGAAACAAAAGAGAGCATTTCTGTGCCTGTTAGAGCGATTTAAATTATTTAAATTAAAAGCCAAACTTCTTTTTCTGGCATTACGGTAATGAGCAATCTGGCCCTTTTCAGCTGATGCATAATCACTGTCTGAGGTCAGAGTCTGGAGAGCAGCAAAGTAAAACGGTGTTTTTCAGTTCTAGTTAGTTAGTTAGTTAGTTAGGCTAACTCAAACTTTACTAGATGTCTGTTCGTGGTGCAACGCGAATAAAAAATGTCACGTTGAAGACAAGCAAGCTTCAAAAACCTTGCGTCATAGCACAAATCTGAAATACGGAGTGTTTAAAATGTCTCTTTATATGTTTCAGTAGATATTATGGGCGACCATGAACGCTTATTGGCTGTTTATAAGCATTTAATTACAACATATTCCAACAATTTGTTTACTAATCTATAATATGTGGTTTTATTTTTGTAAAGTACACAATAAAATGTACGATTGAATGCCTATGTTCTATTTTTTTTAAAGGGGCATTAGGTTTTAATACATATACTGGCTTAATTTTGGGATATTTGCTTGTTAATGCTACATTTTATATAAATGTAATAAAATGTGATAGGGAAAAAAACCCCCACAGAGAACAGAGACAGACATTTGAGAGGAAAGAGTAAAATGTAGCAATCCTGACAGTAATTTTAATGTTTTAAAAATGAGTCATCAATAGCTATTCCTTCCTTCCTAACATTATTAAATCAAAGTGCAGGTTTTGTAAGCCTTTTTTTCCCCTTAGGTCATATGAGCAACAAGGAGGTCAATGTGATTTAACCATGTGTTGCAATACAAAGTGTATATGTGTGTTGGAGGGGTGGGGGGTAGAGGGGCTGTCCTTTAGGAACTCCTGAGCAAAGCATTGGACTTAGACCATTGGCTGTTATCAGCTACATCATGAATCGAGTCTACATATAATCCACAAGGGTGTCTCACCAAGATGGTTAAGTTTTTCCAGCTTGTTGAGCCGGATCCAAACACTGCAGTGAGATTTTTGCATTGTGAATGTTAATGAAAAGATAGATTTGAGGCAAATGTGTTCTAGGTTAAATGGGTAACATTTTGATCTGAATTCAGTTTGTTTGTAGATTTCTTTGCTAAAGTCTAAAGTCTAGTTTCGGAAAATCTGATGTGCTCTTGAACCTATTTGTGGGCCTGCTATAAATAGGGCCACTCTGGCAACACATGCATGTCTATGATAGGAGGTTACAGAGAATTTCTTCACAGACTCTGGCTCCAAAGTAACACTGACAACATCTTAATGGTAAGTTGGAAATTTAGAGAGTTTTGCCGTGAACAAGAAAGACATCTCTTGTATTCCTAAGACATACAAGTAAATTACTTCTCTTAGGTTTGTGTTTGACCACTAACAGCGCTTTCACAACCCGATAGCATGATCCTATTTATAACTTGCTCCAATGCAATTGCTTTGCTTGGTCAGAAAGGACGAGCACTAGGGCTGAAATGTGTGTTTGAGTTTTGTATGGGTAAATAACACAGAGTGTGTCGTTTGCTTTCTTTAATTAACAACCAACAGGTTTTGTTGTAATTCTGAAGTGTTTCTTTTATCTTCTCCAGGAGCTTCTGCATGGACAGCAACATTTAATCTGAGCCTTGATCTTGGAAAGCTGTGGATGTGAAAGCAGAGTGCTTTTTTAGCCTGGGTGATTTATCTCAGCTATCTCGGATTATAAGTTTTTGGTGCGCTACCATAGTGGACAATGACTTCTAGAAGGCTGATGACTCGATCTTTTTCTGGCAATGGGAGGACAAGCAGCTTCAGTGACGACGAGGCTCCATCTTTCAATGGCCGCAATACTTACCTCTCAAATGTCCGGCCTGAAAACAGGTAGACAGTCTTATCTGTATTCTTTATGTGTTTGTAGATCATGTTGGTGAAGCAGATTGATATTGTATTGATACAAGAGGAAGATATAAAGTGCACAGTGATCAAGAAAAAGAGTCTTGGTCTGGCAGGTCGAATAAAAAAATCATAAAATATAATAAACATTTCTTTGTATCTTTTATGTCATTTAACTGGTATAACACTTGATCAAACTAGACCCATTAGATGAAGTTTGCCAAATTAAACACAACCACTTAAGTTTTCAGATAAAATCAGATATATCACACAAATAATTGCATGTGCATTATCTATAAACTGTAGGAGGAGGACAGCTGTGAAACAATTTTACTGGGGTAGAGTCCCAATACGCAGACCCTAATTAATCACTGTCGTTGCTTCGTTTGCCTCCTCTCTGAATAGCTATTCAAGGTATTCTCACTACAGGCCGGCGAGGTAATCTCTATTTTAAAACACTTCTACCCACTAACATCTTAACTGCAAAAACTGGTTTACTCCACGAATGAAACCCACACAAGTTTTGACTGACCAACATTGGTTTCAGTGCTGGGTTGGCAAGTTTGTTTTGCTTGACATCTCACAAGTTTGTGTCAACCTTTGACATCCATGTCACTACCAGAAATTCCCATTAACATCCTTTCCTGTTGTTTTAATTTAAAAATTAGAAATAAAGTAATTGGAGCCTACTAGTTAAAGATGAAAGGGTTCACCTGATTAACTGAGATAAATTATAAAAGTATCCACTATTTCTATTTGAAGCAAGAAGCTGACTTTCTAATGGATCAGCAATTCCTTTCAGGAGCACGTTGTGCAGTGTCATGGCCCAGCTGACTGAGGACATACAGCCATCTTTCGAGACCACCTTGAAGTCAAAGGCAGTCTCAGAGAACTGCAATGTGAAATTCACCTGTGTGGTAACAGGTAGGCTTACGTCAAGGTAGCGTCTGTGCCCTGTTGTTTTCCGGAATAACTGAAACCTCTCAGACTGAGCTGGGTGTGAAGTGGCAGGATGTGACTAATATGAAAACAAAGGATTTTGCTTCGAAGGCAGCACTTCTTCCTGTATTACTTTTTCAGCACAGCTTAATTTTGAGCTCGTTTTTCAAGAATTTTTGGGCCTCAGGCAAGCTAGATGGTTGGGCCAACATGATGCAATAACCAAAATACATTCAAGTGAACGCTTCCACACTGTGTTTTATTAAGCATGTCATTATTTTTAATATATGAGAAATTTAGCTGTTGCACATTAACAGCACAGTGTAGCACAGGGAGTGTAATGTTTACAAGCCAGAGGAAAGGTGTTCATTATATCATTTCCATGTCAGGTTACCCAGCTCCAGAACTAAAGTGGTATAAAGACGATATGGAAATGGATCGCTACTGTGGACTCCCGAAATATGAAATTCGTCGAAATGGAAAAACTCATACCCTTCATATTTACAAGTATGTAAGACAGGCTTGCATTAATCAGCTCTTTGTTTGTTTTAATGACATTAACAAGAGCTTCTGTTTCTAGCTGCACAGTAGACGATGCAGCCATCTACCAAGTCTCAGCCAGCAATAGCAAAGGTATTGTCTCCTGCTCTGGTGTTTTGGAGGTTGGCACCATGAATGAGTACAAAATCCACCAGCGCTTCTTTGCTAAGCTGAAACAAAAAGCAGAAAAGAAGAGAAAAGATGCAGAGGAGCAGATCAAGATGGAGAATAAAGAAAATGTTCAGAAAGTGAAACCACTGATTAGTCCAGAACACCCTCAGAGGAAACGGGCTGTCCCACCACCAGAGGAGAGGGAAGTAGCCAAAGAGTCTGAGGCTATAGAGGAACTGGGAGCTACTGCAGAACCTAATGGAATTAGCTCAGAAAATGAGGAAACAGCTTCTTTGGCATCCCGGGACAGAGGTCTTGAGGACGAGACAGGTCCATCAGACGAGACGTTGGCCACTAAAAGAATAAAGATGTCAAATGGTGTAGATGCTGGAATTAATAGTAGCCGAAGCCATATGATGGGAGTTGGAGGTGAAAACTGTTATGATGGAGGAATCAGTTTGGCACAGTTTTTGGCAGAGACTCTTCAGTCCCAGGCTGTGGAGGAAAAACAGAATTCATCTCAAGCCGAGAAAGATAAAGAAGTGGAAGAAGCTGTTTTGTGTGACAATCAAGAGAAAGAGAAGGAGGAAGAGGAGCTGCAAAAAAAGAGAGAAGAAGAAGAAAAAGCTCTACAGGAGGAATATGAAAAAGAGAAAAGAAGAGAGGAAGAACTGGCCATCAGAAGGGAAAAAGAAAGAGAAAGGCAACCCCAGGTGTCGCACACAGCAGCCCATGGCAAACATGGCCCAGACATCAAACATCACAGCAAGGGCCATAAGGATCACGACCACCACCACATCCAGACCTCCATTTCCTCTATGCTCCACTCAGTCAAAGACTTCTTCTTTGGTAAGAGTAAGAAAAGCACTCATGGTCACACTGAGAATGAAGAGGCTGATTTTGAGCACTCAGTGGAGGCTCCTGAACCAGAAATGCCACCATCATTTCAGCTGCAAGAAGAACACAGTCCAGACATGTCCAAACCTCCTACAGAGGAAGTCGCGCCTGTGGAAATGGATAAACCCAGAGAGCCTTCAGAAACTACCGTGGCTACAGAACACGAGCCACCGTCAGTAGAGCCAGATACATTTAAGTATGAAGACCATGCACAACACTCGGCCCTGCCACCATCACATGAACTGCCACAAGTGGAGTCCACAAGTCCGAGTGTGACAGAAAGTGAGGAAGCCGTGGAAGCCATGGAGGTATCTGTGGGGATGGAGAGCAGCAGCGCAGGTGAAGAAGTGCCACTGCCCAGGCTTCAATTTGTCACAGAGGTATGTACAGGGGTCTTCCACAGCAGCACGTTAGATCCACTCGTGTAATACAAAAGAGCACGAGTTGAGCACAAAATGAACTTCCTCACCACCCCACACAAAAATCGTTAAAAAGAAAATTAGAGGGAAAGAAGTGCCTTTGTGTGAGTGTCTGATCGTGGTTATTTCATCTCCAAATAAAGTATCAGTGAGTTGTACTAAAAATTAACACCTAGATAAAATGATTAAGATTTCACTATAGAACAAAATTTTATCAGTTTTTAAGTTTTTTTAACATCCTTGAAAAAAAAATCAACTTTCAGTTTTCAATCAGATTTATACACAAAGTTTTTAGAAGTGGTAAAGAAGCAAAAACGATGATTAGATGTTGTAATCATGAGTCTCTAGACAGTTAAAAACACGCATAATATTAGTGATCAGCAACTTTTAGGAGTGAGTCAGCATAAGGGTGTGACACAACTGTTTTGCTGCAAAGATAAACCACACAAAAACAGTGTGGGAGAAACAGGGAAGCTTAAGATGCATTTCACTAGTTACATGCAGGGGCAGGGGATGTTGTGCATCTGCACTGTAAGATAGGCTGCATGTTGGGTTTCGCATGTTGGCTGTGGTGAATGGGGCCAGGAGTGCGTCAGAGATCATGATGAAACCTGAATGTCAGATGCGGGTCTCACATTACAAACAGGGCTTTGCTTTAAAGAGGTTCAGCGGTAGTATAGTGAGTCCGGCGGCAGGTCTCGGCATGAAAGGAAGGGACACATTCCTCACTGCCCCCCATACCTTAAAATAAACCCTTTCCTCATCGAGACAAGAGAGAGGAAGGCAGCACTTCTGTCATCTCACTGTCCAACTTGTCAAATAGCTACATGTATGTTAGAAATGTGTTTTTTTTAGAGTTAAACTGATACAGTCTATGTGTCTGACCTTTGGCCTTTACAGCAAGCAGCCTTAAACTGATCACCACACAATTCTTTGATTTTAAGTGAAGTTTTTCATTAGTAGTTTGTCTTATCAGTTACACAGTTAAATATGTAGCACAAGTGTATTGATATTTACCTGAAATTACCCAATAAGCATTACACTGTTACCTTTAAAGGTTTCAGACTAGAAAAAGGTGTTACTGTCATGTTTCGGCTGTGTGCAGGCAGGAATTGGACCCAAACGCAAACTCACTAGAAACAGGATTGAACTCAAAATGGCAGCTTTTATTGCTGAACAAACAACATCTACAAAACCTAAACTGAGAAGACGCTAACAAGAGTCACAGGGCGAAACACACAGCATGAAGGAGATCACGACACTGATACAGAGAAACACAGGGCTTAAATACACTGGGAAATAACGAGGGGCATGAGACACAGAAAGGGAGCACAGCTGGGAGAAATCGAACATAACGAGACCCAAGGGAAGCGAAACGCAATACATTCACGTAGGACACAGTCCTTCAAAGTAAAACAGGAAATGTAACATAGACACAGACTTGACTAGGGGAGACAGAGCAACTAAGAAACACAGAGAACAATAACAGGGAGACACAGAGGGCGGCTAACTAAATAATCAGAAAACTAAAGAGAATACAAGAAAGCCAAACTAAGACACGAGACTAAAGAATAAACTGGGGCAACAAAGAGAACTAAGATCGTAATACAAAAACTCAGAGACACAAGAAACTCAAAACACTGGGTCACCGACCCAGAACAGTGACAGTTACATAGTTTTAGTTGCACTTTTTAATCTCTTATTTATTCAGCTTTTGTTTTTCTGTGCATTTTTTTTAAATGTATTGTTTGCTTGAGAAGAAGGGGAATATTTATGGGATAATATGTGATAACTTAAGAAGCCTTATATGGGTATTATGAGCCGCATTAAAATGCCACTAAGTATTAATAGCTTTGACAAGTAAGTAATTACAACTTCTTCGGTTGCAAACAAATGTTTGTAGTTGTATTCATAAATTTCCTGTGTGTGTTTTTGTTAATTGTAACGTAGCATTAATGTCCAAGCGGTGCACAATGATATGTGGAAAAGGGAACTGAAGTAGCTATGTTTAAACATCCACCTGCTGAGTGATTGCATATCCATAATGTGGAACTACAACTGTACCTTTGCTATGTTGTGGTTAGGTACAAGGCTCTTTAAATGAATAATGAGAGGAAGTTGTAACTATTATCTGAACAATCTTTTCTCACATGATTGTGACCTTTTTTTAACACACAATGTACACAATGGTGACAAATAGCTTCAGCTTTAATTTGAATGCGACTCCAGTTCCCTTCCATCGAAAGCTGCAACTTCTTTTTTTTTTGGCAGTCACTGCCGGCCACACTTATTGTCACGAGGCATCACATGGTTGCTTTACAGCTATGTATACATTTTAATGATGAGGACAGAGGGGAAACGCGCTCTAAGCGGGAAAAAACAAAAGGAAACTAATGACACTTTTTTATGTAACTCAAAGCTTGACCACTCTGTGATCTATGCTTTCTAATTAGGACTTTTGCTCTTCAGAGTCAAATTCTGTTCTTTTTTTAATTATCGGCTATTGTTGAGGCTTGAGGCTACCCAATATTTACATTAGATTTCTATCTGTCATGTGTGACTGCTCTTTGGCTGAGCTACAAGCTATCATTCATTCACCACCTAGCAAATACTTTTGTGTAAACTGCACATCAATGTCAGCTTATGCGGGAAATCCCCTGTTTATCTTTCAACCTCAGAGCAAAACAAGTGCACTTTCAAAGCCAGTGGAATTTCACTTCATAACTTTGAAGTGTTTCATCCAGAAGGTTAGTGAAGGTTGGCGTAAAATGTTAATCAGTTAAAGCTCCAAAGGAAAGAATAAAAAACTTTTTTAGCAATTTTAGTGGACCCTCACAAATGTAAACTGCTGTCTTGCACATTGTAGGCAGTTTAAAAAAAAATGTGGCTAAAAGAAGCTAACCGGTCAAAAAAGTTACAAATATTCAGATTTCCTGTAGTTGTTTTGTAATTCATGGCACAAAAACTTGTCAGAATCTATGACACATAGTCACAAGTTAGAGGTGTAAATTCGCTTTAACAAGATTCTTAAAAACAAGAAGAAAAAAAAACACTTGAGACCGAAACACATACAGTTCCTCTATAACTAGTAAATGAAAGTGGTAAAAATATTTGCATCCATAGCATGCAACATAATGCATCTTTAGAGGGAGTTCTGAAACATAACATAATAATACATGTACAGCATCTTGGTCAACAGGTGTTGTTTTAAATGTGCTATATAAATAAATGTGACTTTGACTGTGACTTATACTTGAAAATGCCATTACGATGATTTTTCTATTTTCAATCAGGCTGACTTTAAAGATAAAGACACTGAGGTGCTCTCGGTTATCAAAGAGGTTCACGTCACTGAGCAAGAGCTAGATTCACCACAGCGTAATCAGCAGGCTGAGAAAGATGAGTCTGTTCCAGAGGATGATAAGTCTGCCTTGCCACAGACCCAAGACTTGGCTGATAAAGAAGGGGGCACCCCAACGCCCACCCTCACCAGCTTGGGAGAATGCTGGACTCCCCCTCACAGCATCGTCTCAGCAGCGGAAAGCCACAGTCCTGGAGAAACGCCCACTGAAACTTTGCAAGAAGAGGGGAAGCAAGGTGAAGTTGACATGGAGGAGGCTAGCTCTTTTAATGAGTTACATGAGGAAGAGAAAGCCGAAGTGAAATCAAAGAAGCAGGGATTTTCAGGTATAAACGGATCTGAGATGACTAAATTGTCAACATCTTCTCTGGAAAGCCAAATAGAGGCGTGCGAATCTAAAAAGCCTGATCAGGTGCTTTCATACTTTCCTGATGTGGAATCATTCAGTGCAGAGACACATTGTCTAAAAGAGGAGACCAAATGTACTTCACTGATTCAGGAAATGAATACAGGATTTCCGCCCACTACACTCCCTGAGAGTTTAGACAAGGTTGACCTAAAAATGCAACATAAACCCACTCGTACTAGGTCACAGGAAATCACAGAAGTCGGCGATGTTAGTGCTACACAAAGTTCAAGCTCTGGTTTTACAAGAAGCGGGGGAAGATATGAGCAAAACAAAGCGGCAAATTCTATTTTAGAGAAAGAAGGACATAATAATCTGTGTGACAGTCTAAAAACACAGGAGCAAGTGTGTTTAGAAGTGGAGAGCGCTGAAGTGAAGAATGAGAGTTTACAGGTTGAAGCGGAGACAGAAAAGCAGACTCCAGTGAACGCAGAAGAGCCGATTCACTCAAAGATAAAGCAAATGGAGGAGCAGAGTAATACTGCACATCAAAACATGAGTGGGAGTGGCTGGAGTGGTGTGCATTCAGAGAATATTCCAGCAATCCAGATATCGACTATTGAAGATATCCCTGATAGTAAACCAAATGTGCCAGATCTGAGCCCAAGTGAGCAATTTCTAATCCCCAAAATTGAAATAATGGAGGCTGAGCTCAAAGAGTCTACTTTGCCACTAACTATTTTGGCCCTAGACAAGCCAGACTCAAGCAATTTGCAAAAACATGATGCAACTCCTGCTTCTGACTTGTTGCCCACGCAGAAAGGTATGCAGAAAGATGATCACATTTCACCTACGGAGAAAGTAGAAGATGTTGCACAATTAGACGGCAAGACAGAAAATACACAGGTGGAAGGGAGGGAAGAGCCCCCTCAGATGAGCTATGCATTAATTCCTGTTATAAATGTTTCATTCACTGATGATAAGGAGGGTGATGCATGTTTAAACAACCATGTGTCAGACACAAAGCAGGCTGTTGAAACTCCAAAGGGGCCTTTGTTTGTGGTACCACCAATTTCTGTCACTTGTCATGAAAGTGATCTACCACAATTCAGCCTGCCCACTTACACTGAGCCGACAGAAATGGAAACTTCAGCTGACACGCAAAGCGGAACAAAGAATGACAGTGACAAAAATGAGGCTGTGAAGCCTGAAAGTGCTCAAAATAGAAGACCTAACTTTGACGAAAGAAGTGTCAAAGAGAACACTCCCACTGTGCTATATGAAGCTCTGAAACCAAAAGTCGGTGACAGTGTTTTGTTATTCAGCAAAACAACAGTGGACGTCCTTGTCCCTGAAACTTTGAAACCCAAATCCCTCAAAGATGCCAAGACAGAGAATTCAGTGTCAGTTGAAGATCCCCAGAAAAACAGATTTTCTGTTGAGAGACTCAGCTCCAAGCCCCCGACAAGTCCAGCTAGTCTCCGCAAATTAATATCCAAAGCTGCTGCAGACTCAGACAACGAGGCTGCGGCAGCTGAAGATCTAAGCGGAGGGTCTACACCAACGTCATCCCTTTCCTGTGAAAGCAGTCCCCGAATGAAACGCAGAGACAGTCTAACTCTCATACGCTCTGCCACCCCTGAGGAGTTGGCCTCTGGAGCTCGTCGCAAAATCTTCATCCCAAAACCTAAAGAAGACATAGATGGGACACTAGCACTAGATACTCAAGGGATCTTGAGTTACATGTCACCCAGCCAGGCCCGCAGGGCATCGTTACTGCAGGCTCAAAAAACCCCACCTATCGAGAGACGCTCCCCGCTGCTGAATCGCCGAAAGTCCACCTTGGAGGTGCCAAAAGTGGTGGGGGAGACTCCCACAGAAGAGCCGGCCAGCACCAAACGAGAAGAGAAACCTGCTGAAAAAAAGATAGATCCTTTGAAAGGTAAAGTCTTCTTTTGTTTAATTTAGCAAAGGTATAATGAAATGAAGAGGGTTTTTTTTTTTATCATATTAACTAAATATATGCGTGGAATATAAATAAATAATGAGGCAACCTGTCCAGTTTTCCCCCATAACCATGGATTGGATAAGTGGAGACAAATGGATGGATGGAGACAAATGGATGGATGGATGGATGGATGGAGACAAATGGATGGATGGATGGATGGATGGATAGATGGATAATTAGCCTCTATGGAGTTACAAGCAATTATCTGTTAAATCACAGTGGACTGTCTAATTTCCTTGTTTTCATACTTTTCTCAAAATATATCATTTATATTAAATATATCATCAGTGCAAAAAATGTGAAATAAACTGCCACTTAAGAAACAAGAAACATCACATGAGCTCGACTCTCCTTTCCATGCATCACCAGCTCCGCAGGTTATCCGTAAGATGCGGGGAGAGCCATTCCCAGATGCCTCTGGACACCTGAAGCTTTGGTGCCAGTTCTTTAACGTGCTCGGCGACTCCAACATTAAGTGGTTCAGAGATGAGGAAGAAATTCTAGAGGTGAAAAGAAGGTTAGTTTTCACCTTTACTCATTTTATGGTCATAACCACCCTACCTATCTGTAAAATCACATGTTCAATTTGTTTTAGGTATTAAAAGAGCTACTTTTCACCTTTGCCATTGCTATTATTCTGAGGATTTCCAGCCAAAATGACAAATGGGCGGGTTCCAAATATGAAACAATAATGCTTCAAGGATAAGCAGGATTTATTTGGGCCTGAGTGCATCCCATGGTCTTCTGTCATTCTCATATTCTCACTGCAAAAGATGTCCAGCTCATGTGACTGTGAACCCCACAGCTGTGACACAGAGAGGTGAATCTCTGGCTAGACACAGAAACTGTAACCTGACACAATATTTTTCCCATCTCCAGGGTGCATTAAAAGTCTATATATGTGCTAATGGTTGCTGTGTCAGCAGTCTGCTGCCACACAGCACGAGCATCTGTCTCACAGTGACATCTTGTGGGTTGTTGGGGAATTGGAGTCTCTCGATTGAATGCGTTCACGACTGTGTGTGTGGATTTTTTTTCTTTATTTTTTCTTTATTTTATGCTCAAGTGGAGGAGATGAAAGCCAAGTAGCACTGGCAATTGTTCTCGCGTCCAACCAAGACTGTGGTGTATATGGCTGCACGATCACTAATGAATACGGGACGGACAGTACTGACTTCCTCCTCAGTATAGACAGTAAGAAACAGCATGTATAGAAAAAAATCGAAATTGAAATTTAGAGTGTTTTACTAATATTAAATTCAATTTATTCAAGGTTTTGTCTGTTTTCTCTCTTACAGTTATGTCTGAAATACTGCTAAAAGATGATTTGGAAGGTACTTTTTGGTTAAACACTATATGCATCTGAGCCTTTGTTTATACACTATTTTTAACTGGATTCCCAGAGTAACTCTGTTTTTGCTTCAGTTGGAGAAGAGATAGAGATGACCCCGCTCCTGTTCACCAAAGGCTTGGTCGACTCTGGCACTTGGGGTGACAAGTACTTTGGTCGGATCATGACAGAGAGGTTGCACCTTGGGGAGGGCTGCATGCACAAAGCCAGCCAGGTGAAGGTCATCTATGGCCTGGATCCCGTCTTTGAGTCCGGAAGCACTTGTATTATTAAAGTTCAAAGCCCCATCACTTATGGGACCAAACAGGAGAGCAACCTTGCAGAGAGAAATCTAGAAATTACTAAGCACGTGAGTTTCACTGAGGAACTTTTGTTACATTTTAGTATATATGGTTAAATAGTGCTTCCTTCTGCTTTATTTATTTATTTATTTTTTAAATCTCTGTTTTCTAGGAATGCAAAGTCCAAAACATGATTCGAGAATACTGCAAAATCTTCTCAGCTGAAGCAAGAGTTATTGAAACCTTTGGGCCTTCACTAGAGTAAGCAACAGATATATTTTTGTTCTGATAATTAAATCCATTAAAATTATACTATACACAGTATATTACTGCTTGTGATCATCCCACTGTTACTTCATGTTGCCCACAGAGTGATTCCTCGCTATTTGATGTACCGGCCAGCAAATTCTGTGCCGTATGCCACAGTGGAGGCTGATCTTACTGGTTTATTCCTTAAGTATTGCACAATGGATGCTAAAGGGAAACTGGTTATGCAAAAGATTTCTGAGATAGAGCAGAAATGCTGCAGCTTCCAGCACTGGATCCATCAGTGGACACATGGCAATTTGTTGGTCACTCAGCTCGAGGGTACGCCACACATAAAATAATCACGAAGGCAATCATTTAAAGTGAATATTAGCGGGATCATGACCATTAAAGATTCTCTAAGGCTTGTTTTTTTTTTCTAGGTGTTGAAACAAAGATTACAAACGTGAGAGTTGTCACCAAGTCAAAAGGGTTTGTATCGCAGTCCCTACATGCAAAATTATTGTTTGTTTGCTGCTAAATAGCTGCAATAACCCCTCCCCCACCTCCCTTTGTTCTTCAGATACCAAGGATTAACTGAGTGTGGCTCACCTGAGGTGTTCAACCAGTTCCTGACACTCCATCAATGCAACTACTACTGCGGGCTTCTTGGCCTGCGCCCGCTTAAGACTATGGACAGTCTGCAGCAGCCCGCCAAAGCGAAGGGCTCAAAAAGCCCTCTGCTCAACCGCAAAGCGGGGTCTACCAGCCCACAGCTCCAGCGAAAAGGACACAGCCCTCAAATTGCTAGAAAAGCTAATTCTAGCCCAAAGGTGACTAGAAAGGGTCAGGAGACAGAGGACAATAAATCAAGTGCAAAACCAAAGCCAGCAGAAATTACTGATGCCACTGTTGAAAAAAGGTAGGAAAAAGGGCTTTTGTTCTAGCAATATCTCATTGCTTTTATTGGTTTAGTGTTAAGTGTTACTTTCCAGTTATCAAAGGCGGCAAGAGAAAAAGAGTCATTTGTCAGCTTGACGTGGTAAAAACTTATTATGAATATCTGGCCCCTGTGAGGAGACGTCCATCCTCAGCGTAGTTAAAAGGTTTGTGAGAATGTTTGGCATGACGGGCACAGCGATTTTTAAACCTCATAGTCTGCTTTTCTACTTTTATAGAAGAGGAATCACTGAACTGACACAGCTTTTCTAAGAATCTTTGAACACCTGCCTCAGAGTATTATCAGCTCTATGAGTGGACAAACAACTCTCCAAGCAATATTTGCCAAATAAGCCAACAGGAGATGTCAACATTAAGGTGTTTTCATTTAAATGTCGTGTATAAAATGTACATGGCCACAATGTATGTATGTTTCACTCGCTTTCTAGAATGTATTATAAGTATTATACGTAGATGCTGCATGTTCACGTCATGTACAGAATGTGTATCAAGTAAAAGGTGTGCTCATTTCTGGGTTAATATTTATTGCTAGTATTTAAACTTTCTTCACAGCAAAGTTGAGCTCATGCTGTGGATTAACAGCACCATTTTTAGATAAAAAAAATGTTTGTGTGCACTTTGTTTTGGGCTTTTTTTTTAGTTATTGTGACTGATTGTTGTTTTTCCAGTCCCTTTCCATTATTTTCACATTTTAGATGGCAAAACTATACTTTATCTCAAAGAAAAGAGCTGTTTTGGGAGTGTACCGCTGGTCAGTATTAGGCAGAAACTTCATTAACATAACCTTTTTATTCTTATTTTGCGCGAGGCCAGCAGGGACATTTGGAGACGATAAAGATGAAAACCCGCTCAGTTATCACATTAACTTTGTATTCTTGGTTAAAGTCCAACAGAGGTCAGTTCTCTCCTACAAATAACACCAAACCTGTGTGAAAAGCAAGCTTTGGGAATTTGTGTCTTGATTAATGATTAATAAGGATATTCAGAAGAGTCCAAACTAGCACATGTCAGCTGGTGTCATTTGTGTATTCACTAACTGCATGAAGCCTTATAGATGAAGGAAAAGAAAGCACGGAAATATTTTAAATTGAATATGTGAAAAAAAACAAAATAATAACACATAATGTGTACATAAATAAATGGAGTAAATATGCAAAGTAACATAAAGAACAATAATAAATGAGTGAGGGTGCGAGTGAATGACTGAGTGAATGAATAAATGTGTCTTTGGTATGTTTGGTATGTCACACTGTGTCTGCTTTTCTAAAGAAATAAATATGTAAAACAAGTCCAGTCATGAGTTTTATTTCCATATGTTTTATAGTAGTTAACATAGTTATATATATAATTATTATAAATTTGGTATATATATATATATATATATATATATATATATATATATATATATATATATATATAACACACCCAGCACGCCCCTGCGGGCGGTTTATCCTTCAAGCTCGGGTCCTCTACCAGAGGCCTGGGAGCTTGAGGGTCCTGCGCAGTATCTTAGCTGTTCCCAGGACTGCGCTCTTCTGGACAGAGATCTCCGATGTTGTTCCCGGGATCTGCTGGAGCCACTCGCCTAGCTTGGGAGTCACCGCACCTAGTGCTCCGATTACCACGGGGACCACCGTTACCTTCACCCTCCACATCCTCTCGAGCTCTTCTCTGAGCCCTTGGTATTTCTCCAGCTTCTCGTGTTCCTTCTTCCTGATATTGCTGTCATTCGGAACCGCTACATCGATCACTACGGCCGTCTTCTTCTGTTTGTCTACCACCACTATGTCCGGTTGGTTAGCCACCACCATTTTGTCCGTCTGTATCTGGAAGTCCCACAGGATCTTAGCTCGGTCATTCTCCACCACCCTTGGGGGCATCTCCCATTTTGACCTCGGGACTTCCAGGTTATACTCGGCACAGATGTTCCTGTACACTATGCCGGCCACTTGGTTATGGCGTTCCATGTATGCCTTGCCTGCCTGCTAGCATCTTGCACCCTGCTGTTATGTGCTGGATTGTCTCTGGGGCATCTTTACACAGCCTGCACCTGGGGTCTTGCCTGGTGTGATAGACCCCAGCCTCTATGGATCTTGTGCTCAGAGCTTGTTCTTGTGCTATATATATATATATATATATATATATATATATATATATATATATATATATATATATATATATATATATACATATACATATACATATATGTACATGTTCTCTCCTATATATGTACAAAATTAATCAAAATCCCAGTTTGGCTTTTATAAGACCGATTTACAATATAATACATAAAAGATAAAATCAGCTCAAAAATGTTATGCATGTACTGCAGGCTTTACATTTTTACAATAAATGTGACACAAATACACAAACTAGTATGCAAATGAGCTACAGTGGGGAAAAAAAACTGGCACTTGACTTGTGACTGATTTTCACATTGAAGAAAACACTGATCATAATGCATGAATTTTAACAAATAAAATAAAGTAATACATTAAGAGGAACTTGTTTACCAGCACATGAATCACCACTGCTATGTGACAGTTTACTAAGAGGTTGTTTGCTTCGCTGTTTTTTTTTTAAAGTGGCACAGCATAGTTAATAATATACTGTAATCTTTTCGCTTTTGATGTACTAATGGCTGTGACTTCTGGTAACAGCTCATATCTGTTTAAAAAAGACAGTTTTTTAGAAAGGCATTTTATGTCAATCCACTCAGTTAATATTTTATTGTTTTGGTACTTTAATATGACTTTTGACAGTGTTAAACTCATCAAAGTGGATCAGGTGGCCCATTGCCAATTTCTGTGGTGATTCACAACAACTTTGTCCAATTAGAGACTGGTGAGTCAAGCAAATTGTACTTACAAACCTCACAGGAAAGCTGAACAGAGGTTGAAAATACTTGTAGAAATGTTTTGCATGTGGTTTGCATACGACTGCTACGGGTTGTTCTTTAAATACAAACATCCACATCGGGAAAGCCACAACACTGACAACATTTGGAGAGAAATATGGTGGCGTTTGCTACATTGCCCCAGAATCCTTCAAATGAGACGGTCCCGTTGTTTATGGTGCTGCAAAATAATTAATTTTACATGTTAAGAAAAATAACGAGATATCACAAAGTCATACTTAATAGCCTGAGTGCATATCTGATTTCTTCCAATTAGTTTAGCCACCCGCAAGCTTCTTTTTAATGAAAATGTAAATGCATACCTTTGAAAGAGCTCTTGACAGCATTCTGCAACGTCTGAAAGTGTGGCATTGAAGGGTGATCCGTTAAAAACCTCCACACAGTCCAATGGAGGAACAAAGAGGATGCCTGAAAAATCAGAGTGAGAGCTGCTCTGTAAAAACTGCACAGAAAGATGCTGTGGAGATACACTGGAAACAAAACAAACTAACAGAACTTTACCTGCAATGCAAGCATTGATGAGAGATACACATGTCCCGGTGATCATGGCTCTAAACACCAGAGATGAGATGTCATTTCTTCTTAATGGGCATATAGATGCTTGGAGAAAAGAAAACACACAGTGTTAGAGAATCCATTACTGAGAGAACACATTCTGGATCAAGGCAAAAATGTGACAATAATATGATTTAATACTCACAAAGACCTCCAATCACAATGCCCAGTGAGCTGAAATTGGCAAACCCACAAAGAGCATAAGTGGTGATGATTTCTGATCGGACCTGAAACAAGAAAAAAAAAAAAAAAAAAGATTTCCAGCTCACATTCATACTGACAAAATTTAAAATATATTCAGAACTAAAAACATATACTCACAGATATCCACTGCCTTTCATCTCCAATAACCTCAGCAAGTCCGTCGAGCCTGTTTTGCTTCAATTTAGATAATTCCTCATACGCCACAAACTCATTGAGGAAGAGCTTTGTCCCAATTAGCTTAGCCACAACGAAACTCTCGTCGTATGTCACTCCCATCATAAAGGCCACAGGCATAAACACGTAAGAGCAAATTAACTACAAAGACCAGATAAGGTTATTTGAAATTTGTTAGACTGATATCTTAAATTCTCAGAAAAAGGAAAGCACAGTAAATCAGAATGTCAAGCAAAGTTTGTGTGCATAACGGACTAATGTTTCCCTAAGATAAAACACACGGAAATAAGCAGACAACTTTAACTTTATGGTTTCTTTCTCATATTCACCCCACCCAGCAAACACAAGCCAGAGATGGTTTATCTTTGTTGGGTGGGGTCAGAAACATTAATCACTATTATAGGAAGTTTATGCTGTAAATTCTTAACTTATCTAAATACATTTGTCAGAATAAGTAGTTGGGTATTTATTTTACACTGTCATAATACAAGTCAAAGTATATTAAAATACTACACGTCATACAGTTATGATATAATTATTTAAATGATCAAACACAAGTATTTATTATTAGATAACTTTACTTAGCTTAATTTTCATTGTAATGTTATAATATAAAAATATAATTCTAAAATCTAAGGAGTTTACAAAATGATCAACATACCACATTAACTTTCTGTTGCTAAAACATACCTGAAATGTGACATCAGGATATCCCACCATTCCTCCAAGCCATTTCAAAGCTGAATTTATGAATCCGAGGATAGCAAGAAAGGCTATAAGATTTGCTGCAATGTTAGCAACAAGCCCTATTGATGCAGATGCTCCACTGCTGACTGCTTCCAAAATGTTCTGCTCATCACTGAAATGTTAAAAATAAATAAATGTAGACAAGATATTCTGAACCGAACACACACAAAAAAGAAAAGACAACATCATGAGAAGAAATTCAATTGTGTACACACCCAGAAGCCACTTTGATGTTCTGCTTTGATTTAAAGCGACTCTCCTCTGTTTCTGGGTAAGAAAGCTTAGAGATTGCCAGAGCACACGGAGCAGCCATCACAGAGGCTGATATCAAGGAAGATGCATCAATCTGTAAAACACAATTAAATAACATGTAACTGATTAGGGTAATTACAGCAGTGATTAGCAACGCTGTCGGTAATATACATTTGCATGCTTTGAATATGTTGTGACTTATTAAAACCACCCATCAACGAGACAGACACATACCACATATCAAGTCATGTAAATTGTTTTTAAGGTTCCCTTTTTCTTATATCACAAATTGCTGACAGCAATAAAGCTGTTGCTATAAGAAAAACCTGGGTAAACACAATCACTGATATTAGTCCTCATTATCCTTTTGTAATGCTCATTCAGCTTTTTACCCAGATAGAAACCTCACGTTAGATAAGATAAGGAGCCACACCTATGTCTCTACCAGCTACCATCTTTTCCTATATAAATCTGGGTCATGATGCTTGTCAGCAGAACTACTGAAAACTTTAAATTACTCTGTACTCTCAGAAACCTCAAAGGCTGTTTTTCTCTCAGCTCTAAGACCAAAGTGGAATGAGTTAAATCTGCATTAGGTATTCAGGTGTATTTCTAAGTATGTGTTCAGTTTTGGGGCCCATTTTTTTCCTTTTTCTTTTTAATACTGCCATGAGGGTTTTTAATGTTTCTTTATATAAAATTGTTTGCAACTAACTTCATAGCCTCAGTCCAGAGTAATCAGGTGCCTTATCACAGTTTGTGTTCCTACAGTAACTGAGAAACAGTGCTGTGCTTGTTCCCTCTCAGGAGTTTAAATAAAACAACAAAGGTCCTTGAGCCAGAAATCAGTACTGGCTATGCCCCTCACTGCAACTTTTTTAAGATGTTGTTTTGCACTCAGAGCTTAAATTGCTTTGGGTTTTCTTTAACTTACAGTTGAATCTTTGTCTTTTTTTGTGCATGTTACGTTTTTATTGTATGCTTCTGTATGGGATAAGATACATTATGCTAGTATGAAAATAGGTTTATCTTAAAAGTTTTATCTCACCCCAAATGAGATGAATGCCCCCATAACACTGCCCGCAATTGTGGCAAATCCACCAGTCATAACAGCATGGATCTCTGATTTGGTCATATCCTTCAAATAGGGGCGGATCAGCAGCGGTGCTTCTGTCTAATGTACAAAAAACATTTAATTTTTTCTGCACTTATTCACAGGTACATGCACAAAAGTTCAAACAATGATGTTCGTAAAATAGTGTTGAATAAAATGTTGAAGCAAGAAGTACCTGCCCAACAAATATATTGCCTGCCACACTCAAGGTCTCTGTGGAAGACGTTCCCATTGTTATCTGCATAACCCACGAGATCTGCATGGACAAAAATCGTGGCCCTTAGTAGCAGATTATTACTACATGAGCAATAGGAGCACAGAAGCATTGAAGATGCTGCAAGCAGTGTATTTTACCTTCAAAATGAACCACTGCATAATCCCCAAGTAGTAAAGGACCGACATCACGCTGCTAAAGAAAATAACAATGGGCAAAGCCTGAGGGAAAATCATAAAATTCGGGTTAGCAATGCTCAAGTTAAATAATTCATAATCATGGTTGAGGGTCCAATCATTTACTTACTTGAAAGGCAAAAATGTTTCCAATCAGATCGCCAAAAACGAACGATGAACCTTCTTTGGTGTAGTCGAGAAATATCTGAAATTACAATTGTAAAAATGGAAACTCAGGATAAGATTTCATATATTATTCATTTGCTTAGTAAATGAATTCATGACATTTTTGATGCACATACCAATACATTTTATTAAGGTAAATAAAGTTGCCAATTATTAGAGATTATAAGCTGTCAAACACACTGTATATTAATTAGCAGGCCACGTGCGTGTACACACTCAACCCTCGGAGGACCAAAGAGTAAAGGTGAATACTGTAATAAAGCAGGTCTAAAGATAAGCATGTGTGGTAAATAAAATAACATGAGTCCACACTGTTGTGTCATAAAAGGAACATCTACAATTTAAATGGAAGGTAAATAAATGATAAAAGAACTGAATGAGTGTTAATGTTACTTGGAAGTGTTATGCTGAATAGTTGTGGTGTCTAAATTATAATTTGATTGACAATGAAATGCTCATCGTCATATAATACCTGCACTTGTTTTCCAAGCCAGTCGAAAGCTATAAATCCAGGCTCCGTTCGTATAATAAAAAGGCCAAGGCAGAACTGTATCCCGAGACCCCAAAACACAGGCCTCCATGATACCTAAAACAAAATGTGAAAAAAAGAAATGCTTTGGCCATGAGATACATAAAGCAGTCTCCATATAATTCAGAATTATTCCATGCAAGCAACTCAACTAAATTGTAAGATGATAGGGGCACAAGGACAGAGATAATCTGAGATACGATGCCCAAAAATGTTTCGAAAGAGATGTCATCACAGTAAAGGCTGTGACTCAGTGGAAAACTAACCATTGTCCTGTGTGCTGAGAAAAGGAATATAAGCATGATGAACACGCAAACTCCGCCAAATGAGATAAGCTGGGTAGGACGCTTGCTTGTGTCTAAAGCGAGCCACACCACAAGCAAGACCACAACCACCAAAATGAAAACCCTGGAAAACACATTAAAGCCACACATCATGACTTAATAGTCACAAGGAGTTTCTTCACAAAGAGTCTGTTCTTTCACCAACTTTAAATTCACTCACCATTTTATCCATTTCAAATTTGATTTAAACCATCTGACGGCGGGCTTGAAAAAGCGACTGATGCTTTTTCCCTTGTACTTGTTCAAAAGTTCCAGTGATACAGCAGCAACAGCCAAACAGGTCAGGACTACAAGGGCAGTAGCCCTCTTGAAATCCAGGACACATGCCGCAATGAAGTACGCCACATAACCTACAGAAGAGAAAAGCAATTCATCATGATCACTGTCTATACTGAAATTAGTTTACTCAAAGAAAAGTCACAAACTTTGCCTGTGTAAAGGATACCATGCAGAACCCTGCTGTATATATCTATATACCATTGTAGATACCTATATACTATTCATAATACTGTCATTTCCCATGCATATCGCATATTGCATGTAGAGCAGTAGTACCTGTTTGCTGTGGTGTCCCCCAGGGATCTGTGTTAGGCCCTACCCTGTTCTTCACTGTATATGCTTCCTTTAAGTGTCATTTTTGAGAAATACCACATTGCCTTTCACTATTATGCCGATGACATCCAGATCTATTTTGAGCTGAATGATGATCTAGCTATGTCCGTGAGTAACTTTCGAGAGTGCATGTGTGAGGTCAAGCAATGGCTTCTGGCAAATTTTCTTATCCTTAACGATAAGAAAACTGAAATTATGATCTTTGGCAGTGACGCTCTTCGTGCCAAACTTCATGATGCTTTTGGTTTTCTCACTAGTTCTTTCCCTGACACTGTTAGGAATTTGGGTGTGCTACTTGACAGCTCATTTAAACTTGATAAACAAGTATCTGCTGTCGTCAGATCTAGTTTCTACCAACTTCGCCTTATTTCCAAGGCCAAACACTACATCCCGCACAATGACTTGGAAAAGCTTATCCATGCCTTTGTAACGTCAAGACTAGATTACTGTAATTCACTTTATTATGGTCTCCACTCTACCCTTTTACATAGATTACAGACAGTCCAGAATGCCGCTGCACGCATTCTAACTAAAACTAAGAAGTTTACTCACATCACTCCCGTCCTTGCTGATCTGCACTGGTTGCCTGTGAAATTTCGTATTCAATTCAAAATTCTGTTGTTTACTTTTAAAATTACTAATAACACAGGGCCAAGTTATCTTAAGGAACTCTTAAATTCATATCTTCCTACGAGGGCCTTAAGATCTTCCTCACAGTTATTGTTGGTTCAGCCCAGATCTCGCTTGAAGTCTAGAGGTGATCGAGCATTTGCTCTAGCTGCACCTGAGCTGTGGAACAATCTCCCGATTGGCATCCGGGCGTCTGATTCTATTCAATCTTTTAAATCACGGCTTAAAACATATTTGTTTGAACTTGCTTTTTCTACTAGTTAAATTCTCGCCTCGCTTCTTGTGAGTTATTCTATTAATGTGTCTGGTTGTTTTGCGTTGTCCTGCACTGTCAATGTTTTCTATCACTGTGTTTGATGGTACAGCTTTACTCTGCTATAGCTGTGTGCTATAGTTTATTCTTATTAGTGGTCTTTACCTGTGAACATAATCTCACACTTATATGACTCTGACGTTATAGTGCTAATTATTTTATTATTTTATTGTTGCGTTGTCTATGTTCTCTATCACTGTGTATGATGGTACAGTTCTACTTTGCTATAGCTGTGTGCTATAGATTATTCCTATTAGTGGTTTTTACCTGTGAACATAATCCCACACTTATATGACTCCGATGTTTTAGTGTAAATCATTTTATTGTTTTATGTAAAGCACTTTGGCATGCCCCTGGCTTTTAATGTGCTCTATAAATAAAGATTGTTGTTGTTGTTGTTGTAATCAATCTTTTATTTATTCCATAATGTATTCCAACATCTTTGCACTCTGCACCACTGTATATATGAATATAAATGTGCTGTACAGGTTGCTATTGTATGTTTGTTTATTTGGGTAAATAGAGTGAGAGCAAAAAAAAAAAAAAAAATGAAGCCCCATTCTTTGCACATCTACACATACTTGGTCAATAAAGCTGATTCGGATTCTGATGCATAGCTGCTGAATAAACTGATGTTTCATAAATTATTACCTGCTCCGAGTACACCCAGGACAATGTATTTGAAGAGTTTTGAATGAGCCTTGATGTAATTCTCTGTGGCATTGATTGGTCCGGAAACTTTGCTGAAGTAGAGAAATAAAATCAAAAATCAGAAGTAAAGTCAAAAGCAATTGTTCACTGCAATTCTCTTGAGTAAGTAGAATCATATTTCAAATTATTTTCAAGTTGTGTATACAGTATATTGACAAAAGTACTAGGTCAGCTACACGCTACTCCTACACGAGCTGCTCGACCTATGGAAACCCAGGCCATGAAGTTCCCTGCACACAGTTCTTGTGCTGACATTAATGGCAGAGGAGCTGTGCTGTTACTGAGTGGTGCTGGTGATCTTTAGAGCTCTTGGTTACCCCACTCTTTAGCCACTTTGTTGCTGAACTACGTTTCCTAAAAACCAATGCAATAAATAGTGCAATAAATACTTTCAGAGGAAATTTCACAAATGGACCTTGTGTTCCAGTACTATGGTCAAATTCAGTGAACTCTTTAAAATTGTCTTCAACAGATGTTTTTAAAGGCAGAATGCACGAACAGGTGTTTATTTCAACAACTTTAGCAGCGGCAATTAGACTGAAAACACGTGAAGTCAAAGATTAAGCGGTGTGGCACAAATACTTTTGTCCACACAGGTTATTTTATACAACATTAGATAAATCTTAGCCATATACTGGATTAAAAGAATCTTATCCATTACAGATTTTGTTTTGTATGTGTGTAAAGTATACACACAAACTGTCGAGTAAACAAATACAGCACAGAGGCCTAAGGCACATGCTATAAAAACTTACATTACAGCGCTCACAATAAAACTGTAGGACTAGTTCTATAAACAGAAACAACTTGAACTGACACACCTTAGGTATGATCCCAGTTCCAGTCTTTTTTTAGGCTTTTTGGTCTCACTTTTTATGCTGCTGTAGTGATTAATGTCATTCTCCTAGGAAAATACAGGTAATTTATTAAAAGCATGTTTCATTTGAAAGTAAAATACAGGACAACATAACACATACCTCTATTTCATAAGCATGGTTGTCCACTCCGCTTCCATTGTTCTGGCTTATCTTTTCGAGGTGGACATCGTATTGGTCCGCTGAAAAACAGGATCATTATTCACTTCTATCCAGCTGCCTGTGGGAAAGCAGCTGCAACTTGAACAAGCAGGAGCAGGAACAATAAGTGACAAATCAAATCTCGATTTTTTTGGTTTTTTTGCTTTTTGCTCTGTGAGATAAAGAAAGCTTAACATATGTCCACATAATCCTGAAATCTTATGCGAATCTATATGAAAATTGTTCCACAAAAATACAAATTCACAACTGCAGAACAAACAGCTTAATACAAGGAAAAGCAGAGTTAATGGCTTACTCATTGTGCGTCCTCCTAGACCCAGCTGTCAAATGCTGTGCTGTAAAATACACCGCAGGGAATACTCTGCCCTCAATGAAACATCTTATCATTAATTAACAGACACGTAGCGTACTTCTCCAATCTCTCAGGAAGTACACAATGGAGACGTTTGTGTCATTCAGGAGGAATGATTTAATGTGCCTTATGAAGCAATACTTTGAGATGTGAAGCTGACCATGTTTTGCATTTCCTAAGTTGCTGGAACGACAGAAGATGAGTCTTGAATTGACTCTTAAGAGGCATTTCCTAAGAAACACAGTAGGTCAGGCATGACTTTATCTTTGGGAGGTTGTTAGCACCTATAAGTCATAGAAAACTAAAATTGGGTATCTAAAAATACATTTGTCACAAGCTTCTGAATAATCAACATGATTAATAACAGAAAGGAGCCCTTATATCACAAACAGAATAAGTCTATAGTTATATTAGCCTACCTTAAAAATAAAGCTCAATATGTGGCTGATAACCCTTCAAAAATAGCATAACTCTCAAAAAGTGAACACTTTACATTTGACTGCAACTATTTTATCCCTGAAAGGCTTTGATATATAAGACACTTTTTGGTAAGTCAGCGTCAGCAGTGTCAAGTTAACTTGTATTAAATCTTTTTTCTTCCTTTTTTTTATGATTATTTTGAAGAGTAAGCACACTGAGTACTTCAGAATCAGAGAGCCTGGAATTCAGCTGCAGCTGTTATCTGGTCAATTAAGTATATTGCAGCGCAACCCGTACTTTACTTTCATGGTGATGATTCACGATTGGGTGTAGTGGCAGCTGTTTGTTCCGCTTTCACCTGGTTAAATATAATCTTGTCTAACACATAAAAAATTATGATTCCTTTGAAATAGAGTTAGTGCATGCTTGGTGACACTCAGTGGGGACTCAGTCTGTCTGGAGGAAGTGATAAAGAATAATTAATATTTAAAAGTGCAGCCCATTTGCCTTCAGTTAGAAAGCTTGGCACCCTGAAATCCATTAACAGATATTAATGATCAGTAACAGATTTTGTGACGCAACATTAAATAGACTGAATCAGCAGCCCGAGGAGTTGTTTTTATGTTAATTTCCCTAGCAAGCTCAGATTGGCAGTGGAGTGGGAATAATGTACCATTAATTCAATAAGAAGCCCTCTACTTCATCCAGCATTAAACTGAGTTTGATAAGTCTGTCAATTTATATTTAAGTATCTTTTTTTTTTTAACCAGCAAAATAAGTTTGTTTCATCTCTTAAATGCATACAATCAATAGCATGTTACTTCTATTACGTTTACACTAAATAAAGCCTTTATTTATTTATTGTTAGCTGATGACTAAGTGCATGCGCCTATAAATTTAATGCGAACTGCTGTCACTTCTGGAAACCTTGACTTGCGGGAAGGAAGCTTTAGAGCTTTAATGCCCTCAGTTATGTCTTACAGGACGTTTATATAGCTTCTTCACTAAAATACTGGCAGTTTCCCAAATCAGAGGCTGCTGAGGTCATGGATCTTTAGAGAAGATCACCCTCCTCACCAAATTATCATCTTAATTACAGCCAAAAACCCATTATTAGCCCATAAAGTGTTAATACCACAGACATATTGGGATGACTTCCAGTTTACAGCATGATTTGTGACATTTCACAGCATGGATCTGATGAACACTTTAACAAATAACTGGAAGCCAAATGAACTTGGTAATTGGTGGTTATAGGGATGTTTATATATTTCTGATAGGATTAGTTTTATGTCTATGAATAGCTGTATACAGATATCACGGTTTACAAAACCGTAATTTAAAGGTATTTTGAGCATACATAGTATTTTGCACATCCCCTGAAGCTGAGAGATCTTTGCCAGGCAGACGTGTCTGATGAAAGGCACTGTTTTTGCATTTTGGGTCGTTTGGGGCTTGAATTTTTCTTTTAAATTCACCCAAATTAGGAGGACAAGGCTATATTTCTGTGTTTACTTTTCATTAACCAAAGACAAGAGCTTTAGGGAATTCGAAACAAGCTTTCCGACACCTATAATAATGTTATTTGTTTGCATTTCCAATATTATTAGTAGGATTTAGTGCCTCATTATACATTCACCCGGACTCAAGGTTTTTATTTGCATTAAATTTTAATATTGTTAGCATTACCCAACCTTACCGAACACCGAAGCTTCGTCGTTTGTGAGTTGCAACTCCGTCCTGAACCTGAATAAATATTTTGGTGGACCTTTAGTACTGTCGTTGAAAGCAGTCACTCCCGCTGCAACCTCAGGTCTGTAAGACAGCGCCGAGGGTTTCAATTTCCCACTGAGGAAAAGGAAAACGAAGTTAACGTTAGTAGCTTGTAGCCTAGCTATGAAACATTAAAACAGCCTAGCCTGCGAATATTTAGTGCAGACAGTTAAATGGCTGAGTAGCTAGTTTACTAGAGCTGTTTAACACACTCGGATCAAATGGTGAGCACCCTGTGTATCATTACGTGACGACTTTACTCGTTTGGCTGAATTATTTACGCTGTAGCATGTTGCTAAGATGGGGGCTAACTCGCTAGCTTAGCTCCATTTTACAGCTAGCTTGTTAGCTGGCTCCTGTGTGCATCTGTCATATAATTTGTCCAGTGAGTGGGTTTAAAGTTTGTGCTATCTGTTAAATCGCTTGTGTTGTGCGTGTTTTATTGCATATTTAGCATTAGCGCTGGAGATGTTGCCCACGTTTAGCTTGCTGGCTAAAGCTAGCGTTGACATATGACGCGTCTCATTTGCTAAATAGTTACTCTTCAGTTTATAAAACAGCTTTTTTTCTCTTTTAGTTTTTTATTGTAACAGTTCTTTATGCTCATGCTAAGTCACAGCTGCGTCTTTCTGTAGGTTTGTGAGACTGTACGGCCATGGGTGACATGAAGACCCCAGATTTTGATGATCTCCTGGCAGCTTTTGACATCCCAGATGCCACTGGATTGGATGCCAAAGAGCCCATCCAGGGGAGTCATGAGGAAACAGAAAGTCAGCTGAAACACACAGAGATGTGTCTGGATGACAGCTTACTGACTAACCAAGCTATACCACCCTCAGATGTCCCAGCTGTAAGTGTTATTGTGAAAAATACAAGTCGGCAGGAGTTACTTGAAGAATTTAGTGATAGACTTCACTCGGGACCAACATTGCAAAATGGATTTAGGGGACAAGACACTTCTGTGACCTCTGCTGAGACAACTAATACCAGCTTCTCCAAATCATTTGTGTCCACATTGAATGGGAAGGCTTCAAGTGAGCTTTCTGGAAAGCCACCTATACCAGATGAGGCACCATTGTTTCCTCAGGCACTTTCAGATTTAAGTCCAGTCTCCAGTCCTGAGCATGAAAACACCCAATCAAGCAGAGAGGAAATACTTCCAAATGAAGACAGACTATGTTTCCCAGAAGCTTCAGTTTTGGACACTTCAGTCTGTCACAATCCCAAAAGAATGGACCTTAGCATGTTTGATAACTCTTCCAAGGACTCTAATAATTACGAAAGCATACAGAGGATTAAAGGAGCAGAAAGTAGTAGAAGCGAGGAGCTTTCTGACATCTGTGGTAGTAGTGAAGCAGAGAAAACACCTGGACTACACAGTGAATTTCCTCCACAATTAGGAAACCAGAACTTCACTGAAACCAACTGGAATTCAGGAGCACCAGTGACTGTTCCCTTATCCCTTATTGCCCCTTATCCACATGTCAAGTCACAGACATGTAAATTATCCTCTTGTCTTGACGCTCTGGTGGCTCTGAATGCTAGAAAAGATCCCAATGAGCAGACAGATCACAGAGAATCCCCAGCTGTTCAAAGTGACTGCATGAAAGCTAGCCCCAAGGTCCCCATATCCCCACGAAGCCCCAGAAGTCCACTTGAAGCAGTAAAACGATTAAGGAAACCACCTGATAGCCCTGTGAGTATCTGCAGTGACAGTAGTGGCAAAGCATCCCCTGCAGTGGTATCTGGTTCACCTCCAGCCATACCTAAGGTCAGGATTAAGACCATTAAAACCACATCTGGGCAGATCAAGCGTACCGTCACCAGTGTGCTCCCAGATTCAGAAAATGAAGACGTGCATTCTGCCTACGAATCCTCTCCATCGCAGAGTATGATTAGTGATGATTCATACTGTAATGCATCTCCACATCAGTCTCAAGCTCCTGATGGTGTTGTTGGGGTGCCAAGTAAAGGTAATGCAGCCAATACAGCTTCGGCAAAAGTTTCAAACAGGAAGTCGGAGGAAAACTCCCGGAGGTCAGGTGTAATGCGCTCTGCACCAGTAGTCCGTAATACTAAAGTCAAAAGATCTGCCGCACATCAAGTGCACAAACCAAAGAGAGTATCAGCCACTACAGGCCATGCAACTACCACAAACTTCCTTCCAAAAGCAATGCACTTAGCTAGTCTAAACCTTGTCCCTCACAGCGTTGCTGCTTCAGTAGCTGCACGAACCACCTCCTATCAACAAAGTCAACGCACACTCTCCTCCACAGTGTACAGTACTGTCCCATTAGTGCATCAGGTCAAAACAGCCAATTCTTATCCCCACCTGTCTAATCCGAACCCATCTGCGGGAACTTTAAACAGACTGTTGAACAGTGCCAACCCTGTGCCTACATATGTGCCAAACTTGAACCCACCTCCGGGAACCAATATCAACCTTCCACCACATGGATACTGCTGCCTCGAGTGTGGGGACTCCTTTGGGGTGGAGAAGAGCCTCGCATTTCATTACAGTAGGAGGAGTGTCCACATTGAAGTAGGATGTACACACTGCGCAAAGACTTTGGTGTTTTTTAACAAGTGTGCCTTGTTGGCTCATGCAAGGGAACACAAGAACGGTGGCACAGTGATGCAGTGCACACAGCTCAATTTGAAGCCCATAGCAGAAGAAAAAATGTTTGTACCCCTGAGTAGTGAACTGGTTAGTGTGGGCACTTACTCCTCGCCATTAGTCTTGCCTAAAAGTGAGCCTGTCCTGCCCTTGTATCCGGAAAGCGTCATCCGCCATCGACTCCGTTGTTTGGAGTGTAACAAGCAGTTGCCTGACTACAAAGCACTCGCAGGCCATTACCAGAAGCTGTCAGAAGATACAGAAGAACTGGTGAGTAGCTAATTGACATTTTCAAGTATAAGGGTGACAACAAATCACTTGAGAAGACCACCTTGCAGAATTTAGCAAGTATCTAAGCCTATTAGTGCTTACTCTTAAATGTTTTTAATCTGTAAAAGTCACTCAAATCAAAGTAGAAAAGTGCGCTTCAGGGCATAGATTTATCATAATGAAGCAACACGATGCCTGGTGCCACTTTGTAGATAATTTATCTGATCTGTTTCTGATTGATTACTGAGGTACAGATGAGTAAGCTTATTCTAGCTAAAGAGAGAATACTGCTTTGTATAATTACTTACTTCATTGTAGCTGTTTTCTATAAAAACAAATGTATTTTCTCTATCACCAGATTTGTCCTTTTTAATGGCACCACTGTTTGTTTGTTTTCCACTCAAAACTGTCTTTTTGTTCTGTTCTGTTGTGAAATACCAGATCTGTAAAGGTTGCTCAATGCTGCTGCCCAACAAGTGCAGTTTCAGAGCTCACCTACGCATTCATGCACATAAGTCCCCTTACTGCTGCCCTGAGTGTGGTTCCCTGTGTCGTTCTGCAGACATCCAAAAGCACGTCAGGGAAAACTGCCTGCACTATGCTCGCAAGGCTTGGTACAAGTGAGTAACTTGGCAAGAAATGCAGGTTTTTTTTAAAAAAAAAACCCACAGTGTACAGTGCACTGTTGCAACAATTATGTTTTCCTTTTCTTCCAGATGTCTTCACTGTGATATGGTTTTCCGGACCCTTCAAGGACAAAAGACTCATATCGAAGAAAAACACTGTGAGGTCTTGTACAAGTGCTCCATCTGCCCGGTTGCATTCAAGACCTCCGACAACTGTGAACTGCATTTGAAAAATAAACACAGTACTAGCAAAACAACTCCAGAGTAAGTTAACATCTCATGACCTGACGGTTGAAAACTGTGGGCTTCTCCTCATAGGCTGCTTTAACAGTTTTTGCTTTCTTTTTGCAGGTTAATCTTAAAGTGTTCCTGTGAGAAAATGTTCAAGAAAAAGCAGCTACTGTTTCAGCATTTCTATCAGAATTCCAGCAAGCGTGTTACGTCTGTATTTAAGTGTCCAGAATGCAACTCAGTCTTTCCACAAAAGCTGCTATTAATGCAGCATTTCAAGGTTAGAATTAAATATATGCATTTTATTTAGATGTTTTACATGTTTATCATTTTTACCTCTCAGACATAAAAAGTGGTCAGTAAGCACTGGTGAGGTGTAGCACTGATGGTTGTCAGTATTTTTTAATATATTCCCTGCAAGTGATCCTTTAGGAGTTTAGGATGTCTATAGGAGTTTATATTTGCGGCCACACTTCTTATCTAAAATGATTTGTGCTAAAGTTGTCAGACATCTGGGGAAAAAAGGTTCCTTAGTCCATAGAAGAGTTATAAAGTGCATCCAGTAAAAGTAAGGTGCTGTGTCCTATCATGTTTACTTTTTTGGGTTTTTTTTTTTTTTTTTTTTTTAAAACCTTTAAAACCATACACCTGATACAGATCAATCAACACGGGAAATCATTAACTTATGCTCCAGCAGTAGTGTTCTTTTGTTAAAACACCAGCAAAGAAACAGTTAAATGTTACTGTGTAAATACGTTTGAGCATAATAATGTGAATTTTGTGTTTCCTGTTCTGCAGGGTGTGCATGTAGGAAACACGATTGAAGAGACAGAGAAGAAGAAAGAAACTAAGCATGCTGACTTGCACCAGGAGTCTCAGTCTATCCAAAAACAGAAGAGTCACTACCCTATTAAACAAACAGTTGCTACTAGAGAGAAATCTGAGCAAGACAGCAAAATCCTAAATCGTGTGAAACCCGCTGGATGGACATGTAACGAGTGCCTGCAGCAGTTCACTGAGCGAGATGCCTACGTTTCCCATTTGAAGACCACACACGGAAAGGTAAGGGTGCACTGACCCCGCACTGACGTCTGCTGATGCAAAACATTACTGAGTGTTGCGCTCTTATGTCTTGAGTTGGTGTCTTAAAATCTTGACAGATATACCGACAGTGTGCCACAGAAGACCGCTCAGACAGCAACATCAGTAAATCATGTAAAGCCTTGTCTGGGTTCCTGTATTAAAACTGTGGTACCTGGGTTTAGATGCCTTGAATTGGCATTTTTCCATATAAACACAATTATTTTTATTTTTTTAAGAATGTAAAATTTGTGTTTTGAATTGAAACTGGGTCATGTAGAATATACAGTATTACTCTGGAGCAGCTTGCCAATTACCACCACCCTCCTTTTTTTCCCATGCCCTCTGCTTTCTCCAGGATACACAGTGAGTTTTTAGACTCATTGGGCCTCAGTTCACACTGAGTAGAAATCGTCTTACCCTGCTACCAAATGAGTACAAATGCAAAATTATTCCCCATACACACTGCTCTGTTTTGTTTATTTTCTTTTTACTATACTGCTTTACATATTTTACCATACTGTTATACATATTACTATGCAACACGTTTAGCTCGAGATGGATCATGGAGAAAGCTGTAGAGCTTTCATCACTACACCAAAATAGCACAGAATTTCCAGCTCAAGAAACTGAAACAATAACGTTCTCAAAGCAAACACTTTTTCCTAGTTTGTTCTGTTAGAATGAAATACAGAATAAAATAAAAATATAGTAGATAAAAATAACAGAAGTGATGAGAGTCCCCTGTGCTGTAAACTGTGACTCAAGTTAAATAAAAAAAAAAAAATAGAAGGGGTGGGTGAGGTTTATTATGTTTATTATGAACATATTTTGTTTTTGTGCGTAATGGAAATAAAGTAATTGAACCAGTAGAAAAAAATACTTAGTTGAGTACGTGTTTGGGAAATACTATTAGTTGGACCAGTAGTATTTCACAGCTGTGAGTAGCCAACGAGCAGTAGGGCAGAAATGAGTCCTGTACCTCTAAGTCAGAGTTTTTAGGTCAACCAGTATAAGCAAGATGCATTTTTATTCTGGTTTGAATTCCCAGTTAGATCCAAAATTGTCTGTTTCAAGGCTGATGCTTAAATAATTCACTTAAGCTCATCTTGTCATTCCTACAAATTATTTATTTTTATTTTTTTGTCAACAGTCCGTGAAGAAGTATCCCTGTCGACACTGTGTGTTGTCTTTCAACACTGCAATCAGTCTGAGACGACACATTCGCAATGATCATGATGGGAAAAAGAGGACTTATACCTGTTGGTAAGATTTTGAAAATGTATAAATAATAATAGTAACTTTGGCCACAAAGCAGTTTTTAATTGTTGCTCCATCCCTGTTTGTTAGGTATTGCATGGACAAGAAGACAATATTCACGTCAAGTGTGATGTTGAAGAACCACATCAGCCTTATGCATGGAATAAAAAATCCTGATCTTAGCCAAATGCCAAAAATGCCCATCCAAGTAGACAAAAATGCTTTGGACAAGGTAGCAATTTATTATTTCTCAACACAAACATAAATGCTTCCAATCTGCTCACTGGTCTAAACTGCATAACTTGTGATTTCCAGAGGCTTGTATCAGCAACACCTGATGTGGGCACACAGATGGAGGTTCAGGATCCTGCAGGTAGTCTCGAGGCTCCTTCAGCTAAGCGTCTGAAAACTCAGTTCCGCTGTTCGAAGTGTGGCTTCGTCACAGACAACAGCACAGAGTTCCAGCAGCATATACCTCAGCATAAAACCGACGAGAACACTCCTCAGTGCCTTCACTGTGGCCTGTGTTTCACGTCCGTGCTGTCTCTCAATAGACATCTTTTCATCGTACACAAAGTCAAAGATCCAGAGGAAGAGGAGAAAAAAGTAGAGGGAGATATTAAAGAGAAGGAGCAGGATAATCAGCTGGCTGGATCAGCAGAATCTGATGAGGAAAACGATTTGTTTCACCAGCTAAACAAATCTGATCCCTCACCGGCCGGAGAGCAAGAAAGTCCGCACTGCTCCACGAGCACAGACTGTAACTTAAATCTGAGCACTCACTCTCAGACACAAGCAGTCTCTCTCCAGCAGTGAGAGCCACCTCAGCTCCTGTTTAAAGCTGCTTTAATATCCTCAGTTTTCATGTGAAAGTCATAAGGGATGCTTGATGTTTTTAGGCAGGTGGTACAAAGATGTAATGCCTTTAATTTGGACAACCTATTTAGAGGCGGTGCAGTATATTCCAGCAGATACATATATTTAATACAGAACAAATATTTTCATATTATTTTTTTGTTTTTTAATTTAACCTTGTATGTTGGTAATATATTAATCTTGCCTTTCACATATAACTGCACTCATCACTCATACTACGGTTAAACATTTCCCCCTTCTGTTTTTTTCTTTTTTCGTCAAAATTTTTTGCTTAACATTTTCCATCCACCCTGGCAGGAGACTCAGGAATGTGTGTTTGTTTTACGGTCTGGTATTGATTATTGTAACAGTGTATTGGTGGAGTTTCAGGTATTGTTTCAAATTATTTAATGCCTCACACTAAATCCTGAATGATTCAGGCTGCTTTTTTAATATTAGTAGGTTTTTATTTTTTACGAAACACAGTATAATTGATTGTTCATGTAAAAGCAGTAATTACAAGTTCATGGTTTGGCCTTTTTTTAAAAAAAAAAAAAACAATTTTATACTGTCTGTTTTGGGGGTGTTCTTTCACGTGTTTGGGAGAAACAAAGAGGTATTACATGTGTTCTGCAGCAGTATTGCTGTATTGAAAATACCTCAAATTGCCAGAAGTGTTTTTTTTTTTTTTTTTTGTTTTTGTTTTTTTGGTTTTTTTTTCCAGCAAGTGAACGGTCAATGTTACGTCAAATCAGGGTACATTTGTTGAGGATGATCCAGAGAAGGTGTGAGAGTGAAATTCATCAGCATGTCAGAGTTAATGTTTTATGAATCAGCACCTGGGAACGTGAATGGGAATGCAGTGACTTAAAATAAAAAAATATCTTAGATTAGCACTTGGCAAAAGGGGGATACTTTTCGGTTGCAGGCTCTGATATGTGAAGCGACACCTCGTTTTGTATTGACTACGTGACAGTTCCTACCTCCGTGGTAAATGGCAGTGATTGTTAAACGTCGAAAGGCTTCGAGAAGTTGCAGTTAATCTCAGTGCAATGTAAAAAAATTAGTTTTAAAAATGTATTATCCCACATTAATAAATTTTATAAATTATTTTGGGAATGACATTAAGTCTTTTTATGGTCATATTGACTCAACTGACAAGTGAACTTTTCTATGAAAGTGCTGTGTGAGCTCTTTGATTCTCTGTAAGCCCTCGAATCACCACACTGCAGCTGCTTACCTGCAGGGGCTGAGAGGAATTACTTGTTCACTGTTTGTCTTTTTGTAATGCTTGTCGAAAGATATTTGTACTTTTTGATACTGTGTACAGTGAGGACTTGGTTAAGAATTTGTGTACCTACAGTAGCCAATTAAACTTGGATTTACAGCATTTCTTAAGCCATTTCATCTGTTCAGCATGCAGTGGTCTACGTGCCTTGCTGTTACATTAAAGTACTTACAAATAAATTGGTGCATTTAATTACAGATCTGCTCTGTCTTGTCTTTCATTACAGACCTGCTGGGTTGAAAGAATTTAATGTAATCGGGGTGTGATAATCAGTAGTTTTGCGACGAGGTCACGTGCTTAAAATCGTCACAGCAAGTCAGAAAGGCACAAGGCACTCTAATGTGCATCATGCATCCAATAAGCAACAACCACAGATGGATGACTTCATCCCATTAGAATATTAAGCCGATCCTGTCTCAGTATAACTGCCTGTACCCAAAGTAACAGAAGAGATTTCTTTTAATTGACCAGCTCCAAATTAATTGGAAGCACATCTGAGAAATGAAAGGCACTGTGACAAAGATGTGCAGGGGAGGACTCCTGTCTTCTTTCATCCTTATCTCATACATTGCTTTGACAACTTCAATGACTCTTGATTTGACTGAGCTGAGAAATAAAGTTTCAAAGCTCAAGGTGAATCCCAGGGGGAATCTGTGGGCAACGGGTAAGTTAAAAATTACACTGCTGAATGATTGTTTCTTTGTTCTGTTTGAAAATGCAATATTTACAGAGAGTTTGCATGTTTCATTTAATAAGGACATTTCATGGGCAAGAAGAGCATTGTGGATAGTTCCTTTGTGAATTCTGCCTTTGAGAATATAAAAGATACAGCTGAAGGCAGAGATGTGAGACCTCTGCACGGAGTGGAAGACCTGCAGGCGCTCCTCATCCATATTCTGAAAACTGCCCAACAAGGAGAGCAGGCACTAGACAGGTGAGTTATGTATTATTACTCAGTCTAATACCGCTGTTAATCCTTCCATTGTACAGCTTTCTGTGTTTTTCTCATGCATTTAGAGAAGAAGGACATCCAGTTCGATCAGTTGTTGCGTGACATCCTGCTGATGAAGAGGGTTTCTGCTCTTGTGAAAATCAGCTAAATTATGTTTTGTTTTTTGTCTAACATAACACGTATATGTTGGCAAGTGAGAAACACTTCTGTTGTTTTACTTTATATTGTCTATGACTTTATTAAAAGCGCAGAGAATGTATTGGAAGTCTGTGTTTTCATCTATGTTCAAGTCACATTCGCACACACACAGTACCTTCAGATAATCAAGTTTCTGGCGCCCCCTGCCGGTCGGTAAGGGGAAAAACCGCTTTTAGTTAACATATCCGGGTGAAAGTGGCAACGTGCTTTTTATCACATCCCAGGGTAGTTTGAGTGGCAACTAGCCCCAGTTATGCCCCTAATAGTGATGTGTGGTTATCCCTGTAGTGGTAAGTCACGAAGGGCAGAAGAGCTGAAGGTGTATTTTGAAGAAAGCACAGAAAGAAAGGTTCATATTGTTGGAGACGGAAGCCTGGGCGTTGAGAAAAACACTGTTTACGCAGGCAAGTAAGCTTAGCACGCCTTCATTAGTGTGCTTCTTAAAGCTTTTCAGCTTCCAGGGCTTTCAGTCTTACTTGGCATATTTTTGTATGTTATTAGCCACATAATACTGAGGTAACATCACCGGCCTTACACGAAGCTTAGCCGGGGGAATAAACAACAGAGGCAGGAGTGCTTATTCAGCGTTTGCGCTTATCGATGCTTGGGGCGGCTTTAAAGTTCATGACAATTACAACTGTGTTCGCCTGCTTTATGAGCGCTACTATTCAATTAATTTTACTTATTTAGCGTTAGCAGCAGTAGTAGTTAGTAGTAGAGACAGTCCAGTAATCTCTTATGAACAGGCACCTGGCGAAGGTGGGGAAGAAGGATTGCTCTTTAACAGTAAGAGACCCTACAAAACCAGTTAAAGAAGGGGCAACCATCGAGGATGATTGGTTGGAGGCTAGAGAAAAGAAAGGAGACTATTAGCAACAAATAGAACAAAAGTTAATTTCATGCTGTAGTAGCATATAAATGCATAGGGAGTGAAAGGGGCATCAAGTCGATGTGCTTACTGCATAGTGGAAAATCCCTCAGCAGCAGCTATATTCCTAAGAGATTGGATCCAAGCCTTTTTTTCAGGCTAATTTGAAAAGTAGAGAGAGTGTCCTGTAAGCCAAACTGGGAGCTGGTTCCACAGCAGAGTTGCCTGATAGCGCCCATTCTACTTTTACAAACCCCTGAAATCACATGTAAGCGGAAACTGCTAGTAATAGAGTAGTATGGTACTAGGAATGGGAAATATATCATGACATTTCAAAAAACACTTGCGATTATGAGATTTATTATGATGTAGGGGGGGGAAGCGACATTTTATCGACGTTTGCAGCAGCAGGATTCCTAAATGAGTAACTGAAGGGCAGTTTCAATTCTCCTTCTCCAATGAGCTGCTGTTATTGATGACACACTTCCTAATTTGAAGAGCAATGGTACAATGGCAGCAGCATTATTGTGCAAAAGTAATAACACAGCAACAGATACAGTGACACAGCATAAGTCATAAGCCTGGGTAGTGTTTTCCCTGCAAATTTTAAGTATAAAGTAGTTGCTTAATACTTTAGTTTAACAATAACGCGTGCAGCCGGCCATGCTCAGTGAAGTCATTTTATTTACTTCTGGGTCTAACATAACCAGCTGATTGTATCTCCTCCTTTATAGACTGGTGGTAAAAAACAAAACAAAAAAAAAACCTGGGTTTTTTGCTTCAAGCTGCAAGTTTGTGTCCACAGTTAGTGACAACAGTTTTCTTGGATATTTTGAAAAGTACACTGCTTTGCTGAAAGTTGTTGACTCAACTCCCTTTTTAGCTACCAAATGACCATCAGAGGCTCTTGCTCTCACAAATGCCTGGGCTTGTCTCGTTGTGTGCATTAGGGAATTTAAGCAGGATGTTGCTATAGCAACTACATAATAATATGATACTTTGATATTCATATTATTATTGTGGGTGATATGACATGGCACATCACTTGGACCTGATCATTTTAACTGTGTTACTGTTACATTGCTATTATGCTTTTAGAATTAAACATTTTGTTTTTCAAAATTTTAGTTCTTTATTATTTCCGTAATTGTTAACATGACTAAGGAGACTGTTTGCTTCAACTGGGCAGACTTCTGCATTTACTTAATTTTACTGGAAATGTTTCAGATTCCCAAAAGGAGAAAACTGTCAGAGCGTCTCTGAAAGCTGAAGTGGAGAGGTGAGTGTTTAAAAATCTGTTGTAGGAGCTGATGTTGCACAAAACCCACACATATTTTAATGCTAATTCTTTTTTTGGTTTTTCTGGGTTGTTTTTTTTTTTTTTAGGAAAGTCAACAAGGATGACATTGTTATTCTAGACTCATTAAATTACATAAAAGGTAAGTCTTACTACTTATTCTGTAATTGTCACAGTTACATTAAATATTGTGATTTGTAGTTTAAAATTTAAATATGTTACAGGCTACCGCTATGAACTGTTCTGCCTCATCAAACATGCACAGACTCCACACTGCTTGGTAAGTAGACAATTAAACATACATTTTGAAAAAATGTTACCTTCAAATGCAATCGTGGTATGTTTGCGGGTTTTCTTTGTTAAGGTCTACAGTTTGACGTCCCATGAAGAGAGCTCATTATGGAACACAAACAGAGATGCTGCTGATGAGTACAATCAGGACATGTGAGTGAGAAGCCTCAGTATGAGAGCACGACTCTTACCTTACCTGCACTGTTGCATGTCTTTTTTGTTTTTATTTTTATTTTTTTTGCAAACTGTCTCACATGCATTTGGTGTTTTGAAGCTTTGACGCATTAGTTCAGCGATTTGAAGCTCCGGATTCCAGAAACCGATGGGACAGCCCTCTCTTCACTATTCTGAAAGATGACACACTTCCAGTTGAAGCCATTTCTGATGCGCTTTTCAAAAGAAAAGCACCCCCACCGAACCAGTCTACTCAGAGTGTAAGTCTAAGGCTACGTCCACACTAGCCCGGATAGATTTGAAAACGGCGTTTTCGTCTGAAAATGCTCCGCATCCACACTTTCGCTTTCAGTCATTTTCACAGAGTTGTCCGTCCACGTTGAAACGGCCCGAAAACGCTTACGTTCCAGTACTGCGCATGCTTGAAACAAAAGACAATTCGACTTGCCTCATTTCTGTCTGCCGTTTATTTACTTTCCGGCTCCTTGAAACATCGCGGCAAAATGTCGAGGAGAAGCACCGAGTTTTTTAAACGGACTAACAATGAGGTGGAGTTGTTGCTGAGGGTAACACAAAAGTACAAAGTTGCAAAAGCGAGTGAGAATTAAAGAATTTGAAGAAAAGCTGTCTGAAGCATGTGCAAACTGATAGTAATCTTTAATAGGGCTGTCAAAATTGAGAGCAAACAAAGCAACCGCTGTATAATGCCCTCCGCTAACTTAGTTTAATTGGTCACTTGACTGCATCACATGACTAAAATGTGTCATCGTTTTCCAAATGGCTCCGTTTTCGCTGTCCACACTGCGACGCGACAGCACCGTTTTCAAATGTATGCATTTTCGAGACTCAGTGTGGACGGGAGGCCAAAACGGAGAGAAAACGATGCATTTTCAAACGAAAGCACATTAGTGTGGACATAGCCTAAGAGACACTAGTTACAATCAGTCTGGAAATCTACAATATTTACTGCATGCATGTTTTGTTTTTTTTTGTCTGATTGTGAAGGAAACCTATTTTCTTTTCTTCTCTGTAGCAACCACTGTCATCAGCAAACTTTTTATACGAGTTGGACAAGATCACTCAAGATGTCTTGATGGTATGTTTTTTTTTGTTTGTTTGTTTGTTTTTTCTAGTTTCACATCATTTACTGGTCATTCAGGTAGTTTCCCATGATATTTTTTTCACTGAGCTGGACTGCTTTTTGAGTTATGTCATATTCTAAGTGAAATATGACAGAAGAGTCTTTTTCAGAAAAATGTTTACAAATCCTTTGTTGGGGTATCAACATTCCTCTGCATAATGTAGACTTTGTTCTATGACTCAGAAGGTATTACATGTATTTACAGCTTTATACGTTACATCACCAGCCAAGATGCAATTATGAGTGAAGCGCTGATGAGGTATTTATCTTGGCACACAATAATAGCCCGGTTCAGGTTCAGGTACAGGTTACTGTTCTGCAGTCGTGAGTCATCCATCCTCACATGCAAACACATGCAAATGGACAACAAATGCGCATAGTGCAAAATATGAAATTAAATAACAGCTAATTCTAATTAATTTTGGTTATCACGTAGCCCTTGAAAGTGACATAGCTGTTCCTGTGAAGTAATGACTGCTCGAACAAAGCTGTTAATTAAACCTTGTCGGTCTATTACATTCACCTTGCAAAGGGTGTGAGTCGTCAAGAAAAAGTGAACCAGCCAACCGCTGCAGGCTTCCTAGGTGCAGGGGCTCTAAGTTCAGCTGTGGTTCACCAGTCAGCCTGTTAGATGACTGAACAGTTCGATTCGTTTACAGATAAGTATCCAGACCACAAGCCCAAAGAAAGAGATAAATCGGATTAAACAAAAGAACGATAAAATAAACCCATCGCAGTTTTATCAATGTGGAAACCAGAAAGCCTTCTCAAACGGGAGACTCGCTGGTGCACACAGCTTCAAAGACATTCATAACACTGAACTTCAACAGTCTGACCCTTAATAGATGTGACATTGTGTTTATGAGTGCATCTAAAATCAGTGATCATATTTTTTGCTTGCCTCATTTTATTCACTTTTGTCAATCACGTTGAACTGGTTTTCAGCATGAGTAACATCAGTTTAGCATGAGGTAAAGTGAATGGGGTCAAGCACATGCTCAGTGGGCCTTAAAATCTCTGATTTCACCATTGTTTCCAAATATTTACACTACAACTGATTTGAGGGGAACCGGTCTAAAGTCGTTAAAAGTTTGGGGATAACTACATTTGGCATTAGGCATTTAAACTATATGAATGGGTACTTGCTGTTTATAAAGATTTGTTTAAAACACAATAAAATCACAGGACTCAGATGTTGAGCTCAAGATTTGAGTAAATGCCCACAAATATTATTAGGTCAGTGAGATTTTTTCACAGTCATGGAGTGAAAATCTACATCCTGCGATCAATGTTAAAGTACTGACTGTGGCTGTGTGAAATTCCTGGATCTCAATGCTAAAATCCAAAGTGTTGAAAGGATTATAAAAACAATCGACAGCTTTAGCTGTTAACTGCTGACTGTCCAACGTTTAATAAAAAATGAATGCACCCCTGCACGTTGTAAGTGTGGGAATTTCTGTCTGCCATTCATGACATGAGCATGGCATGATTACCAAAACAAGGCAACAGAGTAAAAACATATAAATCAGCAAAAAAAATCAATAATAAAAAATAACCTCCTCTTTGTCTTTGTTTTGAGCTCATGTATTTGTTAGCATGCCACATGTTGCACTTCCTTCTTTTTGCGATTTCACACAGATCACGACGTTCTGTTGCACAATATCTGCAAAAGTTTCCAGCAAAATAAATTAAGAGGAGTAAATACTTCTCTAATTCTGATTCATTGTTCCTTATACTCTTTGTAGAGATCCCTTTTTTAAAAATTCATTTTTATATGTGTGTTTGATAAATGTAATTAAATGTTTTCAGGCGATTTTTAACGCCCAGAAGACGAGCGTTCCCGGGGATCTTATCGCAGTTCCAGGAGCTTCGGAAAAGATATCCTTTTTTAAACACAACTTGCGTGTGCCCAGTTATTTTGAACACACAATTTTGATTAATATTTTCACATTAAACAGATTTTTGTAGTTCCGTGTGGGACGTCTGTCATATTTAATGACTGTGTGAAATGCTAATTTTCGTTTACCTCCCGGGGTTAATCACCTCCCCTCAATAGCGGGGGGGACAACACTGTTCTATCTGAAAGCATTAGATGAGGAGGTGGAGGAATGTGTGGCCATCACATGACTTAAAAGAAAGGTGGATCTACTAAGCAATGTTAAAGGTCTTGTCTGTAATTGCATGCTGTGGGATGTGTGGTGGGGAGAAACCAAATTATATTTGTGGATTTTCATTGGTTGCAGGACTGTGAAGCACCTTCTCAGAACCAGCCACTTTGATTTTCTTCTTTGAAGATGTTGGTCCAAGCACAGCATAACTTAAAAGCACATCATCTTCTGTTCTGGCCAACCTTTAATAAAATGGGCATAATCTGAATTTGAAATGATGCCAGCAACATTCAGTACAGGTTATTTCGTCCTGTTGTCCTGCTCAAAGGTTTAAATGCAATACTGGGGCTTGGAGATAATTTGGGCTTCTGTTAGGTTCTACCTGTGGTATTTTTCTTGTTCCTTAACTCGCTGTTAAACATTGAGCTCACCAGAAATGTCAACATGGCAGAGCTGCGGAAATTACGGCGCCAGTTCATCAGCTACACCAAGCTGCACCCGACAGAAAACACGGGACAAATTGCTAATATGTTTGTTCAGTATTTAAATAAGAGTCTGCACTGACAGTGTGTAGTGTTTGGGGTTTTTTGTTTTTTTGGGGGGGCGGGGGTTGCAGTTGTTCCGTGACAAATAAATGTATTTAACAAAAACATCCTGTTTTTGCTGTTCTTGGTTATATTTTTAAATTTGTGTACTTTCTAGGACCTTTTTGGCCTTCCTCACCATATGGGATTTGCTCAGTCTTGGCAAAACCCCAAATAGCTTCAATGTTAGTCCAAGCAGATCAAGAATTTATTTTCTTGACCTACCTGGACTTAAAAATTAACCTATTTTGCATTTCACCTACTTGGACTAGGTATCTTGCGCCAGTTTTTAAGAGCAAGGGTCATGTGTAGTAACTACAGAGGAATAAGCCACATTATGAAGCTATGGAAAAGAGTTGAAGCTAGTTTAAGTAATCAGTGAGCAGCAGTATGGCTTCATGCTGAGAAAGAGGACTAGAGATGCCATGTTTTCTTTAGGAGTTTTAACAGAGAAGTATAAAGAAGTTAAGGAGTTGGCACTGTGTCTTTGTGGGCCTAGAGACAGCATATCCTCCAGAGAACTAAGGAAAAGAGAATCTAACTATTGAACTTTTTTGTTTGATTTTCTTCCTCTTTGAAACTCAAAGAGGCCACCCAAGCACATGAGAAAGCACATGATGTCCTCTATTTAGTACATCTGGACTTAGTAGGGTAGCTCAAATAAGTCAGACACTTCACACCTCCTCTATTCACCCTGCTCACTCCCCCCCACCCCCAACAACAGCATCCAATACACACTCAACACAAGGCTCCAGCCTGTCTCTCTCAACCACCCAGGTTAGGAGGGAACTGAGGAGGATTAATGGCAAGAAGGCAGCGGGTCCAGGTGGCATCAGCTCGAGGGTCGTCAGGTCCTGCGCGGACCAACTGTGTGGGGTGATGGAGCACCTCTTCAACCTGAGCCTGAGGTTGGGAAGAGTCCCACAGCTCTGGAAAACCTCCTGTGTTGTACCAGTGCCAAAGACTTCACGCCCCAAGGACCTCAACAGCTACAGGCCGGTGGCTCTGACATCCCACCTGATGAAGACCCTGGAGCGGTTGGTCCTGGCTCAGCTTCGGCGCCTAATAAGCTCATCACTGGACCCACTTCAGTTTGCCTACCAGCCTGGCATTGGAGCGGATGATGCCGTCATTCACCTCCTACATCGTTCCCTCGCTCACCTGGAGACCGCTGGAAGCACTGTGAGAATCATGTTCTTTGATTTCTCCAGTGCCTTCAACACCATTCTTCCCTCGGTTCTAAAGGACAAGCTGGTGAACTCTGGAGTGGACCATCACCTCACTACCTGGATCCTGGACTACCTCACCGACCGACCACAGTATGTGAGGACTCAGGGCTGTGTGTCGGACAGGGTCGTCTGCAGTACGGGGGCCCCACAGGGAACGGTTCTGGCTCCGTTCCTCTTCACCATCTACACTGCAGACTTCTCCCACAATTCCACCCAGTGCTTCCTGCAGAAGTTCTCTGATGACTCTGCAATAGTCGGCCTCATCACTGATGGGGACGACAAGGAGTACAGAGGACTGACTCAAGACTTTGTGGACTGGTGCCAGCTGAACTACCTCCAGATCAACGCCAGTAAAACCAAGGAACTGGTGGTAGACTTCCGCAGGCACAAGCATTCTCCACTGCAACCACTGAACATCCAAGGTATGGACATTGAGGCTGTGGACAGCTACAGGTACCTTGGTGTTCATCTGAACAATAGACTGGACTGGACTCATAACTCAGACGCCCTCTACAGGAAAGGGCAGAGCAGGCTGTACCTGCTGCGGAGACTCAGGTCGTTTGGAGTGGAGGGCCCACTCCTGAAGAAATTCTATGACTCTGTTGTGGCTTCTGCTATCTTTTATGGTGTGGTCTGCTGGGGCGGCAGCATCTCTGCTGGGGACAGGAAGAGACTGAACAGGGTGATCCGAAGGGCCAGCTCTGTTCTAGGATGCCCTCTGGACCCAGTGGAGGTGGTGAGTGACAGGAGAACGGCGGCTAAGCTGTCATCCCTGATGGACAACATCTCCCACCCCATGCAGCAGACTGTGACAGCACTGAGCAGCTCCTTCAGTGGGAGACTGCGGCACCCACGGTGTGGGACGGAGAGATTTCGCAGGTCTTTCCTCCCCACTGCTGTCAGACTCCATAATAAAGACTTTAACTGATCAAGCACACACATCCATACATATGCAATAATACTAAGTGCAATAATCCTTTCTGTCATCGTTGTATTTTTACTCAGTTGTATATAGTATTTGTATTTGTATTCTATTTTTATCTTATTGTATATTTATTTTATTTTATTCTACTGTATATAGTATTTTATTTTATTTTATTCTATTCTGTACAGTTGTGTACTGTATTTATTCTTATTGTATTCTAATTTTTGCCTCATAACTTTTGCACTGTCCACTTCCTGCTGTGACAAAACAAATTTCCCACGTGTGGGACTAATAAAGGTTATCTTATCTTATCTTATCTTATCTTACAAGATATATCGTGGCTTGCAAAAGTATTCGGCCCCCTTGAACTTTTCTACATTTTGTGACATTACAGCCACAAACATGAATCAATTTTAATTTGAATTCCACGTGAAAGACCAATACAAAGTGGTGTACACGTGAGAAGTGGAACGAAAATCATACGATTCCAAACATTTTTACAAATAACTGCAAATAGGAGTGAAAGATGGGGGTGAGATACATCAGGAATCTGATGCCCTCTTCTTTGCAATATTAATGAACAGGCTGGCAGATGAGGTCACTCAGGAGTCTCAGGACTATCGTGTTTGCAGACAGCATTGTGATTTGTAGTATAAGTAGGGAAAGGGTGGAAGAGACTGTGAAGAGGTGGAGGTATGCTATGGAGAGAGGAGGAATGAAGGTCAGTAGAAGTAAATGGGGGAAACATCCAAAGCAAAAGAGGTGAAGAAGAGAGTGTGGGCAGGGTGGAGCAGGTGGAGATAAGTGTTAGGGGTGATCTCTAACAGAGGGCTAGCAAGAAGGCTGAAAGGGAAGGTTTAGATCACATAACCTGACCAGTATTTCTATACCAGTGAAAGCCTACTTAAAATGCTTTATGTATGAGGGACAGGCAAGAGTTAAACAAGGCATGATGAGAAAGAACTGATCTGCCAGAAAGTCTATTTTATTAATGTGGAAACCGCTTACTATAGAGCAGGCAGGGTAGAGTGGATGGGGGTGACTGTCAAGGATGATTCATGACAGAAGGGTAACAGCAAGAGTGAAAGGCATTGTTTACAAGGTGGTAGTGAGACCTGCTATGATGTAAGGTGTCACTAACAAAAAGGAGGATGAGCTAGAGATGGCAGAGCTGAAAATATTCACTGGGAGTGACTGAGATGGACAAGATTAGAAATGAGTAGTCTGGAGACAAAGAGAGACAAGCCCTTATAGATTGGTATAGTGTATAGATTGGACAAAGGGTGTTGAATATGGAGCAGTAAGGTAAGAGGAAGAGATCAGAGAAGATTTATGAATGATGGGATGGTAAATGGCTCGCATTTGTTTAGCGCTTTACTTAGTCCCTAAGGACCCCAAAGCGCTTTACACTACATTCAGTCATTCACACACGGCAAGCTACATTGTAGCCACAGTTACACTGACAGAGGCGAGGCAGCCAAACACTGGTGCCGCCGGCCCCTCTGACCACCACCAGTAGGCAAACATGGGGTTATTATCTTGCCCAAGGATATCTGGCATGCAGCCAGGAGGCAGCCTGAGATCAAACCACTGACCTTCTGATTGGTGGCTGACCTGCTCTGCCATCTGAGCTACAGCCCCCTCCCTATGGTATGGGGTGTGACACAGGAGGGAGATGGAGGAAGATTATCCAGTTTGGCGATCCCTAGAAGAACACGTCAATGATTTTTTCCACAAAGTTCCACAAAAGGAATGCAGGAGTCCTTTTCCTTTTTTTAATGACTTAAAATTACTGGCATATTCAAATCAATATACCTTTAAGGAGTTAGAGCTCTGCGCTTTCAGGGATGGATTAGCCTGAATTCCCTCAGTCATGTTTTTTTCTTTCTTTCTTTTTTATGTCTTTAACTCAGCGTGACTAGTTTGACAAACAGTACATTTCTTGTTTATGAACTCTGTTTTCCCTTGTGAAGTTTGGAAGGCTGAGTAAGGCTCTTTCAAAGGTTTTAAATTATGTAAGACGATTACCAGAAAACCCAGACCCCTCCCTACAGGAAGTTTCTTGCAATTATAAGTGATTACTGGAGCTTCACCACAGTATTGAATGAGTGATTATATGCCAGCTTTTATTTACTTTTTATTCCATTTAATAATGAATGAAACAAAAGAGTCAGATTCTTTGTAAATAAAATGTTTTTTATTGAATTCAAAAATTCAACAAATTCATTTAACACGGTTCATTGAGAATATACACACACATATATATTTAGATATTTATATATATACACTGCCAAAGAGTGCGGAGACAGCAAGGGCCCCACATAGAGAAAGCAGTAATTAAAGGATTGGGCATTAAAAGAGTGTTGCAGTGCTAACAATGCCACATAAAAAAACAGGCTTTATTGACAGAACAGTTCTTATTTGCTTTTCAGTTCATTTTTTTTCTTCAAAGGGGCAGCAGTGCCAAAAATTCTGTCCCAGTGGCTGAAGAAAGGAGCATAGTTGGTGCTCGGCCTCTGGTGGTGCATGTCATGAGCTGGTGCTCCACCCAGCAGCCCCAAAGGCACCAGGTGGTTCAAGGTCCACGGCAAGTCATAGCCTATGTGGTCTTCAACAGACATCCAGATGCTAAAAACTGTAATGCACCATGTGGTCAGCGGGTGACAGTTTAGAAGAATTGGATCACAATTGCTCCAGAATCCCACCGTCATCAGCTCTGGGATGCTGAGCCGCTCACTTGACCATGAGAAAGGTGCTATGTATTCATGGTGGACTGCATGGATCCAGCGGTAAAGCTGAGGATGCTTATGATGCATGAAATGCCAAATAAAGTACTGAGTGTCAAAGAGGAGCAGTAAAGCCAGCATATCAATAAACAGTTCATATACTGTGGGAGCATCTCGTGGCAGTGGTGGTGCAGGCATAATGAAAATACTGATTATTACAGCTGGTAAAACAAAGAAGATGTGGTTATAAAAAGTGACCATGAAGTTGTCACCCATCATTTTCAAAGTTGGCTTCCTGTTTGGTTGGATCTTGTACTGATGGAATAAAGGCACCTTTTCTCCCAAGAGGTCCAGCACAGAAAAAGGTAAGCTGAAGAAAAAATAGCTAGAAAAGGCGAGTAGGACGGGGAAAAATGGGGATGAGATGAGAGGCATATAGTGAAAAAGTAAATAATCCCAGAATGGCTGCAGAAGAGGGTCTGAGCTCCTGCAAGGCAAGAACTGCAGGTAAGGTTCAGTGATGTTCAGCATCTTGGTGTGATACCAATGAAGGCCGCTTGTGATGCAAGTCTTATGATCCAAGACAAGGTTCTGCCTTATATAGAGGTGTTTAACTGGAGGGGCTTTGCTCGCAGTCACACCACCACCTCGCCCCGCCCCCCCCCCCCCCCCCCCCCCCCAGCAGCTTAATGTACAAAAAATGCCATGTCAATGCCAAAGGGAACACCAACGGTTCAATGAATGCAAGAAAAGAAAGCAAAACAGCTTTTTGTAAATGTTCCAAGCTTTTTGGTGTCCCAGTTTGGAGAATATCTCCTCATCTCACAATAAGCTGATTGTTTTCTTTGTTGACAATACAACATATAATGGTGTCATCTCATTTAGAGGAAAACAATCAGAATATCGGAGTATTTCTCTGCTTTTTTCTGCCTTTCTGTTGCTGATACATTAAAAAAAAGATGACTAAAGCTGTGTATACCTCTTTATTGGTCACTTTGCATCATCCTATTATGCTGGTCAACGATCACATGTCTGATGAAATATATGCACCATATACTCTACTGTATATGAAATTATTATTATTATTATTATTATTATTATTATTATTTATGGTGTCGACTTGAACCTTAAACACATAACCGTAGCGTTTACGCGAATAAAGTAATGTAATTTCTTTTTAACAAAATAAATATGTGCGCAATATTCTAAGTCTCCTGTTTTCCTCCTCACACCCAGGTGGTTCATTCAAACAGTACATCCAGTGCCATTTGGCGCTTTTTGGTGATTTAAGCGCTCTTTGACCCACATCTGCAAATTGGACAGGGAAGGAGTCAAGCCTGTAACATTTCCTCAGGTCAGCGTCCGTCTTTCGAGATTGAGAGTTAATTTGAAAATGGTCCGACTCTGTAATGAGTTTTACAGGATCACAAAGCTTGTGAATGATGACGTAGTGACTGCCAGGTTAGGATCGATCTTTTCAAAGATCAGTTTTCTTTTTCTTCAGATGTGCTATTGTTTTTTGTTTGTTTGTTTAACAAAATGAATTCTGAAGACAAAAATCAGGCAAGTGTTTGACTCACAGTAGGAATATTTCAAGGATTTTTTTTTGGCTGTCTTGATGTCTTGATATTTCTCTTTTGTTTAGTTCGTTGTATATTTCTCTCTTACACTCATTAATGGCTCAGTGAAAAGCTGGAGTGTTATCTGTGCGCAGCGATTAATTGAGAAATGTGTAAAGATACATGTAAATATAGCATATAAAGGAAAGCAGAGTTCACTCCTAAGGAGATTAAAAGTTAATCATATTTATTCTAGTTTTCTATCCAGGTATGCTTTTACTGCATTGCCTGAACAATGAAGTTGTTGCCATTCGGACTCTTTTCAGATGGTGTTGCATGCTGGAGCCAAATCCGATTTCATTAATTTCGACAAGATCTTAAACGCCAGTGGCTGAAATACAGCTGCAAACCAGGACACAGCCTCCGCCGTGTTTTACAGACGGCTGTAGACACTCACCGCCACTCTTCTGTCCTCATTTATACATATTAAAGACAATTTGAACCGAAGATTTCAAAGTTTGATTAATCACCATCAGACCTGTTGCCACTGATTTTCAGTCCAGTTCTTGTGTAGTTTTCCCACACCTCAGTCTTTTGCCTCTCCCATGCAGTGGTGATGAGCTTAAAGACACTCCACACCATGGTGATCCTATGTCAAGTTTTCAGCTAATAGCCAATGTTGATGTAAAAATACAATTTTATGCCTAGCTGTGTCATCTTTGTCTTTTATTGGTAGAGCCAATTTAATAAATTGGAAGAAAAAAATGTTTTTTGCTACAGGCTGCTAGTAACAAAGTGCCTAACACTTTTTCCAAAAGACATCTAATTCCCTTAAAGGTAGTTTTTATATATTTGAATGATTCATATGTCGATATTAATATTGCTTAAAAAATTAAAACTAACAACTCAAAAATGTATTCCTCTGTAAATGGACGGGACTGAAATTAAATGAAAAAGAGGGGAATGTCCAAAGTATGGAGAGCTGTTTCCCCAATATCACCTTAAAATTACAAGAAAGTCTGCCTCCTTGAAAGTACAAATTTAAAAAAAATGTGGGATGACTTGAGACTTTTGCAGTCCTCTGTGCGTTTTGGCTGTAGATTGCTGTTACAAGAGGATCAACAGGGTCAGCTAGATTAGACTAACTAGGTTAAGTTTAGTGTTTAATCTGTGTAATGAGACCAACTGACCTCCATACACTTTAAGTCACTGGGTCAATCCTGCTAATGCTGCCCTTTCTTTGCCAGATGACCTCTGAAAATAAGATTCTAATCTTAAGGAACATTTAATACTGCACTAACTAATATAATATTGCAAATACCAGGACACTTCAATGTAATTTAATGTTCTGTAAACTGACCTTATGGCTTAAAGGAGTACAAAGTCCTCTAACTGAAATCATATTTGATCTAAGAGTTTAAATACCACATTGTAATAATATTAACGGTTCTGACACCAAATGATCTCAAACACAGAATTTATTGTGGAAAAGGACAGTTTCATTGAAATAATGATTTGTGTATCGTAATGATTTGTGATAAAAGAATGCAATGAGGCTCTTCTTCACCAACTACTTCTTCTCAGCGGCTGCCTTCCTCGAAACCGTTTTGTTGGAGTTGCCATATTTCTGTCGATCATTTCTGAAGAGAAAGGAGAATAAAACCTTAATTTTTTAAAATCAGAGATTTTTTTTTAAAAAAAAAAAAGAAAGAAAGAAAGAAAGAAATAAAAAAGAAAAACTAATCCCATAAAATTTTAATTATTAGTTCCCAGGATATGAACCTTAATGTAATTAAGTACCTGCTCATTTTGACTTTGTTTCTACACCCCTGTCCTCCCTCCCAGTGGCTGGTGTACGTGCCTCTCGTCATCATGCCTCCACAGCTGACGCATGGCTTTCCATTTCCATATGGCTGCAAGAGCAAACACAGTTTGGATGACATTTTGTTATCATTTAGAGCCGTAATCTACCATGCATTTATATTCCCAGATGTAAGCAAATACATTTTTAATGAAAAATAATTAATTTGCAACTCAAACAGAGCCTTTCCTGTTATACATGCACTGATACTTTACCTTGGTTATTAGACTTTATATTAGACTTTCAATGAGCAGACTGTAAGGTTTGCACTAATATACAGACTGACAAGTAAGATTTAATGAAATTTCAAATCTATAGTCCACCTGTTCTTTAGCACAGAAACCACAAATCATGCGCGTGGCGAGTTCCATGGGGTGGTCCTGGTTCTCATCATGGCACACATCGCAGGGGTAGGTCCGACCACAGCAGGGAAACCTGAAAAAATGGGTACAAATCTTTCACCGACTCCCACGTGCATTTATTAAACCTCTTGTACAGACACATAAGAAAGAGAAAGGTCAGAGGGAGGACAATACCTTAGCCAGCGGTGGCTTTGTTTGAAATGTTTGCATGTTCCTTTTTCTGGCAGTGGCTTCCCTTTTTGCACAGCAGGATCTCTTAATGTCTTGTAACTGACACCACTTGACCCTGCACAAAATGAGAAAGCAAAACAGACACAGTAGTTTAGCCCTTGTGGTCTGATGAGGCGTAAGTTTATTTCAGTATCTATAAATGCTCATGCTTAATCGAGTAGCTTTCGTTTTTTAAACTGTTGACATATCCTTATATTGTAATGATGTCATATGTAGATGAGCTCTGACCTGTTTTATTGGTGCGAGGCTGAATGTAGTGAAATTTAGTGCTCTCAGCCAGGATGCTGAGTTTGGTGTGGCAGTTTTCACAATTGAACTCCTTTGTTTGTCCATAGGCAAGGTTCTGATGGAAAAAAACATTTGTTTTCGGTTGCATGAAATTTCACAGCGCAGCTGTTCTGGTATGTTAAGCATAACATGTTTCGTCACCTGCATTGGGCCCTCTTGGGAACAGCTCAGGCAGCCCACAGTGAGTTCACACTCCTGAAGTACTAGGTCCACAGCTGTAGTGTTTTGGAGATCCAAGTAACCCAGGATATCACTGTAATGGTGAAGCATGCAGGGTCTGAATGCTGCACTTATGCTTGTGGTACAGTTTTCACACTGAGCCGAGCAGGGGGTCCTTCCAGTGAGTGTCAGGTCTGCAGTCACCTTACACCTGTAAACAGAGTTAGAATGTTAGAACTGTGGATGGGCTCTCACTCTGAAAAAACAAAACAAAAAACAGTGTCTGATGCTTTCTTATCTTCATTACCTGTTACACTGAAGAGAAACAGTAATTTGCGGGGCGACTACAGTGGCGGTGTTCTCTCCCAGCATCAATCCCAGCAGCTTTACCTCTGTGCCTCGGCGAGGGTCGCTGATCTTAATGTTCTCCACCAGATGACTCGTCTCCTCTTTCTCTGTCCCTTCATCACCACCTAGATTCTCCTGCTGCACCAACTTCCCTTCCTCCTGTGTCATTTCAATATCCTCATCTCTGTCTGCAGCAGCAGCATCAGACGCAGGCTCAGATGTTTCAGACACAGTTACCTGGAGCTCCTGATAGGGTATAAACTGCAGTCCAGCTTTTTCTAAATCAATGTCTTTTTTCAACTGCAAAAAAAAAAAAGAGCAAGAGAGAAAGAGATCTTGCAGGTCATTTTGATATATATACTGAGCTTGAAACACAATGATTAGACTTCAATCTCACCTGCCGGGCTCCTTCAGTAAACAGCCTCTCCAAGCTGCGATCCAGCCAGCGAAGAAAAGGCCTGAAAAGCAGCTCTACCTTTCCCATGAGCTGATTGGTCGCATGCTTGGCTTGAAGCCACTCCAACGATGCTTGCTGTACATGCCTATTTAGCAAAAGATTTTGTAGAGATGACTGCAACAGCTATCAATGCAATAAACACATAGAAATGAACCACAACTGCGTTTACCTCGCCATTACAGAAGGCAGATCCTGGTCCAGGGGTATATCCAAAGTAAAAATCTAAGAAAAATAAATAAATATCAAAATGATGACAAACTGTTCTTTCCATGACAATCATTCTTAGTGTGGAATATTAGAGGAACTGTGGTTTAAGAAGAAGCAGCGGTCTTTACCTCTTGTGGGTAATTGTCTGGAAAGCTCACCATGATGTCAATTTCTTTCAGATCAAAAGGCTGTAAGTTAAAATGCAACATCAGAATAAATTTCCAGGTAAGACTGCAATGAACTGCTATGTTCATTTTTTCAACCTAATAATATTACCAAAGTATTAAAGTTAGCTCATTAATAATTGTGAATTGTAGCCTAAATTATGATCAGACTGGACTTTTAGGTCTTACAGCAGTTGGTAGCTTACAGACAATTTAAAGTAGTACAACTGTAAATATTTATATACATGCTTAAATAAATAAATCTTTAACTCTTTCGCATTACAACAATTCAAGCTTAGTGTTTCAGTTTAACACTGGGCCTGAATTATCTTGCACCAATTACCAACTGAATTAAAATTTACTGTGTGAGCTTTCATATTGCCTTATGAATAGAAACAAACTTCAGTATTTGTTACTCTGTGACATCACTGGTCTTCTGTGTTGCTCTCAATTAAGGAGAGAACTTGCTTACAAATTAAAACAGAGTTGTACTGTATTAAGAGAAGTGATGTGTATATGGGTTTTCCCACTAAGCTCTTGAAGAACAAATGAAGTGTTTACCCAGTCTGGATCTGTGGCCTCTACAGTTGCACGGTAATAAGTAACTTTCCCATCACTACGTTCCTGAATAATCAGCTGATCTTTGGGAAAACGCTTCTTCAGCTGACCGATCTCTGTGTCTTGTAGCTGTTTGGCGATATCCTCTGTCATGTCACTCAGCTTCACCTCCTGAAGGACGCTGGGGTGAGGCACTGGTTGAATTCTCTGTTCAGCTCTCGTCTGATTGCCTGGAACAGGCTGGTCATCCAGTAGGGCTAACTGTGGTGGATGCCAGAACCGACATCTGTCTTCCATGGTGCAGTGTCCTGCGATGAAGTAGCAGCATGGCCGGCGGACAGGTGATGGCCTGTGGCTCACTGATGCAGCTGGGTAGGATGTGCTGACGGTTTCCTTCCCATGAGCTTTGCCATCATCTCTTACATGCAGAAATTTACACTTTTTCCCAAAGTTGCAATGACGTCCTTGAGAAAAGAAGCGGCACAGCTGCTGTGCTGGAGTTACTCCCTCTAAACCACCTTCTTCCATCCTCTCTTCCTCACTATTCACCATTGCTATTAATACCTGGATGAATAAAAACAAGTTTTAGACAGGCTTGGCCTATTCTACTAATACAAGCCTTCATTAAATTCAAGAAACAGATCATACAGTACTGTGAATTACAGGTGGGTGGATTGATATCAATAGTTTGTGCAAACACCACTCACTCCTTTCAAGCACCCTCGTCCCTGCTATGCTGTGATTTGTTGTCCTGCAGTCATGCGAGTGAGAATAGTCATCATGATTGTTACTTTGACATTCAAATAATATATTAGGCCTATTGTAACGTGTTAATTACTTGAGTTGACCGGAAAGAAATATCTCAGACATGAAATATGAAAATATCTGACTAAAATAACGCTTTTATGTTAATTTTCAAGGTTTTTTATTTTATTTTATTTAAACAGCACGTTAAAAACAAAACAAGTCGACACAAAGTCCTTTCCGGGCAACTTTGTTTACATTCCGGGTCTCAAAAGAAAAAAAATGTTTCAAAACGCTGTGAAATGTGTTTTGTTGTGTTAACTGACAGTGGAAAGCAAAAATCCCATCTTTATTTGTCATTAAAAAGCATTCAAATTAAGCATATGCATTAACTTCATTAATCCACACACGTTTCTCCCCTTCATAAGCTGGCTTCATGGGTATCAGTATTTGTGATACCGGCCTATTTTTACTTTGTATTGGAACACTGCCAAATTCTACAGTATCAGTGCCCTTTCGTTTAAATAAAATAAACTCTTTCAAGCCATGAAAGACGTGCTCATATACGCTATGGTGAGTTCTGAGCATGCGCAGTCCATTTGTAAATCGCAAACTGCGTCAGGGGATGGACTTTAACCAGTTTTATGTCAACTTGACCTATTTATTTTTTCTGTGAGCGTAAGAATGACAACGAAGTTAAATGCTTTTGCTGAAATTAGTTACACTTGACCTGACCGGTGTCTTTTGACCATCTCCACCACTTACAGCTATAACTAGAAATCACCCACCGTTAATGCGATATCATATCATATCATAAATAGCATATGGGCAGTATTTCTCTGTCATAATTACTAACTTAGCAGTAAAAAGCTAGTCAACATCGAAGATAATACAAAACTCAAACGCTCACGATTTAGCTAGCAAAGTTAGCTAAACTTTACGTACGACTGTACGCATGCTAATGTTTACTTTATAAAGGAGTTAATTAAAAAGACGAAATTACCTCGTTTATGCACGGAGTTTCTCGTAAAAGCTTGTCAAGCGTGATAACGACAAGTACCAGTCTTAAAAAAAACCCCTCAAACAACCGTTTAAGGCTGCTACATATCAGGTGACTGCACGGTCAGCGATACGTGCTATAAAACGTCTTAACCGTGGACTGTAAAAACATCAGCGCAAGAGTTATGCGTCATAATATGCGACAAAAAGGCTTTTAATACTATTATTCCTCGAAACGTATTCGAATAATACATATAGGCTCCAAAATAATATGCACATATAAAAACTGGTGCCAGGGACGGTAAATAAAATATTTCTAGGTAGAACGAATTAAATAAAATCAAAGGAAACAAAAATAAACTTGAAAAAAATTGTCAGTAGCTGTTCTGGAGCCTTTGAGCACAGGAGAACAAAGCTAGCATGGATAATCCTGAACTGAGTGGCTAAAAATGAAATCCAAAACAGCTGTACAGTGAAAACATCATCCGCTGGTAACATCCTTTGTTATGAAGGAAAGCATCTGATAAGTAAATGGACTTTGTGGTGAGGCTATCTTCCTCTTCTGCCTTCTACAGTATGAACTGCTTTAAATACGTATGACCTTGTATTTAATTTTAAATATATTTATTTTCCTGTAAAGACCTGATAGTTGTTTCTATGGTTTTTCAGATTTAAAAAAAAAAATTCCCATTCTCTTTTGTCCTATATGTCTCTTCTTTAACTCATCTGTTTTTATGGCTAGACCTGTGCAAGACGTCACAGTATTTATTTTATATAAGTGAAAATGAAAAAATACACCAACCAAACAGGAGATGCAGCATAAACAGAAGACAGAATAATCACCTATATGTCAACAGTTCCTGTGTGGAGAGCTATAAGTTACCTGTTGCACAGGGTGTATAAATAATTTATTGTACCTGGCTGCCACTTGATACCACACAGACAGAAAAGCCTAAGCCGACACACACATGGAAAAAGTGTTTGCCAAAGCTGCTGTTTCTGGCTGAAGCACCTTCATTCCTCAGACACCTTCACTGTGTTTTTTTTTTTCTTTTTTAATTCATCATGGATCTTGTAGAAACCAGTGTAGATATTTGGATGAGTTGGTCAAGAGAAAAGTCTTTGCTGCAGCCTCTGTGGGACAGCCTGAGGCTCAACTACACAGACTATTTGCGATCTCCGCTCTTCCCCATTGTGCTGACTGTCTCTTCATACTTTGTCTTCTGCATCCCTTTCCTTCTTTGTGACATAATGGGGGATAAATGGCCGTGGGTTCAGCAATTCAAGATACAGCCGAGCCGTCGACCAACGGCCTCTGCATTGCTGCACTGTGCAGGTGTCACCTTGTACAACCATGTGTTTCTTGTGCTTCCAGCATCTGTGGCCCAGTGGGCGTGGAGGCCACCCGCCGACCTGCCAGACCAGGCTCCGTTCCTACTGGAGCTGATCGCCGGGGCGATAGGCAACCTCCTGCTTTTTGACTTGCAGTACTTCATTTGGCACCTGCTCCATCACAGGATCCGCTGGCTGTATGTCACCTTCCACGCCATCCATCACAATTACTCGTCTCCCTTTGCTCTTGCGACTCAGTGTCTTGGTGGCTGGGAGCTGGTTACAGTGGGCTTCTGGACCACCCTGAATCCTGTGATCCTGAGATGTCACCTGTTCACTACATGGGCCTTCATGGTGTTGCATGTGTATGTTTCTATAGAAGATCACTGCGGCTATGATTTCCCCTGGTCCACATCTCGTCTGATACCATTTGGCATCTACGGAGGGCCCAGCAAACATGATGTGCACCATCAGAAACCCAATACAAACTTTGCACCGCACTTCAGTCACTGGGACAAAATATTTGGCACACATGCTGATTTTAGCTTCTCCTCAGCTACGAAGTAAACTATTGCAAGCAGTGAGACGTGTGTTATTGTGCTTCTTTTTCAAATCATGTGCCTGTAAAACATATTTGCACACAAATAGAGCAAAATTACTGCCAGTACTGTGTTGATAGTTTTCTGTGTCTTTAGTGACAGTTGCCAATTCAATGAAAATGTTAACATTTGAACTATGTGCATAATCTAAATGTGTGGTTTCTAAACTTTGAAAGTGATCTTGAGCTTTGGGCATGGCTTATCAGTTTCTCCCTTATATGAAACCTTGTGTTTTCAGTGCATGTTTATTTTCTCTTAGTTTGAAACTACAACAAGAATGTATCTAGCAATGCAGTTGTGTAATCCTGAGTCAAGTAATGTGACCAGTGACATTTTATTACTCTGTGTTTAGTTGGTTCTTTTTGTGGTTATTTATTCTGACTTTATTCCCAGGGAAACAAAGAAGTTTTCATTGTTTTTAACTTTACTTATCTTTATTTATCTTTAAACTTTCATGCAAGCAAAAAAATTGATGTAACAACAGATAAACATCAGCTACTGCAGTATTTGCTCACAACAATGTTCTGCTGATATACTGTATTCCTAATGGTTGTAATTTAATAAATTTCTGTGTAAAAGCCACAACAAAAGGTACATGATATTTTAATGACCTGATTAGAGATACTTCTATTTTTTATTTTTTTTTTAGAAAGAAATTATCTTTTTAAATTTTAAACATTGCTCCTTCTCTGTTTTTGAGATCACATAACCTGACTAGTAATTCCACACTTGAAATGTTTTAAGTATGAGAGTCAAGGATGAGAATTAAACCAGGAATGTCAAGCATGGAGCCCTCAGGAAACAGCCAGCCTGATAGAAGGTCAATTTTGGCCCATTGGATGGTTTTGTTAAAGTGGAAAAACTGCTTATTAGAGCACAGGCAGGTGTCAGTGGTGATTTGTGATGGAAGATAGCAGCAAGAGTGAAAGTGAAGGTTGTAAAATCTGCTATGATGTATGGTTTGGAGATGGTGGCATTGACAAAAAAGACAAGAAACCAAGATGGCAGCTCAGGTTGAGCAGTGTGGAGACAAATTTAGAGAGGCAAGGCTGAGATGGTTTGGACATATGCAGAGGAGGGATAGTGGAGGAGAGAGGAAGACCTGAGATAAAATTAATGGATTTAGTGATTGATAAGGTGAGATCAAGGCAGATAAAATTGAATGGGGAACATAAAAGCATTTTAAATGTAGACAAATGATAGGAATCATAAAGATAAAACACTCGACAGTGGATCTATAAAGGTACAAAACTTTCACATGTTAACTGTTTCAGAAATGGTTAGCTTATTAGATGCTACTTATGTATTTGCACTTCTTTACTCATTAATAAAGAAGACTTTTAGAGGATTATATGTTATTGTGCAATAGTTGTACTACAATGTGTAGTTTGTGGCCTGTGAACTAAAATGAGTTTGACAACCCTTAATTAAACAGTCACTGTATTAGATGCACCTTACTAGTACTGTGTAGCACCTTTTGCGGCAAGACTTGTAATTCTTTGTGGCCTAGATTTAACAAGATACTGAAAACACTCTTCAAAGAGTTTGGCTCGTGTTTACTTGATAGCATCACACTGTTGTTTCAGATTTGTCAGCTGACAAAGGTGGCACTTATGCGGTCTTCTGTCACTGATGTATTGCATATTCAGGTCCTGTTCTACATACTTTGGTTGTAACAAGTGGTTGTTTAAGTTACTGGTGCATCCCTGTCAGCTCATTCAATCACTGCATATTTTCTCTTTTTCTGGCTGTTTTCTATTAACCCAAGAAAGGTTTGTGTGTGAAAATCCCAATAGATCAGACTAACAGAAATACTCAGACTAATCCAAAACAACAAACAATAAAATTGAACAGAATAAAATACAAATATCCTGTACTGTCCCTCATTGGCAAAATGCAGGTTTTCTAGCAGCAAGGTGGCAGGCAGCTGGAGCATGCAGCCTGTCACTTTAATCACCTTTCTTCGCATGCTGATGCTCAGTTTGAACTTCCGCAGGTGGTGTGTGAGTTGCTGCCATGTGATTGGTTGATTAAGTATTTGCGTGAATAAGTTGTTGAACAGGTGTACCTAATGAATTGGCCAGTGGGCGTATTTTCCATGAGGTGTCTGCAAATGCGGTACAGGGCATGCATTTTAGGATGCACATTGTCCTGTGGAAACATGCAGATAGAAAAATCTGATCCATGTTGATTCAAACAATTATGTCGGCACAGCAAGTTTGAAAAAAAAGACTGCCTATCTGATTACTGACTCAGTTTAAAGGGCAGATAAAACAGTATAGATCCACCTCTACACAACCATGCCACGTTCAGAGTTACTCTATCATGTAATAGAGGCTGATTTCATATTTGCATTAACGAGCAGGTGTAGAAGTGTACCTAACAAAGTGGCGGTGAGTTTATGTCATACCACTAGATGGCAACTAGCAGCTTTATATATAAATAAAATTGATATGTCGGGTTTTTAACATTTGCTACATTTTTATCATTTGTAACACAATAATAGCTTCTTGGCTTGAAAAGAATATTGCTTAAAGGCTGGTCAGATAAACCGGACAGTAAGCTTTAAGGCACCAGTCACCATTTCGGGGGCGTGGTTAACTTGTGTGTTTGTGCAGGGTGTGTTGTCGCAGTTCTGCTGTTGGGGGCGCTGTGTCGCAGGCAGCTGTCCAACGGTGTGTTGTTAAGGTTATGGAGAGTGAATGGTGGGGCCAGCTGGGAGATGTCTGACTAGAAACCTGCATTATTTTTCCGAAACGAACAGCTTTAAAAACTCGTGTTGACGATGGGGCAGTGTGGCATCACATCGTCGAAGACGGTGTTGGTCTTTCTAAACCTGATTTTTTGGGTAAGTTTGGAGGTTTATGTCGGTTTTAAACGTGCGTCACATTTAACCGGCTGTAGCTAGCTGTGTGTTTGTGTGCCGCCAGCTGCTTAGCTTGCTGCGACCTTTGTCTCACTAGTGACGGGCTAGCTTCAAGAGGCAGCCCAAAAACGTGACTATTGCTGATGAGATATTTAGGTTTCCGCTATGAGCTTATATTAAATGAACCATGTGTCATTACGTTTTATATTAAAAGATCTGTTTGCTATGTTGCTTCCTGAAGTGAAGCTACCTTTTTGTGTACTTGTGTGACATAGATATTGCTGTGTTATCATAACTTAAGAACTTTAACAGAAGTTTAAGCAGATGCATTATTTCTTTTTATTTTATTTGTTGGACGTGGCTACAAAGTAAATCTAACTCTCAGCATGTTTCTTTGAAATGTACTGGAGTATAATGTTAAGGTCCACTGTATTGTACATGATAGTCTCTGGGGATGAGGACAGTTAGTGCTGATTAACTGTACAGTAGTTATGTAAAACCGATCCTAGCATGTTGTTTTTAAGAATTAGAGTTCATACCTAGTGCACTAAGACACATGTGAAACGGCCCTATGGCAAAGGTCTGTTGCCACGGTGGCAATACACTTATTGTGCTAATCGCTGCAGCACGGTTGCTTCACAGCGAGAATGCGTTAGGTTCAAATCCAGGCTGGGGCCTTTATATGCAGAATTAGCATGTTCTCGCCTGTCTCTTTCTCATACAGTTTAAAGGGGGTTAGGGTAAGCGTGAATGGTTGTTTGTCTCTCTGTGTTAGCTTTTTACCCAGTGACTGCTGAGATAGGCCCTTGACTCTGAATTGAGTAAATTGAAACATAATACCTGAATGGATACTATTTATTGTAATGTTTTTTTTTTTCTTGTCACCCACAGGCCGCTGCTGGTATCCTTTGCTATGTTGGAGCCTATGTCTTCATTACATATGATGATTATGATCACTTCTTTGAAGATGTGTACACTCTTATCCCAGCGGTGATCATCATTGCAGTTGGAGCCCTTCTATTCATCATTGGGCTAATTGGATGCTGCGCTACAGTGAGGGAGAGCTACTGTGGACTTACATCGGTCAGTAAACCAGTTTAAAGAGTGTGCTAAATATTAAAGGTGTAGTTCACGATGCATTATATAGTGCCCTGAATGCAAAACACCAAGCATGAATTAACAGGTAGGGTGAGTGTAACTTAAACCAGACCAAAGATAACCTTTTTGACAACTGTCCCTTTGTCTTTAATCTTGAAATTCAATCCACAGTTTGTCGTCATTCTCCTGTTGGTTTTCATGACAGAAGTGGCAGTGGTGGTTCTTGGATACATTTACAGAGCAAAGGTGAGGAAGTCAAATACAGCTTGCTACATGTTTGTTTGGTTTTTTTCTGAGCCTTTAGCACAGTAGATCTCTCTGATAACACCCAGCCAGTCAACCGCTGAAAATTCTATTAAGTGACTCTGGTGTAAAGTTGATTTGTTCAAGAAGATGTGTCAACAAACGCTTAGCTCTCACCTTTTTTTTTTTTTTTCTTTTTTTTTTTTAAAACTCTTCCCAGGTTGAAAATGAAGTTAATAGTTCTATTATGAAAGTTTATGATGAGTACAACGGCACAAATAGCAACGCCCAGAGCCGCGCCATTGACTATGTTCAGAGACAGGTGAGGATAAAAATCATATTCTCTTTATCAGCTGTCTGTCTCTTTTGTGTGTGGTGTGTTTTGTTTTGTTTTTTATGTGTATTTGCAAGAAATTGACATTACTTTTGATTCTTTATCTTTAGCTTCAGTGTTGTGGGATTCACAATTACTCAGACTGGCAGCACACACGCTGGTATGAAAAATCAAAAAACAACAGCGTACCCATCAGCTGCTGCAAATCTAACATTGGAACCTGTACGGGGTCTCTTACTCATCCTGAAGCTCTCTACCAAGAAGTAAACAATCTCTTATCTCCTCACAAGTTGTCATGCTGGATACACATTTATTTATTTATTTATTTTTTTTAACGTGACAGCTTCTTCTTGTATATTCATCTAAATATGTATATTATATGCTTCTATAGGGTTGTGAAGCACTTGTTGTGAAGAAACTACAGGAGATCATGATGTATGTCATCTGGACTGCGCTGACATTTGCTGCCATGCAGGTATTTAACTCAGGAAGAAGATTGCTTATTAGGTATACCATGAATATTTTATTAATATTTTATTAATATATATTAACATTTTGAATATTACAGCTGGTTACTCAGAACTGGGTATCTATATTTCAAATTACTTTTAGTATGGAGTAGCAGGTGACAGGCTTCAGCTTCACACCACCTACTCCCAAGAAACCAGTTCCTCACTGGTAAAAACGTATTTGCACTTACCATGCTGTAAGTCAAAGGTGTCAATTGTAAGGCCCAGGTCAAATCCGGCCCCTAATTTTTAATTAATACATTTTCTGTAATGTGGGCTGCATGTGGCCTATGATGTAAAATGATTTTGGCATACCTTTTCTAAGCGTTAGAAGCAGAAGTGTCAAGCTATTCAAAGGCAACGACCACAGTGCGAGCCAGTGTTCCATGATGAAAACAACACATATTTTAAAGTCTGGTATAATACGTGCTGCTATACGTTGCAGGACTTCCCACCTTATAATGTGTGAGTACTTTTAACTGAGTGTTGCATTTCCTTTAGATGCTGGGGATGCTGTGTGCATGTGTCGTGCTGTGCCGGAGAAGCCGGGATCCTGCCTACGAGCTGCTAGTTACAGGGGGCACCTATGCATAAAGAGAAAGCATTTCTCACCATAACATTAATTAAGGATTTATAGGTGAGAGGATGAAATAATCTATTACCACACTAACCTTAACGCACTAACCAAGTTAACTTGTGTGTTTTACCTGTTTGGTTTTTTTTTTGTTTTTTTTTTCCAAAAAGCTGTTGTCCAAATTCTTTATAAAGGTCATTGAGATTGAAACGTTGGCATTATTTGCTCTGTGGAAAGCATTGTGGTTGGAAGGCCCCGCTTATACCAACTGAAACCCGGTTTGGTTATGTTCAGAGTTTTTATGTGTGTAGTGCAGTTCCCTCTTATTTTTTGCACTATATATACGGCTAACACATTGTATTTTTTTTTTTTTTTTTTTTTTTTTAAATCTGTCATGTACTTGAAAGAAAGAATATAATTGACCTTGTACTTCAACTGCTATTACTACTGCTACTACTATTCTACTATGAGAACTACTCCTGCAGCTCACGTACGTTTTAAACTTTATTTTTCATCAGCAGTATTCTGTCAAGAAATACTTAAACTGCAGTAGAAGTAAAGGTCACTGCATGTTTTTGTGTGTAAACTGTGTAACTTCACTGGCTTTTACTTATTTGAGCTTTATCTTTTGAATCAGTCCTTTTAGTATTTGGAGTGTAATGCATTGACTTTGTCCCTTTCTGTTTGCAGTCTACCAATGGTAGTTTTAGAACATGACTTGCTAAAATGTAGCAGCGGCAAGACTCCAGAATGTAATTGCAGCATATTTAAAATTAAATCGAATGTTTTCCGGTTTGTGTTTGTTCTTGTTGCTATCAAAGAGTCAAAAGGTCAGAAGACACTGGTGTCAAAAGAAATTACGATTTTAGACTCATATGATTTCTGGTAAATATCTCTGCTTTATTTACCTGAGAAAAACTTTGCAGCAACGCCCACTCCTGCGTAATCAGAAACCAGAGAGCAAAGAGTTGTTAGCCACATAATCTAAGAATAGACTGTTCTAATAAAACACAGTAATAGTATTTACTGCAATCATAAAGCTAACGGTGTTTTTTAAAAAAACAAACAAACAAAAAAAACAATAGAAGGTTTGTCTTTTCAGTTCAATTTAATAAATATAAATAAACGCGTTACATGCACTTGTGTTCAGACTACAATTATCTGCACATTGAAAATATACAAAGGCCTTTTTTTACATTTTGTATAGTATGCATTACTTCCACAGGCTTTTATATTGCTGCCACTAGGAGCTGTAAAGAGAAATGAGTCTCACAAGTTTCACAAATGTGTATGATGTGACCACCCTCTGCGTCTCCTCCTTCACTACATCCATTACATCTTCTCCTAAGTTTCTCTAAACTGCTCTGAACTGTCCTGCTGATGTTCTCATTTTTAATCTTTCCCTTTTTAGCCTCAAAAGCATAAATTAAAAATTTAAATCTAATGTACAATGATTTGTGTGCAATTTAGAAATTTACAAATTCGTGCTCCAATTCACACCCAAACAGAAAACACTTTACCCACAAATCACAAATCTGATAATGTTTGCACTTCACTCTTTCAGCCCCAAACACATGCTGCATTTGAGTGCGAGTGGGACATCTGGGCTTCCTACATGACTTCAAATAACCTTTTTTTTTTTTTTTCTAAATAAACAAAATACAATCATCACCTCTCATCTAGAACACATACGATTATCTATTACAGATACTACTCAGCAGCCTATGAAGATTAATAAATGGTCACGGTTATTCGTCTAAACTAACATTAATGTAAGCCTAATGAGTGATCGTGAACTGTCAGCATTTTGGCATCTGCAGATGTCAATTAGCTCCTAGCATTAATTTTTTATTCACAAGCCATTTTGATTTTATGTTTTCATTAGGCTTAAGTATTTGAAGTGAGAACTTTAATAATAGTATGTCATAGTTTATTATGAATAAACTATTCATAATAAACTTACAAAAACACATGCACTTTAAATAAATATGACACTAATAAGACATATCTATAAGTGTAATTAACAAATAAGCAGTCAAGTATAGACTGTTATTCCTGAACAGCTGAATTTGTTGAAAATAAATTGCACTATTGCTCACATTCAATCAATTTTAGGATTATGTGTTTAGTTTATTAGTCCTAAAATCTTTCATCTTTAGTGTCTTTCGCTTTACTTTTGAGGCTCTTAACTAACCGGTACACTCCCGTTTTAAAATGGAGAGAAATCAGCTAGATGTGTGGGTATTTGACTAAGCTGAGTAAAATATGGCTGTCATTGTTGACCCCATGTGCAAGGTGGTTTAAAATAGTTCATTAACAGTCATGCACGAGTCTAAGATTAATTAAAAAGTTTGATTTCACTGTGGCTTATGCAGAACACTGGGGAATAATGTTTTGTGGAGGCTTGATGCGTTGTACCACTGTCAACTACTAACTGTCTTTCCAGTTAGTTTCCCTTTCATGGTTCTGATTCCTCAAGTCTGTTAAAAACATACACAAACTGTCCTAGAAAGGATTTTTTAAAATCTGCAGGTAAAAAAAAACAAAAAAACCCCACTGTACTCTTTGTTTGTGTTTACTTAAAATATAGGGTGACGTCACTTCTCCCTTCACAGGTTCCACTGAAGTACACTGGGGTGAGACTGCAATACACACTACTGGATATTTGCTATCTTGTTTTGTATGTGGTCAAGAATAGTTTTAGCTGAGGCTCTGTCACAGCATCTTCAGCTTTCACAGGATGTTGAAAGCGGTGCTGTTGAAATTGTTCACACTGGGCCCTTTACCAGCAACCCTCTAAATTATGCGTGTTAAGATGTCGCAGTGTGCTGGCTTCCTGCACGTTTTGCAAACATTTCTTCCAGCTATAACTTTGAACTCTTAGTACCAGTAGCAGATATTGGGTCAGGGACTCTGCACAAAGGATATCTGCACAAAGAAATACAATAATTTTTTACTTCTATTTCCCCCTTTTTTTGCTTTTAAAGCAGATGTCTTTGTGACTTGTCTGTTTTATTTTGCTTCACTTGTGAACTACTTTATAGGTTTAACTATTAGCCTATATTAGCTTGTAGGTTTTACTACTTTAGCATATGCTATGCATCAGTCTGTATAGCATCTGTAATTGGTTTGTGTTCTAGTCGAGGGCTAACAAGCTATTCTCTTCATTTAGAAAATACACCTGATTTATTTGAATTAGGATAGGAATAAGCAGAAAACCCAAATGTCCCAGTTTTTATTCTAGCATTTAAAAACAACATGCATTTATGGATCTGTGCACTGCTGAAAGAAATGAGAAGTATCTCATACCCCAATTGCACACCTGACATGATCTGTCCTTATTAGATTACGGTCATTCAATTGACACCTGTAAGCAGAGGAAGCTTTTTGAAAGTGTAAATGATCAGATCTGTAAAGTCAAGCTTTAAAATTTGTGCATGCATGATCACCATTTATTCAAGAATAATAAACTAATATAAAATATTTTTAAATGTGTTCAAATGGCTTTGTATTTGGGTGTAGAGCACACATTTGTGCATTCTTAAAATTTATACACACATTTATACATCCTAGTTTGTGCTTGTAGATGCACATCTGTGACACCTTTGAGACTGATTTCTCTCCATAACAGGGTGTCAAAATTCTAAATCCTACAGGTGCTTCAGTGATACTTACAACAGAAAGGTAATGGCGGATAAGATGAAGCTCTGGGGTTATTCTATTCCATAGTCTTTACAATAGGTACACAGAAATGTAGCAGTTACACAGTCCTACATACGGCTGTTAGACTCATTCTTTAGCAAGATACGAGCCTGGAACCAGTCCAGAAATACCATTTCTTTTCACTGTCCACCAGCCATCTTCACCTTGTTCCAAGACAATCACAATATCTCCAACAGATAGAGGGAGTTCATCCTCTCCCTAAACAGGTACAGAAACAATCAAAGGGTGATCTTTCAAATCAGTCAAAATGCTTAGAACTAAAATGCAAAGATTTGCAAATAATGTTACTCTAAAACCTATTTTACTATGTTAGAGCCATGAAAATGTCTTATGTAGAAGTTAAAAATCCGTGCCCAGAACCTGACCTGTGCCACATAGTCGTATATCGCCTTGTATTCATCACTTCCCATTTGGGACGCCTGGAATCCAGGAATGGACGCATATACTCCATCTGATGTTTCTCCTAAAGACACATCACATGTTAAATGGACTCATTCTTATGTATTGCTTTTCTACTCCGCCGGAGTAATCAAACCGCTCTATACAACATGCCTCATTCACCCATTCACTTCTAAACTCAAGTGCAAACTAAACTACATTCATACTCCGATGAACGCATCGGAAGGCAACTTGGGGTTAGTATGCATGCCAAGGATATTTGGCATGCAGACTGGGGAAGCCAAGGATCGAACTACCAACCTTCCGATCAGTAGCTGATCTGCTCTGCCACCCGAGCCACAGCCACCCCGCTACTGTGTATAGCACACACACTCACAATATTTAGCTCAAAGTACACATCTGATCAGGTCATTTAGTTTTTGGTGCGGTGTGCAGCAGTATTACCATTCCCTTGTTCTGACCCCACAGCCAGATAACATCAGCTGATGTACTCTTTCACCAACTGAACCAGTTAGGCTCTAATTAAGGACTTTTTTAAAAAATTTGGAATCAAAACTTGTACTGTGTCAGATTCGCTGCTCTGCTTCCACATTTCCCACTATAACGTCATAAGCACAACCTTGTGTTCATTCCCGAGCTTGGAAATCATTTGTATAAAGAAGAACTTAGAGCTGTTCTACACCGTTTGTTACCAAGATTAAAAGACTTGCACATTTGTTTACTTCCAGTAAGAAATTGCAGTGTCATCCCAACACGATGGTACTTTACCTGCAGACTGGGGAACTCCTTCGTTGATGTTTACTTTCGAGCCACTGGAACAGTTCCCCTGCAGAAGATTTGAAAACCTAGAAATTGAGGAAAGTATTCAGTAAGGGATACACAAAAGATATTGAGCAAGAAGTACAAGCTATGTTTATTATTCTCTTGATGTGGTGACAATCTAACCTCTTCATGACTCCAACAAATCCAACTCCGCCGTTTCTCTCAGCTGTAGGATTCTTATCGTAGTAATTTTGATATTCAACTGGAGCTGTGGAAAGAAAGAAAAATCTGTTTTTACAGATCCAGTAGCCTGGTACACCATTCATCTTTCCTGTTTCCTCTGCTAAGCATTCCGTCGCATGCTTTAGAGTTGAAAGATAATATTAAAATGTTCAGCTTAGAACATATTCAAATCCAAATCAGGAAGGCAGCAGGTTGAATACCTACCTGGGGGGGTTGAGCCAGTGCTTTTCATCTCAACAAAGCCGTTGTTGTCTGTGACGATGTCACACATTTCCAGCGACTTCCTCACATTTTCATAGCACTGAAAGAACAGTTTGTCCAGAAAACATTGTAAGCATGCTACCTCTCTGTCCAATTCAGGTGAATGAAAAGCAGCTGCACTCACCTCATCTTCTTTCACACATTGCATTGATAAGTGGTTACAATGCACCCACAAGGCATTTCTAACAACACTGATGCGGTCTTCTTCTTGCTGCTGAAATATCTACAAAAGAGCAGTTTGAGTGGACACTTATGTTGAGGCTAGAAACTGTATTTATATAGTCTTAAAAATAAAGTGTTGCAACTAGCAGCTTCCTGCACAAGTGGAAACTTAAGCCTTCGGTGAGCTCAAAGTACAGGTTTTAGTACCTTGCCCCTGCCACCCCAAAAACAAACAAACAAACATTTTTTTAGATATATTTGAGCATGGGTTTTCATTTGTATGTAAATGTGTTATGAGTTGACATCTGCAAGTGTTCTTATAGGGTTGTGTGAAGTTGTTGAATGGTTAGTTCAGCTTTGTTGATCTTATCACATAAAGAGAGGTCTTATTGCCCGGAAATGTTCTGGGCACATTAGTGACTCACTATGTGTCACTATCCTCTGTGAATGGGAAGTATTACACTCGCTCAAAGGCAAAGCAGGCCTCAAATACTGCTATTTGTATATTCTATAAATATACAAATAGCAGTATATTCTAGAAAAATATTAAGCCATAGCGTGCCGTTTCAATTTGAGAGAGAAAGAGAGAGAAAATGCACATTTTAAAAGCATACCTCGCATGTGTCAGTGTGAGTCGATTCCCACTCTTGACGGATCTTGTCAAGCTGTTCAATGTTTGTCGTGTACTGTTTCTCTAAAGGAAAAATGAGCAAAATGCAAAAACCAAAGTAAACATTTTGAGTTTTAATGTTCAGTTTATCCTGAATATAAAATAAATAGCTGCACTTTGAGCTATTTATCGTGTCTTCAAGTAAAAGCGAAGTTCATAGGAGCACCAACCTAAAAAAAAATATCATGTCTTGTCAGTTTCCTACCTGCATTTCAAACATCCTACTTAATTTTGCTTATTAGTTGTCCTTACCAGCCTCTTCTGCAGCCTCTCTCCACTGTTTGGATTTGTTGTTCATCTGATAAATAAAAAAGAGCAAAAATATGAGACACAAAAAATTATAATAATGATAATACCACAATTAATATAAACGCACATATAAACCCACAGCTTATAGTTACTCAAACAATAAAATCAAACAAGAGGATTCAGTTTTAATAAAATGGAAAAATGGAATGGGATGGATGGATGGATGGATGGATATCAACATAAAACTAATTAGGTTTTGATTAACACTGACTCAGCCAATAAGTGACACCAAATTATTACCTTATTAATCAAAATCGTGAAGCAATAGGGGAACAGTATTAACATAGTAATAGTAATAACAGTAACTTGTTAGAATAGAATAGAATTCAACTTTATTGTCATTGCACATGCACAGGTACAGGGCAACGAAATGCAGTTTGCATCCATCCAGAAGTGCTTTAGTGATATAGATATATTACAATATATATTAGCAATAATATAGATATGTAAGTATATTACAGAAATGGGTCTCTTATGGTATTTTATAATGTACACGGTATGAAGCATGTTGTGAATATTTTATAACTATAAGTATGTACAGGCTGTAGTGAGTACAAGCTATGTACAGGATATGAACAGGATATAAATATGAAAAACTATACAGAATATGAAATAGTGAGATGTATCAGTTTACTTAAAATACAACTTAAAAGTGTCTATTTCTGTTCTTTTTTTTTTTTCACAGAAAGAGGAACTAATGTGTCAAGTTTTAGACAAATAGGCAGCCAGTTTGGACTTAAGCAACAATAAATTGTTCAGGAAGTCATTCTAACACTTGACATAATCAGCTAATCCTCAGTTAATAAATTATATGTTCTCTAGTAACTCATTAACACTCAATGATCCCAAGTTTTACAAAAAGTACCCAGTTCCTGATTTCTTAGTAAATCTTCACCGTTTTTTGTATTTCTCTGTGTAAAGTTTTTTCATGCTTTCAATTGGAATATCATAGATATTGTTAGTGACTAAATGCCAGTGCGTAAGACACTCTTATTGTTAGTCAGTCAGATATTTAAACTACTTTGCTCGGAATGATGTAGATTCAGAGTTTAACTCTAGAAAACTTTTTTTTTCTTTTATGTTCCTCTGCTGAAGTTTTTCTAAGCTCGCCCTAAATTTAAAAACGTGTACATACAAGCTTGGCTTGATGCTTGATGCCAATACTAATGCTTGGAATCATTGACAACTCTGACAAGAATAAAACCTGAAACTATTAATCCACATGCACCAGTGAGTCTGAAAAAAATGTTTCCTGCAGTTCTACTGTTGAAATGATTATTCATTAAAAGGTTATAAACAGAGTCAACTCAAGCTTATTTAGCAATGTAAAAATCATATTTACTGATGGGGAAATGACTTTGCTCAGACTGAAACGGGTGAACTGGAACAAAAACAACAGTTTGGTCAAATAATCACACAGTAGAGCAAACCTACCTTTTCAATCTGTTTGGGGGTGGCTGTGGGGGCGGTGCCCAGCTTCTCAGCCGTTAGCTCTGCCTCATCTGCCTCTTTGCAGCGCTGCTCATAGGATCTTTTGGACTGGAAGAGAAATCAAACCGAAACCATGTGAAACTACAAAACCCATGCACTGCTCATTAAAACCTTGCTTTATGAGGCCTTGACAGGAAAGGGAGTGGGAGGTGGAGGGAAGAGACAGTTGGAGGGGGTTTAGTCAAAAAAAAGAAAGAAAAAAAGAGATGTCAAGCATGTGCACCCGGAGAAACAAAATAGTTCACTCACTTCCTTCCTCTCAGCAGAGAACAGGCATCTTTGTTTATCTACAGTGTAACACAAGGGTGCAAAATCTGCCCCCTTTTTTATATGCTGTATTGACTTTTTAAACAATTTGCCTTTTAAAACATGCACAACAATGCTTTAGGGTTACAGTGAGGCCCAAGGCCCGACAGGCCTTACAGAGAAACGTCAATGACATTGTTCATTCTATTTAAAGCCTTTTATGTAATGAATAATAAATGTCCTCACTCAAGCTCAAACCATCATGTGTCTGTGAAAGTAAAAACAATAACTACCACAAACCTGTGGTCTGTCATCATGATAGCAAGAGCTGAGCTCACCTCTAATGTTTTCTTGTAGAGAGAGACTTTTGTCTTCTGGACCTTCTCCATGATGACTTCATACTAAGAATTGAGAACAAAAGTCATTGCTGTTACCAGGAAATCACACAGAGAAGCAACCAAAAAAATAAATAAATAAAAATATCCTGCTTATGCAAACAAGATGAGCATTCAAATGGGCACCTTTTTCCGCTGTTCTTTCTGTCGCTCTCTAAAGGTCTCCATTCTCTTCACCTCCTCCTTTAGGAGCCCAGACAACTGAATGTGCAAATTTCCGATGTTTTCAATTTCTGAAAAGGGACAAGACATGGGGCTAAGAACATGAAGGATGGACCGGGTAACAACGGCTTTGGTAAAATAATGTGATATCTTTTGCTTACGTGTTTTCATTTCATCAAACGATGCTCTCAAAGTGCTGTGAAAATAAAACAAAGATCATTTATTTAAAAAAAAAAAAAAAAGTGCCGAGTTTTTCTTATTACAGAGAATTATTGCTTAGATGCAGTAAGTATAGTGATAAGCAATTTCTACCTGATACCTACCAGATTTCATACATGCCCCCGGCCTTGCGGGCAATGGTGATAAGCTCTTTTCCATATTTCTCCTCTGCTGTTGCTCTGCATTGACATTTGGGAATAAATGCAGCCATATGTTAATGCAATAACTTTCAAATGTACAAATCTAGCCAAAATCATAGAGCCCACCTCATTTTCAAGAGTTCCTCCAATTCTTTGCACGTCCGCCGACCATCATTAAGCCTCTGAAGAATCGTCTCATAACCAACATTGCTGATGAAGTCTGATCCCTGGGTTGATAAAACACCAGCTATGCTCACTAACAAAGTTCTCAGCCATAATAGAAATCACACACCGATATTCAGTTTTGGAATGAAAGTAAAAACGAATCCAAAACCATGCTCATTTGTAAGAAAACGTTCCTGTTCCTCCACGTTTAAAAAATCAGTGATCACCTTTAGAGAGGAGCCGAGGATTTGAATGACTATCAGTGAGGTTTGCTTAGATATTTTGAGACTGTTTTTTTTTTTTGCCATGGAGACACACACTGTGCATCTCACCAGCATTTGAATGGAAACTATTATATACTCTTTCACAGCAGGTTCTGAATGGAAAGCAACCGTGTGGGTAGAGTACCAAACATCTCTATTCATGTAAAAAAAAAAGAAGCTACATTCATATAAAACACTGAGATAAGGTAGATAGGAATAAGGAAGAACATAACTTTGCGGTATAAAGTTAACCTTCTAAGTTATACAAGTTGATTGCTCTTTCTGACAACCCAGTTCTTGTGGTTTTGCTCGTGTATTTAGCACGGTGGCACATAGATGTTCTAAAATGACCTTGTATCCGCCCGATGAAAAAAGAAGCCCTCAACTGTGCTGAGCCACTTTTTTATTTATTTATTATGAAAAGGTTGAGCTGAGAAAGAATCCTTTACATCGTGTGACACTTCAGTCTAGATAAACTGGACATGATGACCACAATCTAGATATAAAAATGCTTCCACTGGTCATCACTTACTGTAACAATTCAGTGTGTTTTCAAATGAGAAAAAAAAAGCTGAATGATAAAGGAGTGAACTACCTATGGAGAGGCTATGACAAACTAAGTAAATCTCTGGTACATGCTTAGTAGTGTGCAGATACATTATGTAGTTTCAGAAAGTTTGGCTTCACGGTTCAATAAAACCTGTAGCCTACTTTATTCCTGCACATGCAAAGCACCCAGAAGTAAAGAAAAATTAGCAGCATGACAACGACTCACCCAAAAGGCATCTTTAAACTGTAATGTCATCCTGGCCGTATATTAAAAAAATAGTCCCAGCTGTAGAGTGCACTCAACTTTCAGCCACTTCTAACTCCAAGCAGCGTAGCTGGCTGTGGCTTGATACAAGTGAAACAGATCATGACACATTCAGGAAGCGAAGCTTCATGCTGGAGCTCACACTCACTTACTCATTTGATTTAAATGAGGAAGAGCTGCAACATGTCAGCACTTACCAAAAGCTGAAGTGATAGCGGACACTATTTAAAAAAAAAAAAACTGTAGCATGCAACCAAAACAAAATCTGCTTTGTTTAATGTGAATTGGATTCAGTACTTTTTCATGAAAACTGAAAATTCCACTTTGTGATGCTTCTTGCTCTTTAAGGGTAATACAAGGAATTCCCTACAACATTATGCAATCCAGTACTTTGCCCACAAACATGTACTGTTGTGTAAGTCTTCAGCTTTTGTTCACATTTTGTAACATATTGTACACGAGCCGAACAATAGATCAGATATAACACGCAAAGGATCTGTGACTGCTGAGATCACTGGTGTGTGACGTAAATACCACAACCTTTCTATAACAGACAGGGAGGAAAAAAACGACATGAAATCATTTACTGAAACAAATAACAGCTCTACATTAAACCAAAGGAGACTGTTATAATTCATCATGTGTCAGGTGCAGATGTCTGCCGTAGTCTGTTACTTCGCTGTTCATGAATGTTTCTTGATTTTTCAAAACTTCAGCCTCTGAGATCTGTCCATCTCCATCGAGGTCCATTTCCTTGATGAGGTGAAGAGCCTGTTGATGGCAGGAGAGCAAAAATATCAGTGTATATGCTACCAAATCATCTTGGAGAGAAAAGAAGCCTTAACTGCGGATTAATTTAAGAAAATTTTCCAGGACCTCTGGGCAAGGAAGGGTCTAATATACAGGATATTCCATGACCTAATTTTTAGGTATGACGCATGCTTTTAAAAGGTGTGGTTAGACCATCAAAAAAAGAAAGATAAAAAAAAAGCTAAGAAAATTATCGTAAAATAAACATCCCTCTTCCATTCACTGTACGATCCTTTAACCTGCAAAACGCAGGCTTACTTCCACGTGGATGTAGATGATGTTAAACATTTGCACAATATGAGACTGTTATGGTGCTCAGGTTGTTTGCATGGCAACTCTGCTGATGGGAAATTGCCACAGATGCAAGTCACCCTTGCTGCTTGTAGTGTTGCAAACATTTTCATGTCTTAAAAGCCTTACAACATTGAGGAGGAGATGCATGTGCACCTCTTAGGACATGAGGTCACAAATGGTGCGCTGTGAGGCAAGTTTGGGTGTGTCTTAAGGGTTTTCTGATAAACTTCTATTGTTATTATAATATCATACAAATTGGTAATGTTAGTTTACTGTATCAGAAGGTGCACTTTGTTTGGAACACCTGTTCAAACGAACAATGCAAATATATACTGTCACATGACAGCAGTATTTAAGCAGCATGCATGCATTTAGGCATGTAGACATGGTCAGGACGGTCAGCTAAAGTTTCAGTTTGAATATGACCTGTCTGTCTATGCAGAAATGGGACATTTGTTGGGCTGCATCAAAGTTAAATAGAGTTATGTCTTGGCTTTGTGTGGAACTATTTGAGAGACGCATCACCATTATTATTGCAACATGATCTCATCTGCAGCACTAAAATAAGTCACTGCTATTCAGAGAACATTTCTCTCCCTCACAAGTGTTTACTATTTTTCACCTTAAGTGGTCTGCTGGCCTCCTGAGACCCTGCATCCTCACATGGGGACATTAGATATTGGCTTTTCTGCACCTAATCCTTCATTCTGCTCAATAAAGAATGAAGAATTAGTCAAATACACAATTTGATTGATTTTATTCTTTTACACTTTAAAATAAACCCATCCCCATATGACATATCTTAAACTGCACATATATTTCAACGTAGCACTCTTAATTCTTATTCTCATGTATATATCTCATGTATATCTCATGCACATATCTTTCCACGTAGCACTTTTAATTCTTATCCCTACTTTTATTTTTTTCCATGTCTATTTAAGTGCTATTTATGACACTATGTTTGCACTGAAGCACCGCAGCAATTTCCTAATGTTGTAAACCTGCTCAACATTTGGCAATAAACCCCATTCTGATTCTGATTCTGATACACCAGGAAAGCAGCAGGACCAGACGGCATCCCAGGTCGTATCCTAAGAGACTGCGCATACCAGCTAGCTCCTGTGTTCACTGAGATATTCAACATCTCTTTATCTCAGTCGGTGATCCCCACATGCTTCAAAGAGTCCATCATTGTTCCTGTCCCGAAGAAACCCCACCCTGCTTCTCTCAATGACTATCGCCCTGTAGCCCTCACCTCAGTAGTGATGAAGTGCTTTGAACGCCTGGTCAGAGACTTCATCATTTCTTCACTACCAGACACACTGGACCCACTACAGTTCGCTTACCGTCCAAATCGTTCCACAGACGATGCCATCTCTCATCTCCTCCACACATCACTCACTCACTTGGACACTAGAAGGGGGAATTATGTTAAAATGCTCTTCATAGACTACAGCTCTGCATTTAACACCATAATTCCCTCCACACTCACCACCAAGCTGGAGCATCTGGGACTCAGCTCATCTATGTGTCAGTGGATCTCCAACTTCCTAACTGGCAGACCACAGGCAGTAAGGATGGGCGGACATGTCTCAGCCTCCACCACTCTCAGCACTGGAGCCCCCCAGGGGTGTGTTCTGAGCCCCCTGCTGTACTCTTTGTACACATATGACTGTGTGGCCACTACCAGCTCCACCACCATCATCAAGTTTGCTGACGACACCGTCGTGGTGGGCCTGATCTCTGATAACAACGAGACGGCCTACCTGAAGGAGATTAGGAATCTGGAGAACTGGTGCCAGAGGAACAACCTCCTTCTAAACGTCAGTAAGACAAAGGAGCTGATAGTGGACTTCAGCACTAAGCAGGAGAGGAACTACCAGACCCCCGTCATCAACGAGTGCCCAGTGGAGAGAGTGGACAGCTTCAAATACCTCGGAGTTCACATCACGCAGGACCTGTCATGGTCCTGTCACATCAACACCGTGGTGAAAAAGGCCCGACAGCGTCTCTACCACCTCAGACGCTTGAGAGACTTCCAACTGCCCTCCAAGGTGCTCAGGAACTTTTACTCCTGCACCATAGAGAGCATCCTGGCGGGAAACATCTTAACCTGGTTCGGGAACAGCACCATGCAGGACAGACGAGCTCTACAGAGGGTTGTGCGGTCAGCTGAGCGCACCATCCGCTCCGAGCTCCCTGACCTGCACTCAATCTACAGCAGGCGGTGCTGGACCAAGGCCAGGAAGATCGTGAAGGACCTCAGCCATCCCAACAACAGACTGTTCTCTCTGTTGAGGTCAGGAAAGCGATTCCGCTCCCTGAAGACCAACACAGAGAGACTGAGGAGGAGCTTCTTCCCGCAGGCAATACGGTCTCTCAATCACACCACCACACAGTACTGACCCACACATACAGTTCTTACACACACACTGGACTTTCTGGACTTTGGTTTTGCACAACACTGGTCACTATATTCTTCATTTCCGGTTAATACTTGTACAGCTGCTGTTATTGTGTATATATTTATTTATATTTAGATTTCTTCATACATTCTTATATAGTTCTATATTGTGTATTTTGTTGTACAGTTATTTTATTTTCAACTTTAATTTATATATTTATCTTTATCTTATTCTTCCCAGTTAAATTTACCCTTCATTCTAATTTGTGTTGTACAGTTATTTCATTTTTAACCTTAATTTATATTCTATTCCTTCCTAGTTAAATTTACCCTTTTTAATTTTTCATATTTATTTCCTATCTTATTCATAGCCTTTTCCTTTTTTGTTTTCTTTAGGTCACGAGCAGTTGTCCAAGCATTTCACTACATATCGTACTGTGTATGACTGTGTACGTGACAAATAAAATTTGAATTTGAATTTGATTTGATTTGATATTTCTGTTAAAAGATGGCGCTTAACAGATTCACATAATCCAAAATATCCAGGGGAAATTAAAAAAGCAAACACAAGATATCAGATCTCTGGAGGTTAAGGGTTAAATGCTTTGTTAATAATTCATAATCCTTAGTAATTCTTTATTTCGAATTTCAATTGGAAGCTAGAAGCTCAGGAGTTTAAACTTGTTCTTCTTCTAAAATGTCGCGCTTATAATAATTTCACTCTTTATTTTATCCACTATAAACAGAAAAAAAAGAAAAAAAAGCTGAGCACATGATAGAAGACATTACTTCTTCTCTTGCTGATCCGTAGCTGTTCGGTGCAATCCAGCGGAGCTGCTCCTCTCGATTCAGCTTGCCATCCTTATCTTGATCATACAGTTCTTTAAATCGCACTGTTTCTTCGATCTCCCACTTCGAAGGGGCACCATCTGATTAAAAAAATATACATAGAAAAAAGAGAAATGTTAACACTGCACAGACGAGAAAGAGAACAAAAAGGCTGCATGCTTGGTTTAATCTCAGCCTTACCATCGCCGCGAACGTCTCCAATAAATTCACTCAGGCTGATGAATCCATCTTTATCTGTATCATATTCACTCAAGACATCCTCAATGGCAAAATCCTATTAGAAAAATAAAAGAAAACCCCAATAGATTTTTCACATGAAACTCAAAGAGCACACTTAGTGTGGATGGAAACATGCATTATCATATCAGGTTTTGCACGATTAGGAGTTAAATGTCTCACAGCCATGTGATCCACTTCAGAAGGGTGGGTGAAGGCGAGAAACTCTGTCACATTTAGGCCAGGTGTGCCATCCACATCAGCAAAGTCAAAGCGCCTTTTCTCCTTTCGATGGAGCTGCATGGTGTATGAGCCCGTGTTAGAGTTCTGATTGATATATTAATCTGTGATGTGTAAGAAGAGAGTTAAAGTCTGCTCACATGTCTAAGAGACTCTTGCTCTGGATCCTCCAGAACAACATCGTCATCAAAACTAAAGAGCTGGTTATGAGCCACCGTGTTGTATTCCTCCCATGTTATAACACCATCCTTATTGGTGTCAAACTCAGGGAAGCGCTCCTCCGCATCATCCAGAGCATATTTTCTGTAGACGTGCTGAATCCAGAGAGCAATCTCCTCTGTGGATAAAACAGACAGCCTGAGTGTGATTATTAATCCCCTTTGTTTGTCTGTGCTTTACTGGGAGAAGCACAAATATACCTGCACTTAGCAGATTGTCACCATTTGTATCAATCTTCTTTACAATATCCATCATTTTTATCTTCTGATCTGCTGGGCTGAGTTTCTTTATCTCATTAGTCCTCTGCGTAAAAGAAGCAGGGCAAGAAAGTGAGGAGATGCTGGATGAAGGATAGAAATGGAGCTCTAAAGTGCAAAAAATATGAAAAAAAGCCACCTCATCTCCCAGCAGTACATTCATGTCGTGTTCAGGGTTGTGCTGCTGTCCGATGTAATGATCATCATGCAGATGTTTATGGGAGCTTTGTCCAAAGTCGAACTGAAGAAGCAGCAGTACCAAAAATGTAGAGGATGTCATCTGTTGAGTTATAACACGCTAGGATTGAAACAACACTGGAACTGAAAACAAGTGCACACTGCAAACAGACTTGACAAAATGCAACTGTGCTATCTGGTGGCCAACAAGTGAAAGATAAAAACAAAAGCCAGATAAGGCTAATGTGAAACACTGTTTCTGAGACGGTAAAAAGACGGAGTGAAAGGCGAAGGATCACCCAGATAAACTGGAAGTCGTCGAAACGTTATGTATTTATTTTTTCTGTTCAGGTGCTTGAAACACAGAGGGAAAGAGAGAGGATGAATACGACAACCACAGGGAAGTCAAGAAAAATAAAGCAACAACAGCGTTCTTTACAACAAACAAACAGACATATAAAAGAGACGCGAACAAGCCAAAACACCCTTATATTACTCAAATAATATAGGATAACGTAGGTGTTATTACCATGGGAAGTTCTTCGTACAACTCAAGCCTCCACCGTAGTCTCTACCTCGAAGAACGACGAACATCCGATTAAAAACTTCAAAATAAAACAATTATGCAAACTCCAAAAATAATTTGTCAATATGCCGCCTCTCAAATGTGTTATGTGCGCTTTATTCAAGGCTAATAGGCTTCAATGGCTACCTCACTAGTTTACACACAGGCACAACGTGTTTAGGAAACAAGGGGGAAAAGAATAAGAAAATGATAAAGAATGGAAAAGAGTACATGTAACACAGAATATACATTTAACCCACATACAAAAAAGTTTAGCAAGATGTTCTTTTAAATCTCTTTTCAATCTCTTTTAAATATGCTCGTTTGTACTTGTTCATGAAGTTGTAGTTTGCAGTAGTTTGTAAGGCTTATGCAGTCATTGGTGTTACCCACTGGATAGCAAGCAAGCCAATTTGATTTAAAAAAAAGAGCTTATATGGAACCAGGTTCCAATGCCTTTTGATATACTTAATATGTATACAGCAAACAACAACAACAACAACAACAACAACAAAAAACACTGCCCCCGCGATTTACTAGTGATTTAATGCTAGTGTAATGTGATGTACTTTCCTCCCCCCCCCCCAGAAGACTTTATTTTGAAGTCAGGTTTTCCACCTCGTGGTCTTCCTTCGGTTTGAAGGTGACTTGACGTCCTACCAAATCAACCAAACTTCCTTGAATGTCCCGCCTGATCTTAGTGGTTGCCATGGTAGACAATTCGAAGTCCCGCCTCCTCGAAAATGCATCCCACCCTTTGACCTTACTATAATTTATATGATTGGCTGGCGCCATTGTTGGTTCTACCATACGACGAATTCATTGGACCATCCAAACGCCAGTCAAAAACGCAAGGTGCTCAGACTTCCTGCATCTGTTACGCTATCCACAGTGTCATGTATTTATCTGACATGTTTTCCCATCACCTCTGACAACAGGGCGACTTTACTCGTAGACTTTAATTTGTCACCGACTGAGCGTTGAACACTAGGCGGGTCGATGTCCAAAGACAACCGTTATGATGGACGGCGGCGCGGAGCTGGGCAGCACCGTCTCGGCCCAAGAGTTAGCAACCAAGGCGGGGACGGGAGGGAAAGGTCTGGTAGCAACAGCTCAGGCTCCTCGCATGGAGGTGGCAAAAGCAAGAATGCATCCATAACTGCTTTGAAGGTATGCGCTGCTTTGTGTTTCGCAGCTAACAACTGAAGTAAAACATTTGATTTAACCAAGAACATAAAAATTCCCTGATATTCCTTGCTAGGAATTCAAGTTCTCGCGATAAATAAACATATTTTGGGTGACCTTACTTTCTGATGGTGTGATATTGTCAAATCTCGTTTCTACCTTTTTTTGTCCTCTTGGTTAAGAAAAATGCCTACATCATCATCATCATCATCACCACCATTATTATTATTATTATTATTAGTAGTAGTAGTAGTAGTAGTAGTGGTAGTAATAGTTTACCCAATAAAATTTACATTTTTGAAGATGCTAATCATTTTTACAAATTGTCTGCATACATGTATTGTCATGTTATTAAAGCAAAACTGTGAAAGTAAAGGGACTGTTTTGTAAATTAAAACAGCAGTAATGTAAACAGGCCTATATCAAAATATGTTGATTCCTTTCTTTGTCCCAAAGTGTTATTACAGACTTTCCAAGTTTGCACCATTTGTATTTGGTCAAACCATGTGGCCTTGTATGTCTTGTCCCACAGCAGCATATGAATCACTGAATGCCGGGTCCATTCAGATCTAAAGCATCACTTTGTGTGGCTAATGCACTGCGTTCGCACACACTGTCTCTGACCCTGCAGCTATACTCTCATCACTGGCAAGTACAGGATGGGGGGGCAGAGAGCCAGGCCTGCTTTGTGCACATGACTGCGCAGTGTTGTGGTAGAAGGAGAGTGAAGAGTGAGAAATGAGAAGCGGAGAGAGAGGGAGAGAGCGGGGGCTCTGATGCAGAGCAGTGAGAGGAGGGGAGCTGTAAATATAGGAAGCTGCATGCAGTGGTAGGCAGATAGGCAGCAGCAGGCAGGGAGTCGGGCCTAAGAGGTGGCTGCTAACTCAGCAGAGTGCTAGGGGCTCAGACTAGATTACAGGCAAGAATTGCAAACAGAATAGTCAAAGTAAAAGGTAGGCATGGTGGGCTACTGAGCACTTGTCTCTCACTTGCCACTGGGAGAGGAGTTAACACAGCTGGGCAAGTTGCTATAACAGTGTGGACTACACATAGGGAGTCTATTTTGGTCCTGCTGTCAGATGACGATGTCACCTTGCACAAGTGGCAATGCTGGTGAGAGGGAACAGGTTGCCTGAAGTGGGCTGTCAAGTATGTCAGGAGTGGATAAAGACGAAGAGCCTGCTTACAGATTGTACTTCTATTCTGTACGTATCCTGTGATGTGTGGATTTTTACTGCTTTTACTAATGAGCTTGTTCTCACCCACTCCACTGTCTTGCTACTTCTGTTTGTAGACCTTGCCAGAAGGGAAACCTTACACTTGCCCCTTACTCAGCACAGTCTAGAAAATAAACATGCTCTCTTGTGCATGTGGAAGGACTGCCTGATCAAAGAAGACAGCAGAAGATAGGCTCCACATTGTATCTTTCTCTTCTATGGTGCAATGGGAGACAGCTTGTTTGTAGCTGATTAAGTGGATAAAGAGAATGTTGCTTTAAGCCTTTTTGGCCTCAGGTTGCTGCACTCCGATAGCCATCAGTTGCGAGTAGGTAAGGTTTTTTCAAAACACTTATTTGTCATCCACTGGCTGCCAAGCACTGGAGATACCGAGTAAACATTTACTGTAAAGAGATAGGACAGGCTGCATCAGTAGCTCTTGCTACTTTGATGGATTTGTGTTGTTGAATGAGATTTATTGTATTTTTTTTTTTTTTTTTTTTTTTAAATATTTGTGTCGTCTTATTCTCCACTTGACAAAATAAAGCTCAGGCCACTTGATATGTAAAGAATTTTGCTCACCAAAGTAGGTCAGCTGGGTATCTCCCTTAGGGACATTAAATGGCATCAGACCGATACACGCATTCTGTTTCTGCATGTGTAATGCCAAATGAGCCATGTTCACATTATTCTGTTATTTTTGAATTTAAGGTGGTGTATGTATATACTGTTTTTATTTTAAGCTATGCCCTAATTTTTACTTTTTTACCTCTGAAAACGTATGCCTCATCTCTTCAGTTGCAAATGTGGTAAAAGGACAGTTTTTGTTTTTTTTATCTGAACAGTAGCGCTCATGAGAGACATCCAGGAAAAGAGAGAATGATTTGTTCCATGACTCATTTCTGTTAAGAGAAGAACTGGCTCTCAGTTTAGATTTTTTTTTAAAATGTTTATTATTTTATATAGTTATTTTCATTAGGTATAAAACTATGATTCATAGTTGTCTAAAATATTCAAGTTTGGTCTGGACTCTAGTCAACAGTAGAGTAAATAATTAATGACAAGTGCAGAAGTGGTACGGTCTATTCTAGGGGAAAAACACACTAAGTGGAAGATGCAGAATGATAAACCTCTGATTGCTGCTGATTGCCAGAAATCAGAATATTTAGTTATGTAAGAACCAAATTAAATCAAGCAGACTGCAGTGGTACACCACTTTTTTGCGCTGTTATTGTTCAGCCACTTTTTCTTTCTGCAGTAATGCATCAGCTGTCTAAGAGATACAAATAGCCATTTATTTTCTCTATGACATATGGATCCAGAAAGATGCCGATGCTACATTTCATCACATGGGTTCTTAATGAATGTGATGTCGCTGTATTTATTTTGGTTCGCAGTGTCGGCTTCACCCAGGGTTAAAGTCAAGTTCACTGATGCATACTCAATGTGTAGGTCAACCATGATGCATCCTTTGCACAGAACGGGTTTAGAGCCTCAGCCTCTAGCTGTTCCTTGTCACAGTATGACCTCGTAGACCGCTTCCATACACTTTTATATCAAAGCAACATAATCAGAGCTTTTATGGCAAAATTTTAAAATTGCTATAAATGTACTTTTTGCTTACTGTTTGACATAAAAATCTGCCGAAAATGCACTGAATGAACATAAAGTACCATTGATTTCCTTGTTTGAGTGTTTTTTGCCCGTTATGTTTTGTTTTTTGGGGCAATGAAAACACATTGTACTGCAGAACACTGTTTTAACGGCTGAACAAAATCAGTGTCTGAGGTATATTAAAACTGAAGTAACCATAGCAACAGTGCTTAGGCTTCAGGCCTGCTCATTGCTCATAAAACTATTATTGTTGAAAGAACTGGGTGAGAATTAGTCAGTATGTATTTTATGTTATTGTGTGGATGCTTTAAGCATCCACACTATTGAGTTCCTCTTGGGACTTCCGTACACTTTTTGGCACTTAACTACTTCCGCAATTTTCAGCCGATTTTCACCGTTCAAATTTTAAAATATTCTGCTATTTCTGCTAATTCCTGCTATGTCTTTTGGTATTTTTCACTATTATACTTTTTAAAATATTAAGCTTAATTTGTCCCATTGAAATGAATGGGAAACTTCTGCAATTCTGCTAAAATTTGCTTGTTTCTGAAACTTAACTACTTCCTCATATTTTCACGTAGAACAACCACTCAAACTTTAAAATGTTCTCAAATTATTGGGCTATTCAGGTATGATTCAGCTTTTTCAAATCTTTTACCGTTTTACCTTTATGCCTCTTAAAGTTTTCAGTTGCAAAATTGTGATTTTTCACAAAATACATGCGTTGTTATGGTTGCTATGCACTTGGCTTCCAGTGTGCCACTGAAGGTTTTGCAGTCTTCTCTTCATGTCCGAACAACTTCTTGCTACTTGCTCAATCTTCACTCAACTTCCACAAATTATACATCAAAACATAGGTATTTTTGCTGGGTTTCTGAAAATGTCACTATCATTGTTGTGGTATTCATAGAACTTTCGCAAATCTCCTCAGACCAACACAATGTCGGAAAACTCTCCATATAAAGTCAATGGAGAGTTTGTTCAAAATCACCGCTGCATTTCTGTAATGAGAGGCATATTCGAATCGTCATATCTCCTTAACGAAGCAAAGTTAAGACATGAGGCTTGTCCCGGTATATCTTCAGACACTCGTGACGCTCACAATTCAAGAATTTCTTTCTCATGTATTACCGTTCTGAAATGAGTTGGACTTGTTTGAGGGTAGGAAATTCGTCCGTCGCTCAGATTTCTTCAAATTTCAAACCCTGGAAATGAACCACTTTTTTCTCTCGTCATAACTTTTTGTTGGATTTCCACAGAGACCTGAAAATTTCCATGACTGTTCACCAAAGCCTGCTGTCTCTTACGGTGAAAGAATGATATCGATACTCCAAATAGATTTCGAGTTACAAAGCGTTGTTTGAGGGCAAGTCAAGCCAGTTTTTGCTTCGCTCTACTCAGTTATGGTGCATTAGAAGTCAAATATCTTTAATAATTCACATTTTAATGATAAATTGTCAACACTGGAAGATTCCCCCATCTCTTCTGAACAAAACGGTGTAAGAATGACCGCTCTAGCCCCTACGGTTAGGAAATTATGGTCATTTGTTTGAGGGGAGTCGTCATTATGAGAAATAGGCTGCAATAATCCTGTGCCTCTCTGTGCTGCGTGTGTAAATAGATGCACCTGTTTTGGCGGGAAAAAGTACACAGGCTCTCTGATTGGTGGATTCAAATTCAGCAGCTCCCAGGCTGACCTAGAAACTTACTTCTCTCTCCCTGTGCATTTTTTTGCTGATTTTTTCATTTAACAAGTATATTTGAGGGACCCTCAGCATGTTCAGCATTTCTTCAGCTGTCCATTTTGCTTTTCCAATTTTTCTGTTTAACTTATTACTATTGTGCTAAATCATACTATTTCTGCTATTTTATAAGATTTGTGCAAAATATAGTATTTCTGCCAAATATAGTATTTCTGATTATTTATAGTTTTTCTACTAAATCATAGTACAGTATTTCTGCTTTTTATAGGATTTGTGCTAAAACATAGTATTTCTACTAAATGTAGTATTTATGCTTAATCATACTATTTCTGCTTTTTATAGGATTTGTGCCTAATATAGTATTTCTGCTAAATTACAGTATTTATGCTTTTTATACTATTTGTGCTAAAACATAGTATTTCTACTAAATGTAGTATTTATGCTTAATCATACTATTTCTGCTTTTTATAGGATTTGTGCCTAATATAGTATTTCTGCTTTTTATAGGATTTTTGCTCAAACATAGTATTTCTACTAAATGTAGTGTTTATGCTTAATCATACTATTTCTGCTTTTTATAGGATTTGTGCTTAATATAGTATTTCTGCTAAATTATAGTATTTCTGCTTTTTATAGTATTTGTGCTAAAACATAGTATTTCTACTAAATGTAGTGTTTATGCTTAATCATACTATTTCTGCTTTTTATAGGATTTGTGCTTAATATAGTATTTCTGCTAAATTATAGTATTTCTGCTTTTTATAGTATTTGTGCTAAAACATAGTATTTCTATTAAATGTAGTATTTATGCTTAATCATAGTATTTCTATATATTTCTGCCAGGTCCCCAGGCAGCCAATCCTCTGTGAGGACTGAGACATTCAAATTTTCAAATCAGGGCCTGCACGGCTTCCCAGCCAATCATATATGTGTCCTGAGGCATTCAAATTTGCATATTGGGGAATTCGTGGCTTCTAAGTCAACAAGTCATCCATGTCATATATCTCTAAAAATTCATATTTTAATGATAAATTGTCAACACTTGAAGATTCCCCCATCTCTTCTGAACAAAACGGTGTAAGAATGACCGCTCTAGCCCCTACGGTTAGGAAATTATGGTCATTTGTTTGAGGGGAGTCGTCATTATGAGAAATACACTGCAATCCGGTTGTTCAGTGATGACGCGACGAATCCTACTTCCGGGTCTAAAGTAGTCTGCGTTTAATTGTGTGGATGCCTTAATAGGCATCCACACTATTGAGTTCCTGTTTCTCTTTATTCTTTATTATTCCGGGTGTTTCCGTACACTTTTCGCCGTGGATCTACTTCCACAATTTTTGTGCTATTTTCACCGTTCAAACTCTAAACTGTTCTGCTCTTTCTGCTTATGCTGGCTATGACTTTTGGTGTTAATTACTATTATACTTTTTAAAATATTACACTTTTTTCCTTTAATTTGTCCCATTGAAATGAATGGGAAACTTCCACAATTCTGCTAAAACTTTCTTGTCTTTGAAACTTAACTACTGCCTCATACTTTCACCTAGAAACTCCATTCAAACTTTAAAACGTTCTCAAATGATTGGGCTATTCCTGTGTGATTCAGCTTTTTCAGATCTTCTACCGTTTTCATCTTATCTCTCTTTAAGTCTTCAGTTGCAAAATTGTGATTTTTCAGAAAATACATGCGTTGCTATGGTTGCTATGCAATTAACTCAGAGGGGACAGTGAAACTGTTTGAATTTTCTCTTCATGTCCAAACAACTTCTTGCTACTCGCTCAATTTCCACTCAAGCCGCACAAATTATACATCAAAACATAGGTATTTTTGCTGGCTTTCAGAAAATGTCCCTATCATTGTTGTGGGACTCATAGATATTTTGCAAATCTCCTCAGAGTAACACAAAGTGTGAAAACTCTCCATATAAACTCAATGGAGAGTTTGTTCAAAATCACCGCTGGATTTCTGTAATGAGAGGCATTTTCAAATTGTCATATCTCCTTAATAAAGCGAAGTTAAGACATAAGGCTTGTCCCGATATATCTTCAGACACTCCTGATGCTCACAATTCAAGAATTATTTTCTCACCTATTACCGTTCTGAGATGAGTTAGACTTGTTTGAGGGTAGGGAATTTGTCCCTCGCTCAGATTTCATCAGATTTCAAATTCTGGAAATGAGGCACTTTTTTCTCTCATCATATCTTTTTGATGGATTTCCACAGAGCCCTGAAAATTTCCATGACTGTTCACCAAAGCCTGCTGTTTCTTACGGTGAAAGAATGATTTTGATGCTCCATATAGATTTAGAGTTACCAAAGGTTGTTTGAGAGCAAGTCAAGGCAGTTTTTGCTTCGCCTCTACTCAGTTACAGTGTATTACAAGTCATATATCTTTAATAATTTATATTTTATCTCTGAATTATGAAGACCTGAAGATTCCCCCATCTCTTCTGAATAAAACGATGCCTGAATGACCGTTCTAGCCTCTACGGTTAGGAAATTATGGCCATTTGTTCGAGGGGAATCCTGAATGTCAGAAATACACTGAAGAAAACTCACACCTCTCTCTGTGTCTGTGTGTGTAAGGGCTGACTACAGCAGGTGCAGCTAATTTAACTGACCTACATATACCAAGCCCAGACTCTCAACAGCTCCTGTTCCCTTTACTCTCTGTGTATGTGTGTCTGTGTATCAATATTTCTCCTATGTTTAAGTATTACTCCTCAATCATAGTATTTCTGCTAAAGCAAAGTACTTCTGCTACATCTTAGTACTTCTGCTAATTCATAGTATTTCTGCAAAATCATGGTATTTATGCAAAATCATTGTTTTGAGGCCAAATCATAATATTTCTGTTATTTTATAATATATGTGCTGAATATATTATATGTGCCAAATCATAGTATTTATCCCAAATTATAGTATTTATGCCAAATTACAGTATTTCTGCTAAAAAGCAGAAATAGTCCTTTTTAGCAGGAATTTCTGCCAAAGTATTTATGTTAAAACATAGTATTTCTGCTAAATCAGAGTATTCCTGCCAAATCATAGTATTTGTACTGAAACATAGTACTTCTGCCCAATCATAGTATTTGTACTAAATGATAGTACTTGTGCCAAATCATAGTATTTGTGCCAAAGCATCGTATTTGTAAGGAGTCATAGTATTTCTTCTAAATCATAGTATTTCAATCAAATCTCAGTAGTTGTTGTTAAAACGCAGTATTATTGCCAAATCATAGTATTTGTACCCAATCATAGTATTTCTGCTAAATCATAGCATTTGTGCCAAATCATGGTATTTGTGCAAAAACATAGTATGTCTGCAAAACCATAGTATATCTCTTATGTTATAGTATTACTACTAAGGCATAGTATTTCTGCCAAATCATAGTATTTGTACTAAATCATAGTACTTGTGCCAAATCATAGTATTTGTTGCACATCATAGTATTGGAACCAAAACATAGTATTTGTCCCAAAGCATCGTATTTGTATCGAGTAATAGTATTTCTTCTAAATCATAGTATTTCAATCAAATCTCAGTAGTTGTGTTAAAATGCAGTATTATTGCCAAATCATAGTATTTGTACCCAATCATAGTATTTTTGCCAAATCGTGGTATTTGTGCCCAATTAATAATTCTGTTATGTTATAGTATTACTACTAAGTCATAGAATATCTGTTATGTTATAGTGTATCTGCGGAATATAGTATGTGTGCCAAATCTTAGTATTTATACCAAATCACAGTATTTGTGCTAAAACATAGTATTTCTGCCATATTGTGGTATTTGTGCAAGAACATTGAACTGTTATGTTATAGTATTACTACTAAGTCATAGTATTTCTGCGTTGTTATAGTATTTGTGCTAAAACGTAGTATCTCTGCCAAGTCATAGAATTACTGCAATTTCATAGTTTTTTTAGGAAATCTGTTATGTTATAGTATTACTACTAAGTCATAGTATTTCTGCCAAATCATAGTATTTGTGTGAATTTGTATATTGTAATATCACTGTATTATGTAGTGGCTAAGTAGGGGCTGTTTACAGTGTAAATAGGTCATCTCTTACTTTGGAGTGCCCTCTTGTGGCACCTTTTGGGTAGTGCCTTAGTAAACGTGAACCCTGTAAGAAGTGGTATCAGACTGATTTGTAGTGGAGGAATTTGTTGCCAGTTTTCTTAAACTTTAATCTGTATGCATGTTGTAATGCATACCCTGTTCTTAATCATAGAAACCACACCATATCACCTCTCCACATCCTCCTACTGTATGCCATACCTCCCTGTACCATCCATCTGACCGCCAATAAACTCCACCTGTGGTAATCTAATCCCTGGATGTCAGCCTCTCCTTCTGACCGAGGATAGTTACTATTGCAGCACCACCCAGCATTAAACTGACGTACACCATTCTGTACAATAGTATTTGTGCTAAAAAGTAGTATTTCTGCCAAATCATAGTATTACTGCTATTTCATACTATTTAAGCGAAATTACAGTGTTTCTGCAAAAACATGTTTGAGGGGTGGAAATCTGTCCTCCTCTCATTTTTCAAACTCCGAAAATTAAGCCATTTCTTCTCTCGTCATATCTCCGCGACGGAGATACGAAGAGCTATGGAAATCACAGTCAAAGTACACCAAAGTCCGCTGATTCACCCAGTGCAAGAATTATGCTTCTATCCCACCTAGTTTTTGAGTTACACGACGTTTTGTAACTCCAAAAAATGACGTTTTTCACCTCTCTCCGCGATCAAATTCTGACTGCTGATCACCCTGCTTTTTAAGGCGCCCCGCCCCCTTTCCAGGTGGCGCGATTGGTAATGACACGGCTCTTCAGACCAAAGGTCGTGGGTTCGATTCCACCTTGGCCCACATGTTTTTTTTAACTACAAATTTATATACTATCACAGACCGGTAATTCATATTGATAATTTATTACAATTCTACAAAGTTTTATGATTTTAGCAGCTTTTCTAATATGGACCTCAGATTCTTGTTAACAGTCTATGGCAGAAATACATACAAGTACACAGCCTGATGAAGCAGACAGAAGCAGTACCTCTGATTGGTTCAGCATTTTCACCTCTTATCAGCACAAATCTCAGCCTCTTCTGCTGTTTTCATTAGAATTTTAAGCTTTTCCACCTTTTTTCAGTTACGTGAGAACCAGTTTGGCTCAATGAGTAGCTGAAAAATATCAGCCTCTTCTGCTGTTTTAGCAGGATTTCAGAGTTCAGCTTTTTCACTTGTTTTAAGCACAAATTTCAGTTTCTTTACCTCATTTCACAACAAAGTTCTTCCTCTTCACCTCTTTTCTGCTAATTTGAGCTTCTGCTCCACAGTGCACATTTTCCCTCTCATCATATGTGACCAGAACTCATTTGGCTCAGCGCGTAGGGCAGCTGCCGTGAGACCCGGTGGCAGAGGTTTGAATCCTACCTGTGACAGTTGCTACACATGTTCCCTGCTTGCATGCGCTCTGCTTTCTTGACACTCTCCAGTGTGTCATTACACATACAGCCATCTTCAGCAAGCACTTCTGCTTCTACACCTCTTTTCAGCTCATCTTTTTGCTTCTTTACCTCTTTTCAGCAGAAATTCTTCTGATTCACCTCTTTTCTGCCAAATGTTTAGCCTTTTCACCTCTTATCAGCACAATTCTAAGCAGCTTCTGCTAATTTCACCAGAATTGTCAGTCTCTCCACCTCTTCTTTGTGCGAATGAGTTTGGTACAGTGAGGTGAGTCGCCGCCTTTAGACCATAAGGGCCAGGTTCGAATCCTGCTCAGGGCAATGTTTTTTCAGCTTTTTTCAGCCGACATCTTCAACGTTAAGGCATCCACACAGCATTTTCGCAGGAAATGCAAATTTTTCTAGTATGGCATTTGTGTTGTTAACATGTTTAATGTTATGTATTTTCTTCTATTTGATCTCAAAAAGCTCCTAAAACAGTCAGCGATCACTGTTGACCTCCCTCGGCTTTTATTACCGCTAATCATTTATTTAAGCTCAGTTTTTAAAACCTTAGGATGTAACTACAGCCCAGCCCATGCAGCAGTATATGAATGACTAACCTCGTATTGTGGATGGATTATCTCAGTTGTTCTCCTGGCTGAAGTTTGGTCCGTTTACAGCATCCTGCCATGCAATTACATTTGTTCCTGACCACCGAGAACACTCACGGTAACTTTTATCAAGTGGAAAAAAAGTTAGCTTGTTTATATTATGCTAACATAGCTGTGTCGCTAGCGGTCACGTAGCACATCATTATATACCAGCTAGCCAAACTTCAGTAACCCTACAAACGTCACTGCTGTTTAGCTTTCTGTCTTCATTTATGTTGGAAGTGATAACAGAGCTGTACGTTTTAATTTGTTTCCAAAACCCCACAGTCAGGACATGCTATATTGTATTTAGATAGAAGCTAGCGAGCTAACTCCCTGCTAACTTCTAACTCCGTTAAATGTCATAAATTCTGTTTTCATGGATGCCTGGATGTTAAACTCAATTGTTACACCTGGTAGAGCAGAACGCTGATCATTTTATTAAAGATGAAAGACTTTAGACAGTTTTTCAGAGAGAGAGAGAGAGAGAGAGAGAGAGAGAGAGAGAGAAGGCCTTTTAATGGGATGATCTCATTCTAAGATTCAAATTCAATATATTTAGACTGGTTGACTGAATTGGATCTTGTGTGTGTGTCTCTCTGTGCATGTGTGTTTCCTTATGTGTACATATTTCTGATTGTTATATATTTTTTTGCTGATTTTTTTTCATTTAACAAGTATATTTGAGGGACCCTCAGCATGTTCAGCATTTCTTCAGCTGTCCATTTTGCTTTTCCAATTTTTCTGTTTAACTTATTACTATTGTGCTAAATCATACTATTTCTGCTATTTTATAAGATTTGTGCTTAATATACTATTTCTGCTTTTAATAGGATTTGTGCTTAATATAGTATTTCTGCTTTTTATAGGATTTGTGCTTAATATAGTATTTCTGCTAAATGTAGTATTTATGCTTAATCATACTATTTCTGTATATTTCTGCCAGGCAGCCAATCCTCTGTGCGGACTCAGACACATATCACATATCAGGGCCTGCACGGCTTCCCAGCCAGCCAATCATGTCTGAGGTCTTCCGTTTCCTCTCTCGTCATATCTCAGCGACGGTTGTACAAAGAGCAATGAAAATCGCAGTCAAAGTACACCAAAGTCCGCTGATTCACCCAGTACAAGAATTATGCCTCTAGTCCACCTAGTTTTTGAGTTACACAACGTTTTGTAACTCCAAAAAACGGCGTTTTTCGCCTCTCACCGGGATCTAATTCTGACTGCTCATCACCCTGTTTTTCAAAATGGCTCCTCTCTTTCCCAGTGGCGCAGTTGGTAATGACACGGGTCTGCAAGCCAAAGATCGTGGGTTCGATTCCACCTTGGTCAACATGTTTTTTTTCCCTACAAATTAATACACTGTCACAGACCAGTAATTCATATTCATCATTTATTACAATTCTGCAAACTTTTATGATTTTACCAGCTTTTCTAATATGGACCTCACATTCTTAACACTCCATGGCACAAATACTCTTCCCTTTAGGCTCTGTGTATGTGTGTGTGTGTATCAATATTTCTCCCATTTTAAAGTATTACTCCTCCATAATTGTATTTCTGTTAAATCAAAGTACTTTTACTACATCTTAGTACTTCTGCTCAATCATAGTATTTCTGCTAAATCATTGTTATTATGCTATATTGTAGTATTTCTGCTCAATCATACTATTTCTACTATATTATATTTTTCTTTCTAAATATAACATTTCTGCTATATAATTGTATTTCTGCTATGTTATAATATTTGTGCTAAACCAGAGTATTTGTGCTGTATCATAGTATTTCTGCCAAATTATAATATTTGTGCTAAAACATAGTCTTAATTTAAAATTACAATATTCATAGTTCATCACAGTGTCTCTGGTAAATCACAGTATTTCTGCTATGTTGTACTATTTTTCTAAATCATAGTGTTTCTGTAATGCTTAAGTATTTTTGTCTAAATATATTCTTTCTGTTATCTTATACTATTTCTCCTAAATTCTTGTATTTTTGAGAAGTTATGTTTCTGGTAAGTTACAATATTTCTGCTAAGTTCTGCTATGCTATTGTATTTCTGCCAAGTATTATGTTTCCTCTAAGATATTGCAGTTCTGCTAAGTTATTCCATTTTAGCAAAGTTCCTTTGCTTCTGCAAAGTTTTTACAATTTCTGCAACTTTTCAGCTTTTTCAGCTACTTTTTGCATACAGCTTCAGCTTTAAAGCATCCACACTGCATTTTCGCAGGAAATGCAAATTTTTCTAGTCTACAATTCTATTTATGCTGAACATAAAAAGTGGGTCACAAACATATTTTATTTATTTACTTTAAGCTGTGAATGTTTACTTAATTTATTGTATAAGTGAGCGTGGCTCAAGAGTTGGGAGTTCGCCTTGTAATTGGAAGGTTGCCGGTTCGAGCCCCGGCTCAGACAGTCTTGGTCGTTGTGTCCTTGGGCACGACACTTCACCCGTTGCCTACTGGTGGTGGTCAGAGGGCCCGGTGGCGCCAGTGTCCGGCAGCCTCGCCTCTGTCAGTGCGCCCCAGGGTGGCTGTGGCTACAATGTAGCTTGCCATCACCAGTGTGTGAATGTGTGTGTGAATGGGTGGATGACTGGATATGTAAAGCGCTTTGGGGTCCTTAGGGACTAGTAAAGCGCTATATAAATACAGGCCATTTACCATTTATAATAAAATAAGACAGTGCAGGCTCCAATTTGAACTGGGTCTGTAAAATGTACATTAAAAGAGAGTGCATGGATTTGCAAATGTCATAAACCCATGCTTTATTCACACTAGAAGATAGAAAACATAGCAAATGTTTGAACTAAGAAAATTTGCCATTTTAAAGGAACAGTGTGTAAAATCTCACCACTAGATGTCAGTAGATTGCAATAGCAATTCTGTGTTCTTACTGCCCCAATTTTTTTTTTTTTTTTTGCTTTAAATGTCACTCAAGCCTAATATTAGCTGGCACAATGTTAGCTTACAACCAGCTGTTTGTTGTTTTATGTGGCTCGTTGCCTGTCTAATGTGCTGGCAATAAGTAATTGCAATAATATCAGGAATAAACGACCACGTTAATGTCCATTTTCCTGTGTTAGAGCCCTGACTTTAATTCAGGAGATTAGGTTTTAGGTGAGGAGAAAGACGCTGAGGTGGAATCAGGGACGGAGCAGTGGTCGAGGAGGATAAAAGCATACTGAGAAAGAGTTGATAAAAAATGTACATGTACAAATGTTAAATGGTTATGTATAGTTTAAAAGTGCTATTTGTGGTTTTTAAATTAAAAGTAACTTATGAGGCGAACTACATATGTGGTCGATCTCAGGCCACATACATAAAATGTGATTAGCCAGAATGCCGACACTCATCTCAGCTATAGTATTCAAGATGGCGAGACAACATGGTGACTTACACTAACCAGTCACATGTCTGAAGTATTACTAGATTACTTCTAAGTTTATGAGAACATGTTAATTTGTTAGAAGATGTCATTGCACAGTTATCAGTGTATATTTATGAGTACAACATGTTTTGTTTTAGGTTTTATTCGTTTAAATAACATAAAAAAATTACTTAGTGTACTTTATAAAGAAAAAAAATCAGGTAGTTTTGTGATGGCAACAAAAAAAGTGTGAGAAGAACATGTTTGAGCATCTGTGTAGCATCTTTTCTTCTTTAAACAAGAGTCCATAAACTTCTGGGAACTGAGAAGATCAGCTATTGTCTTTTATGAGATGAGTGTCGTCCCATTCTTCTTGATACGGGATTCTAGCTCTTCAGCTATGAAGCCATGGTGTTTTAATGGCTACTGTGTGTGGTTTATCATCATCTTTCTAGCTTTGGCCCATGGACTGTGGTGGAAGAGGTTTAACCTGCTTTTGTGGATGGTATGGTGAGCTGTGTTTAGACAGTGATTTCTAGAAGTGTTCATGAATGCATCCAGTTATCATTATAAAAGAATAAAACATTTTTAATGCAGTGCCAACTGACGGTCCAAAGGTCATGGCGGCCAGTGCTGATTTTCCAGCCTTGTCACACACATGCACTTCTCCAGATTGAACCTTTGCCCATCTTTACTTCTGAAAAACTCCCACAACCCTTTTGTTGCCTCCTTTCCAAGTTTTTTGAGACATGTTCAGGGCTCGCAAAATCACTAGCCCGACGTCTCGAGGCTAGCGATTTTTCCAGTCGGGCTACCAAAATCTATCTTAGCCCTGCCCGTCGGGCTATCATAGGAAAACTATATGTCAATGCTTTTGCATTCTTTCAAAAATGTAGCTGAGTAATTATGTCATTGGCATCGATGAGCCACTGTCAATGTGTGACATATTGAAATCGCGTTTGAATTTGCGCTTGTTTTTTTGCTTTCACTGTCACTTTGCGATCGCGCGAACGGTGTGTAGAGTGCGGCAGCACTGATTGGTGAGTGACGATTAATTGCGCACCAATTCCTCTGACATCGTCTTATGTGGCTCAAGAGTTGGGAGTTCGCCTTGTAATCGGAAGGTTGCTGGTTCGAGCCCCGGCTTGGACAGTCTCGGTCGTTGTGTCCTTGGGCAAGACACTTCACCCGTTGCCTACTGGTGGTGGTCAGAGGGCCCGGTGGCGCCAGTGTCCGGCAGCCTCGCCTCTGTCAGTGCGCCCCAGGGTGGCTGTGGTTACAATGTAGCTTGCCATCACCAGTTTGTGAATGTGTGTGTGAATGGGTGGATGACTGGATATGTAAAGCGCTTTGGGGTCCTTAGGGACTAGTAAAGCGCTATATAAATACAGGCCATTTACCATTTATCACTCATTAGCTTACTATTCAAACGTGACAAGTGAAATCTCCCGCAGCAAGCTTAAACATGTCATAGAGGTTGATTGCGCAGTGAATCGCTGACCGTTATGTAAGTACATGTGTAAAAGCAGCAGGATTTACACCGGTATTTTAGTTCTGCTCAGCCAAATAAGACAGGTCAGGGTGAAGAAGGTGCAGCCAAAGAAAAGCCTACCACAAAACGGAAAAGTTATGACAAATCAGACTATGAGGCAAAAAGAAAGCGCAGCTTTTTTTGGTTTTCATGGACAAAAGCTAAATAACATAATGTTCTGCCAGGTGTGTTGTGAGTTTAATTCGATTTCTGAGTCGACAAGCGCCTTTGTTACTGGGACCAGTAATTTTAAGAAAGACCCCATCAGAACCCATGAGAAATGCAAAAAATGCATTATTGACCAGTCTGCAATGTCTTTCCCAGAACAAACAGCAATTGCAAAAAACATACTAAAAATAAACCAAGCACAAGAAGAAGTCCTGAAAAATCTGTTTACAACAGCGTACTATGTTGCAAAGAGTGAACTACCATTGGCAAAATTTAGCAGTCTTTGCAAACTTCAAAAAGCAAATGGCCTAGATCTTGGTTCCACTTACGTCTTACCCGTGACTTCAGTGGAAATTTCTGATTCAGGATCTGACACAGACTGATTCATGTTCTACACAGTTCTTGCAAGTTCATAGAAATTTCTGTTCAATTAGAACCAAGTATTTGAGTTGATGATTGTAATTTTTATACAGTTGTTGTGATTTGTATTTTAACAATTTTTGATTAATTTTTTTTTTTCCGTTACAATATTATACTTTAATGTATAATATTGTAAAGGAAACAAAACATAAAAAAATTGCTCTCTTTTTTTATTCGGGCTACTTAAATTTATTTTGGGCTACCAAAAACTGAAGAGTGCTGGCCCAAAGTTTTGTGAGCCTTGATGTTGCTGGCACAAATAATGTGACTAACACTCTGATTCATCCTTTGTTAGGTCGAGAATAAAATGAAGGGGGAAAATCCAGTCAGATTTAATGTGTTGAGTCTTATGTCTGTCCCGCAGGCTTCATTTCAGCGCTCCAACAGCCATGACAAAGTGCGAAAGATAGTTGCTGAAGAGGGCCGTGCTGCTCGAAACCTCATTGCCTGGAGCGTCCCTCTAGAGAGCAAAGAGGAGGAAGGTTGGTAGCTTAATGCAAAGTAAAAAAAAATTTTATGCCGTTAATTTATGATGCTGCAGATGTTGTCGTGGATAATTTATTAAAGGTGATAGCCCGTGACCCCAGGATATGGTTATCTGTCTTTGCCAATATTGTTCAGCATTTTATATGTTATTCATTAAAAATGTTGTTGTACACTGTCAACTGGAACCAGATGGTTATTTTTCTTCTCATGGCTCAACTGATAAAATGAGTACTTCAGATTTCTTAAGCAGACTGTTTAAACTTGATGCATGCTCTTGTGTTTTAGAATAAATAAAATATATTTGTGTTTTTAAATGGTGACAATGGGGGGGTTGTCTTTGAAATAGTCTAATCCTAACACTTCTGAGAAACCCACTCAACATGCTCACCCATTTTTCTCATTTTCACTCTGCTTCTCTTTTATTTGTGGGTCAGTTCAGTTTTATTTATTTAAGGCCTTGTTTTTGCTCCAAAGTTTGAGGATGAATTAAGGTCCAGCTTTTGAAATTGTAGTTTAATCTTGTGTTTGTATGTTTGTTTGTTTTTTTACATAAGGCTTACCTAATCCTCTGCAACTCTATAATTAATCATTTACAATCAAGTGTTTATTTTGTATTTCACTTCTCAATGATTCTCTTTTTTTTTTTTTTTTTTTTTTACATATGTGACGTATTTATTTGTCACAACAATTATATATTCATTGTTGGCCAGATTTAAGCTCTGATTATTTATCCACTATCTAAATGCAAGCCTCATATTTTTTTCCTCTCTCCTCTTTACTTAGCAAAGTCCAAAGGCAACTCCAGTGGCAGTTCCAGGTCTCAGAGAATCAATTCGGGACAACAAAGGAATAAAAAGCAGGTTGGAATACCGTCCTCCAACACTAGAGGGCACTTTTTACTAACTTATTTCATCTTTGACTTCTGCCTCATGCCCCTGAAACCCTAAAAAATGAACTTGATGCAAGCCTGTCTGTGGTGGTTGCGAAACTTTGTATGAAGTCCTTTAATATTTTTCTCCTGGATGCAACCAAAATCTGCCTCAAGTTAGCGCTCTGATGGGCCTTCACAGTGTGTACTTCTCTCTCATATGCACCTGAAATTTGGCAAACTATTTGTGCCTACCAATACAAGAGATTATTGCATCAACTGGACTGTTAAATGTTTAATAATGTTAGTTTCTTTGTGAGTGGGCTTCCATATAAAAATAATGAGGTAAAGGTAGCATGACTCTGTAACACTGCTGTGCAGTCAGTGTTTGTGCTTTCCCTACAAATCCAGCCACATGATGTTAAAAATTCAGCTCACTGTGATGTCAGTGCTTCAGCAGTCAAAGTTTCTCATTTAACACTTAGTTTTTATCATTATTTTAAACTGATCAGGGTTTAGTTGGAAATCTTCATTATTTAGTGCAAGTAGCTGTTTGAAAAACATTTCAAAACCAAAAATATGCAGTGAGGTAAAATTTATAATATATCTTATTCTTTATTTATTGGACACCGGAGATTTTCAGAATAAAAGATTAATTGAGCTCAGTCAGAAGTCATTTCCTTATCAGATTCCCAGTTATGAGAAGCTATTGGGCTACTGTCCAAACTTCTTTACCTGCAGATCTCAAATTTGATTTTTTTTTTTTAACCATTTGTCAAATTTTAGTTTAATGTTGTTGTTATTTTGTTTTGTTTTTTTAATCACTAAACAGTAAGTGTTTATTAAAGGCTTTGAAGTGATATTTGTTTTAAATTTGTGAGTTAGATATTGAAATAAAACAAATGAATAAACTAAAGCCTAAAAGTAAAGCACACCATACTGTTATAAAGGGACTCATTAATAAACTGGAGTGCTTTGTGTTTTACTTTTGGCCTTAAGTACAGATAATTTGTCAAGAGATTGCGATAATGTGTATGTTTACGTTTTTAAAAAATATTCTTGCCATTTTCCTAAATGTTCTCTCTTATTGTTCGTGGGGCTCTGCTTGTGGTGTTTTCTGTGGTGTTTGCATTCAAAGTGGTAGTTCAACGTAATGTTTCCAGCATATTTGCTATTATCTTGGCTCTATGTTCGGTGCCTTAGTCAGCAGAAATCCTTACAGAGCACCTGTAAATGGTAGGGGGAAGACGGAGCTTTTCAGTTTGCTCTTTCTCCACAGAATGCTGCCGTGGAAAATAAAGGCACAGCTGGAGCTTTGCTGGAAAAGGGGCCAGAGAAGAGCCCCACAAAAGTCAGACAGCCCCGAAAGGTGGACCTGCGAGCGCGCTACTGGGCATTCCTCTTTGATAATCTGCGTCGGGCTGTGGATGAGATTTACGTCACTTGTGAATCTGATCAGAGCGTCTTAGAATGCAAGGTTAGTCTGCATCGAGGAGCGAAAAAAAGGGGGGGGGGGGGAAGAGTTCTGCATAGGAATGCTGATCCTAGTTTTGGGATCACTGGGTTTATGTCCTGCCCAGTACAAATGTCTTTAGCAAGTTTGAAATGTCGTATGATTTGTGAACACTAGAGGGGGACATTGAAAGCATGACAAACATCTCACATTCATCTCGAGTCTGCTTAATGTCAGAGGGGCTCTCTAAAGGCTTGCTGGTGAGACAATTATCACAGGGCTCTCTCTTCACATTGGCATGAATAATATTGATGACTGACTGTAAACAATACGTATGCATGTTAATAACAGGGTTTGGCGGTTTTCGCTCTTTGACATAAACCACCAACATTTCTGATTCTCTGCTTTGCGGAAGTGTATTTTGGTAGCACTGATATGTCGCTCCAGAGCGTATGGGCGTGATAGTACCGGTCATTGATTCTTCTGCCGTGGTGCATTATGCTGATCATTGTCCTGGTAACGGTCTGCGGTCAGTACCACAGCCCTCTGGTGTGGTCGGCTCGCTGTCATTGCCACAGCGCAGCTCCCTGTGGCGTGATCAGCACGCTGTCATGTGTCCTGTGTCAGACAACAAGCTGCTAGTTGTGTTTTTTCCTTTCTCATACCACTATATCTCTCGACACGCTAATGCTGTCTAATGGCCATGAAGCTGGGCGCTGTTCATAATCCCCCATCCCACCCAGCTTGGGCTTAATGGACACTGATAAATGATGGAGTCATCTGGAGGGGAAGCAGAGTGCTCTGATAGCCCCCAGCCACAATCCCCTGGTGTAGCTGTGGGCAATCAGCATGTGTACTCTCTCACACAAACGGCTCACCATTTTTTCCACCTAAAAACTTATGAACATCAACACAATCATTATCAGGAAGTAATTCTCTGCCGCAGCTCTGTTACTGTAATACTTTATGCAATTTTGAGGGGAATGTAGCCCTGACCTAATGTTTTTCCATTTACAGGGTAATTGTCCATATAGCAGAATGATTCCTGTATGTTTAAGCATAATCCCCACAACCTCAGTTCTAATTACTTCACACAAACTGCTTATTTTACCCACCTAGTACAGGCAAGAAACATACTCTGTATTCTTCTTGCTTTGAGATCAGTTAAGACTTGTATTTTCTAATTTGTGTACATGGACAGAAACGGGCTATTCTGGACTTCTGGCGTTCAAATAAATTAAAAAAAAAAAAAACACAAGACAATGTGAACTATAAAATATTTCCTTCCCAGAAGTCAATAAGTCTGACCTTGACTGAACATGACATGGCTGATCATTTTTGTTTGGACCACAAGCTTTTACTGGCCCTCTTGCTTTATGACAATGCCTCGTGAAGGTTAAATCCATTTCTCATGAATTATTATTTGGTGGTTATTTTTGGCTAAGCGTGTCTGTTCTCTGTCCTCTGCTTTATGGTGCTTTCACTCAATGTTGGTTTAGCTGTCAAATGCACAGCAAACCTTCATTACCAAATGAAGCGAGCCACAGCAGTAGACACTGGCTGTTAACCAGCCCTAATCAGCAAACCTGCTCAATGCATCTTTCACTGGACTGACTTGTCTATTAACTAAAAGCACTGTGAAGGTTTACTCTCAATTACCACTCCCTTCATGCTCCCCATCAATCAGTTGTGTCTGTTTCATTAGAGCTCTGGGGAGAAAAAAACCCCTCCACAGCCTACCACTTCTGAGTAACCAACACCGGCTGAGTACAAGTGCAGATAATGGGCATTTGTTAAAAGGAATTTGCCTTCATTGTTCTTGAAGCTTTCAGTCAAGTGTTTTTCTTAACATTCATTGAAACTTTGCGGATCAGCTCCTGCTTTCTAGCAAAACTTTGCAAGTTCTCTTTTGTCAGTTTTTAATTCGTTAAGTACAATTTTTTTTATTTATTTATTTTTTTTTTAGGAAAAAAAATCTGTGACGAAGATAATAAAAAGGCTGTTTTTCACTTCTTTTTTTCAGTTTATCCTTTTGATAATAAAGTGTCACAAAAGGGTTAAACATGCCAAACCTTATTTCCCGTGGTCCATGGTACCACACTGAAATATCTTATTTTAGTCAATAATATATGTTCAATATACTCAAATGTACCTAAACGCTGGAACAAGTGAATTAAAAATTTCTGACTACAAACTCAGATCAAAATCAGCTAATGATTATTTTTAAATAACCTTTTGGAAACGTATGACTATGAATTCTGCTTTGTGGTTTGCACAATTTACAGCAGACACTGCAATGGATTTTTCTTGGTGTTTGCAGGGATATGTAAGAATATTTTAAAATGCTTTTAGTGTTGAGCAAATATTGAGTGCACATCCATCAGTTATTTATTTTAAACTTGAGGGGTTTTTGTGTGCTATATTTTTTATTATTTTTTTTATTATTCATATTTTGTGTTTTCTAAATTGTGGTTTCTCTGTACTGTTATACCTGCTGTCTTCAGGAGGTGTTGATGATGCTGGACAACTATGTACGGGACTTCAAAGCTCTCATAGACTGGATCAACCTTCAGGAGAAGTTGGAGAAAACAGATGCTCAGAACAGGTCATTTTAAGATGCTCTTCACTTTTTCAGTGGACCTCATTCACAAGCATTGCTCACGAACAATCTGACTGTAAACTAGGCATACATTTTGTGCACAAATCTGTGTGCAAACACATTTAGTACATTATTTTATGAGGACATTTAGATTTGCCTCAAATCATGCTTACAATTGATGGAAGCCAGACTGTATCAAAAAAAAATGTAAAGACACATATTTGAACTGTGATGTAGTGATGGTGTCTTATTAGTTACTATTTACAGTTTTCTAAAGCAAGCTAAGCCAAAAAATGTTCATAAACAATAATAAGGAATTAAACTGCATGTTTAGAACATAGTATATTAACTGACAATGTGTAAGCTAGCCCCCCCCCCTCCTCCATTAAACATATGCAACCTTTTCAATACTAGTTTTTACCAACACAAAGACCAGACAAAATAAAGGGCACAAAACGTTCCAGATATTTAATGCACAATATGTCACTCCCAAGGAAATCCACTTAGGGAAACTTGTTTTCTTATATAGAGAAACAGACGCATGGTAGCATGCAGATTGAGATGTGAAACCAAATCAGGTCCGATTTTGATTTACTAACATACCCACAGTTTTGTTCTGTCAGAACAAAATTGGTTTGTGTGCTTTTTTTTTTTTTTTTCCCTAAATCCGACAGTACTCTTGAACGGTACTATTTTCTGGTCAGAGTAAGGGGCATTTCCAAACTCGTATGAGGCCCATTGTTTTTGTTTTTCTTTCATTCTCATTCTCTTCCCACTTTGAATTGCTCCCTGAGGTGGAACCAAAAATGCAGGTGTCCGGTCCCTGGCTTTGAGTCACAAACAGAATGAATCAATAGCCTTGGCTTTAATTCAAAGAGATCCAGCAGTTTATTGACTTCTCTTTAACACAGTGACCATTGCAGCTGTAAATTTGAAACGGGCTGTTAATCAATAGAACAACCTGGAACTTTTACATGCTTCATTTATTGCATACATTGCTACAAGTGAATCAACCATCTGACTGATTTCGCAAATGTGTGAGTCAAGTGTTTGTGTTTGGCAACTAGAAAAAGTTTAGTGATGTACGGCACTTTCACTTTTGTTCAGGCCAACTTCTTTAGCCTGGGAGGTGCGTAAGATGTCTCCGGGACGTCATGTGATGCCAAGCCCCACAGACAGAATGGTACCTACGCCAGGTGCACGTCGCGCCCTCAACTTTGGGTAAGCTTTTACCTGTTATTGTTTCCAGTCTAGCATTGTATCATAAGGCATCCTGTGATTCACCAATCAATATTTGTTATGATGCATTATGGTTGTTTTTGTAGAGGTTAGGAAGTGCAGACTATCTAGCAAGACAGCCAATGAAGCATTTGTTTAATGCAATTTGTTGAGTGTCTCACTCTTGGGCAGCAGAATCAGTGGAAGGTGTAGATGAAAGTGTCAGTTAAAGTCTGCTGAAGCATCGGTTCAATATGTGCACCGCTCTGTAATCTGATGCTGCAGGAAATGGATATTGATCATGACGGAGGCCTGTTGTCCAATACGTCCATTGCTATCTCACAGTGGAATGTACTCAGATGCTTTGGCTAGATGCTTTCTTAAGATTGCTGAAGCTTTACAGACAGGCAACACAGTAGGAGCTGCTCAGACATTGAAGGAGGGGATTGTACCTGTTGAGTTTAATGGCCATTTGTTTGTTCTGATGCATGCTCTGTATGTGTCTTCATCAGTGGTCCTCCTGCAACCAGGCACTCTCACACAGGCCCCAGCTGGGCAGACCGAGTAAAGTGCACTCAGTCCGTCCTTGGCTCCTGTCAACCCACAACATCCCAGGCAGAAAAACCTGGTAAGAAACCCCTCATAAAATCGCACTTCACTCTGTACTTAAAAGAGAGTGCAGTTTAATCTTCTCCTTGATTTACGGAGCGCCTTGTGTGTTCACAGGTAAAAAGGACGCAGAAGGCTGGGAAACGGTACAGCGAGGACGCACTGCCAAACCTCGCTCTGCCGCCATGGTTGCCAAGGTCAGTCCTGTCTTGGCTTGCGTCACCCCAAAACAGGACAACAATAAGGGTAACCAGTCGCGTGTGCCACCACAAGCAAATGAGCAACTCCGTCCCGAGTGTCCCCGCCACAAGGACGTGAGTCAGACAGACACCAAGCAGCAAATCCCTTCGGAGCCTGAGCCACAAGAGGAGGTTGAAGGTCCAGAGAATGGACAAATAATGGAGGTACTAATGTTTAGTACCTTGTGACGTCTTTCTGCCCGAACAGTCCCTGGATATCAATTATTCATGATAAGCGTGTATTGTAACACTAGACCATTTTATCAGCCGTATTTGTTTTTGTTTGGGCTTGATGGTATTCATAGACAGACTGTCGAGACGGGGATATCAACTTTGAAACGATTGATTGCGCGCTGACATTTCAGAGGCATAAAGCCCATCTTCACTGTCATGAAATAAATACGCAGACAATGCATCAAGACACACTTGGTAAGGGTGTGTTATAGCTATCTAAATTGTATTTGCATTCTTTGTTTATTTTAATCATAAGTGGATATTTAGGGCATGTCGGTTCCAGCTTCCTTGCATGATTTGTTTTTCAGCTGTGTGTCCAATAGTGACTGTTTTGGTTTTATTTTTGTATTGCTTTCATGAATTGCTTTATATATGCATGTCTTTAATTGAGTTTGCGTGTGTTTGTGTGTGTGTGTGACTGTCGGTGCAGCCCCCAGCAGAGAGTCCACAAGGCTCGGGGCAGTGTGTCGACGCACCCTGTGAAGACGTGCCTCCCACCATAGCAGCCCTTACCCCATTCCAACCCCCAGAGCACACCCCATCCATAACCTCACCCACAGACATTACCTTATCAGTCCCAGTTTCTGTCGTGACCCTCGCCACATCACTAGATCTACCCCAGACGGATGGCCTCAGTACACAGTTGGCCTTTGGGGACAGTGGGGCTGAGGGGGGCACGTCACAGGGCATGGCCACATCTGCTGCAGGACAGGCCGAGACTCCCATGGCAGCGGTGAAACTGGAGAGTGTGCTGGACCCCACAGAGCTTTCTACTGTGAGTGCTGAGAGATGGAGGAGCAGAGGGAGGGGAGGGCTGGGAGGGCAGGGATCCCCAAGGATCTTTCACCGCCTAAACAAAGTCAATCTTAAGAGACCTCCAGACCAAATGTGCAGGCAAGAGTATATAGCTCTGTGTAGTGTTGTTGTAGTACCATTCACTGTTAAGAATAGTTGTGTGTAGATGTAGATTGTATTCAACCTACTCCAACCAAGTTTTACTGAACACAAAATGCTCCACAAACGGAATTATTTATTTATTTATTTCCGTATAAAGTTTTTAATTACTGTTGTCTTCTGCTTCAGGCTTTGTCTTTTCTTTAAGGCCTCATTTGGAGAATGCAAACACACAGTTCCATTTAATTAAAGGATGAATTTGCATTTAAATATGATTTATATTATGTAGAACCTTCCCTTAGTCTGAATATTAACTAGTCTGATCTTTTGCAGAATACTGGTATACCTACACTGAAAACTACTCGTGTATACTGCTGCAAATGCAGATCCTTTTGAGAAGCCTCTTCCTTGTTAGTTTACGCTTGATTTAGAGTAATTCCGGCCCTGAAATAATCCCTTATTTTCACAATAATACCTCAAGTCCTCATACATAAAACCCTTAAATAAATTGCTAGTTTCATAGAGCAAAACCATGCCTCCTTCTACCATCTCTTCATCCTCACTGTTAATGTGCCATGCATGTATTTTGGATGCTTCCTCACTTGTGAGAATTGTGGTGATTGTGTTGTACAAACTGTGATTGGGTTGGTATGTTATCCCCCCTTATATTTGGTTCCAGTGACAAATCAAATCACCTTTACAGAAGCTAAAATATATACAGATGTTCTCATGAACGCTTTTCTTCAATTACAAACAGTGGCCCTGTTTTGTTTAGTATTTAATAGCTCATTGACCAGCAGTTTCTCTCTTGGTTCAGGAATAGTTCAGGAAAGTAGGGTTTCAGTGGTGCTGGAGAGATATTGGATAATATAGCTTTCATCTAATCTAACTACTTACATTTCTTCAGTGCTATTTTTGATTAAAGAGGAATCAATTCTGCAACTTTTATTTTTCAAATCAACACAAAAAATTAGTATTTGAACCAAATGTTCAGTGTAAACCAATATTGAATAGTGTACTTGGTGTACAGTGGGATAGTTTTAACATTTATGGAATGTGAAATATGTGTGAGGTGGAATCTGTGCTCTCTGTTCAGCCCCAGTCTATGGCAGAGGTCCTGGCCAAGAAAGAGGAGCTGGCAGACCGGCTGGAGAAGGCTAACGAAGAGGCAATCGCTAGTGCCATTGCTGAGGAGGAGCAGTTGACGAGAGAGATTCAGGCTGAGAACAATGACCTGGAGACTGACAATGAAAGTGACTTCTCTGTAAGATCCGTCATGTTTTTTTATTATGCTTTTGAATGTTTGGTACTTTTAATTTGACAGTCATTAAAATGGTATTTAAGATGTTTTTTTGTTATTATGAATCTACTATTTAAAAAAACAAAAAACAACCCTCAATTATTTACCACAGGCCAGCATCGGTAATGGAAGCTGTGGAGCTAATATAGATTGGAATGACATGCTGGCGGATTACGATGGTATGAAAGGCAACATCTGAGATTTAAACACTTTTTGTAAAGGTAAACACTGCACTCAAGTCTATTTTTGTTGTCCTTCCTGTAGCTCGGGAACCATGGCGGCAGACTACATCATGGGGCGACATGGTAGAGGAAGAGCCCGCTCGGCCTCCTGGACACGGCATCCACATGCATGAGAAATTGTCCTCACCGTCACGTAAAAGGTACCACATCATATATTGCATTTTCTTTTTTTCCCGGCTAGTTGGCTTATTTCGTAACTCAAACTAACGAGATCAGCACAGTTCTTTTTCTTTTTGCCTTCCTGAACAGCACCAAGGTTTACTCTTTAGCAGCCCTCTCCCCTCCCCTACTTTGACAAAGATTGATCCCTGCATCCGGAAAATCAAAGGCTCACTTACTGTGTCTGACCTCTTTCTTTTTAGCTTACCACCCAGAATGTCTAAACAGGCCCTAGGTGTCTGTTAGGGTCTGCGTCTGCCTTCCACATTGTTGATAAGGAGAGGGAAAGAGATGAATGATGCATTTCCATATTTTTGACAGGACCATTGCAGAGTCAAAGAAGAAACATGAGGAGAAACAGCTGAAGGCGCAGCAGCTGAGGGACAAACTCAGAGAAGAAAAGACGCTCAAGCTGCAGAAGCTGTTGGAGAGGGTGAGTAAGTCTGCATGAACTTGACGGAAAGCACCGCAAAGAAGTTCCATGCAAGCTAAGCTTAGCCTGGCTCGCAGCGAGAGATTCTGTCAGCACACTGCCCGATAGAATCACCAAATATTGTAACCCATTCCAGTCACATCTGGGCCAGCTGGCCACAGGCAGTCGTAATGGAGACTCCCAGCCAAAATCAACAGTCTTTCATAAAGTTTGTTTTTGTACTCTCAGCCATGGCAAGAGGAGTTAGTCCCAGAATAATTCAGGTTAACCACATAAATCCATGAAGTGGTGTTTAGTCTCATTAATCCCCACGTGAACACACTGACAGAGGTTAGAAACCGAGCGGTCAGGAATCTATTGTCTGTTTGGTCTTAAAGAATACACTGTGGATTTTTCTTGCTGCTTGCTTTTCACTTTCTGCAGGAAAAAGATGTGAGGAAATGGAAAGAGGAGTTGTTGGAGCAGCGGCGGAGGATGATGGAGGAAAAACTGTTGCACGCCGAGTTTAAGAGGGAGCTGCAACTGCAGGCTATTGTGAAGAAAGCTCAAGAAGAGGAGGCCAAGGTATTAAGAGCGAATCTCTTGCAGTCATACATTTTATATATATATATATTTTCATATTGTCATTCAAGGATGTGTTTTTGCAGGTGAATGAAATTGCTTTCATCAACACCCTGGAAGCCCAAAATAAAAGGCACGATGCCCTTGCCAAGTTAAGTGAATATGAACAACGACTTAATGAACTGCAAGAAGAGAGACAAAGGAGGCAGGAGGAGAAGCAGGCCAGAGATGAGGCTGTGCAGGTGATTAAGAAAAACCTTTTTTGCCTTCATTTATGTTCTCTAATAGGATTTTTAAATTACTAATCCCCCATCTATTCCGCTCCTGTGTAGGAGCGTAAGCGGGTCCTGGAAGCAGAGCGACAGGCCAGAGTGGAGGAGCTGCTGATGAAGAGGAAGGAGCAGGAGGCTCGTATTGAACAGCAGAGGCAGGAAAAGGAGAAAGCCCGAGAGGATGCAGCACGGGAAAGAGCGAGGTTTGTACTTCCAAATCACTTCAGCATGAGTGGAAAACTTACTTTTTGTCCCCCTTTGAGGGGGCGGTTTAAGATTGAGAGATTAAGATTTAAATGGGAAGATATCTGATTTTTATTCTTTAGTCACCAATCAATAGCCCAGGACAAGACTTTCATACAGTGTCAGTTGTCTGTGACTTTGTAAACTGTCCTGATATAGTTGTGCAGTTTTTCCTGCTCACAATGAAACATTGGAGGAGGTGCTAAATTATTCCAGTAAGCAGAATACAACTTACCACAACTTTAAGTGGCCCAGCAAAGTATCTAGCTATTTTTTTATGAATGATGTAGTTAAGTGTTTTATTGTAGATGTTTTCTCTGTTATTATGGATTACTGAGGGGTGGATTGATGAGCTGAAATAGCCGTTCTATTCAAATGAAATCTACAAGTCGTAGTGTCAAAAAAAGAAACGCACCCTCTGATTAAACAGGCTACATCACTTTGATTCTTGCTGTCTTTTTAAGACTTTTAGATGCACTTATTTGTCATTTTATGTCCCATCTGCAGAGACCGAGAGGAGCGTCTGGCTGCTCTCAGCGCTGCTCAACAAGAAGCCATGGAGGAGCTGCAGAAGAAAATTCAGATGAAGGTACATTTATACAGCGCCACCTTGCTTCTTTAACAAACATTAGACAAGAGTCCATGTTTCTCGTATGACCTGGGTTTTTTGGTTTCTTCCATAGCATGATGAGAGCAGCCGCAGGCATATGGAGCAAATTGAACAGAGGAAAGAAAAGGCTGCTGAGCTCAGCAGTGGTCGACATGCTAACACAGACTACGCACCTAAACTGACACCATATGAGCGCAAGAAACAGTGTTCACTGTGTGGAGTTGTGGTATGTAAAGTTTCCAATCAGTCTCTGGATCAGTTAGAGTACTTCACTAATATTTAATGCAGTATCCGAACTATTAACTAACTCTACAACTAACTTTACCAATTAACTTAAATATTTTTATTTTAATCTCCTGAACTAATATATTTATGCGTCTTTGCTATATATAAACATGAGGAAAGCAAAAAAAAAAAAAAAGAAGACCACATTTGACAGGCTGTATGTACACAGAATTACTAACCTGAAGGTGATTCAGAGGAGTTTTGAAAGAGGCCACATTTAAATGAGGATTTAACAGCACCGATTAAACACAGTCACCTAAACAGATTTATGACTGGCCATGATTATGCCTTCTCCCCCCCCCCCCTTTCTTTCTTTGGAGCATCAGGCAACGAGCAGACACATTTATCTCTGATTAACTGGCTGCCACCAAAACAAGGGTGGGACACCTTGAGTTTTCAAACCAGCATCAGAAAAAGGGGTGGGGAGGAATCTTGTTAAAATGTTAGATGACCTTGGCCAGCATCTGACACTAGGGATCATAGATGGGTCAGCAGCAAGCACTTTATTTAATTATATTAAACACAAACCATTCCAAATGGGCCTGTTTCCAGAAATGGCAGGAAAACATTGCCTGTTGTACACCTGTCTCTTCTAGTTCCTGTTTCTCAAACATCCGCTACAGCTAGTCAGCAATCTGCGATGAGTCAACTGTTGTCATCAGCTTGCTTTTCTTTTTTTTTTCCTTGTATGTACATGGTTGCCCTAAGTTCTGTTTATATAATAAAAACCAGAACAATTAAGTGAGATACAAAAGTATATCACTGCAGCATAATGTATGGCAATTGCTCTAACCATTGTCAGCCCCAAGATCTTCATCCATTGGTATTGGCTTATTTTAGTGAATGAACCTAGGGGTTATGCCAAGACCCAAAATATGATAAGATGAGTATTCTGAACAGTCAGTCGTGCAAATCTGCTATAGCAGAGTATATGGAGCTTGACCTAAACATAATAAATCCCTTTCTAAACTAAGCTTTAGAGGAGGCAGTTCTTGTCCCAGTGTATGTGTCTCTGTGGTATATTGTTTCACCACGGCAACATGGGGCCCTGTTGACCTTCTCCTGCCTCTTTCTCCATTGTGTCCACAGCACTGACCTCTGACCACTCTGTTTGTATTTGTAGATAACCTCAGAGGTGCACCTGTTCAGCCACACCAAGGGCAAGAGGCACCAACAGGCCGTGCGAGACAGCAGCAGCATCCAGGGACGGGAGCTCTCCGATGAGGAAGTGGTGCGTATCACTGTCACCCAGCTGGGAACAAACATCCTCTCACTCTGCCAAAGAGTATTGCCCTGTTGCTGCCTGTTTCATGTAAAATAAAAAAAAATAAAAAAATAAAAATAGACAAAGAGCACAGTCTTTTATGACACGGTCATTATTGATGTTTATACGTCCTCTTATATACTGCCACAGGCCTGTAGCTGGCTTTGTGAGATTACAAATGAGCCTTGAAATGTACTCAGTTAAGGTTCAGCGCTTCAGTGGAGGACTGACATCACCCTCTTGTCTCCAGGCTTTTTTATTTTTTGTGTGTCATGGAGCACTTTTCCATGGGAAGGCAGCTCATTAATGCAAGGTAACCTCTCAGGCTGCAATATGAGATTGGCTTTTCAGCAGGGCTCATTGTGAAGGTGACAACTGTTGGTGCTGTACGCAGAACCTTTGGCTTCAGCAGCTCCTTCATTCAAAGCTTTTTTTTCAGTGATGAGTAATTGATAACTTTCCTTTTTTTAATCATTTCCTTTCCAAATGCAGTTTCTTTTTGTTTCCTTTTTGACAGCATCATAACCTTGGGTTTGGGGGAGAAAAACAGTTTATATATGAACACTTATGCCTTGTATTTGCTTGATTCACTACATTTTTAGCAGTAATCCTAATACAACCTTAACTTGTCATTTTTCAGCACTAATCATTCAGAATTTAGGTCGTTGCTGAGGTCATCCTCATAATATCCTGCATCTTAATCTTGATGTCATGCTTGGACAATTTGTATTAGATGTGTTATTACAGGACTGAGGCTTTAGCCATTCCTGTACCTCTAATATATAACATTTAGATGTCCAGAATTATCTTTTCTTATTTAAAGTGAAGAGACTTTGTTTGGATAGATTCATCTGCCCCACATATTATTTATTTCAAAGCTCAGTTTCACAATTTCATTCACGCCGCTGCCAACTATTTTTCACTGTGGCTCCATAACTCTTCCTGCAGCGAAGGATTTTTAATTAAAATGAAGATGGTTTGTCCAACTGTGCTGTGAGGTCTGTGAGGTCACTCCATAGTTTTTCAGCAGAAGCCGATGTGCCCTCATATTTTTTCATTCTCTCCCATTCTGAGAGACTTGTGAATTAAATTGAAAATTCACTTGTATTCAACAGGGTGGATCGATATACGGGTAGAGGACTTGAGATTGCTTTCCTTTTTTTTTTTTTTTTCTGCTTTGATATAATGAAATAACATCCAAAACCCATATAACGCAAGGAATTTATATCTAGGGTAATTAATAAATAGGTTTCTCAGAGGAAAGGCTGTTCTTGTCTTTAGCGACTGGCAAGCACGATGAGTAGAGTGATCGCCACGCTGCATCGGGTATCAGAACTGACTTAGGCGAGGCACTGAGTAGTCCTCAAGGACTTGTTGAAGCTGTACTGATAGATACAAATAGAGACGCCTGTTGAAATGTCCAGAAATTTTCTCCCACCACACACGGTTTTGAGATGTGCGGTCGATTCGGTATAGCAGCAAAGCTGCTGTTTAAAAGAGCAGTCTCTCCACCAGAATTTATTTGTGTAGTTCAAGCGATTTAAGATTATTTACCTGATAATGAAGGAATAGTTGATTTGCTTTTTTGTTTGCTTTCTGTATGACTTCTGTCCTTCTTTTATGACTGTGTGATTTGCTCAACTAGCAGCCGAGTCTTATCTCTTTATCAAAGAGACTGCATGAAAAGGCTGTTTGTGTATGCCAAATGGAAGTCTACCACGCTGGCCTTTGTATGGTAGAAAAGATGGACTGGATGAGCATATCTTGTAGAATTTGTATTTCTGTAGGCTGTCTTTTTGATCTGTTAAAGGGCAGTTTGTGTCAAGAGGAAGATGAGATGTTTATAGTACTATCTAGTTTCTCTCACCAGAGGCAACGTGTAGCTGCAATGCCCTTTGACCAGTGTTTGTGTAGTTTTGTTGCAGAGGTTCCTTTGGTAGGTAAATATATGTTGTTAAATCTTCTCATCCTAAATTCACAAAGTACATAACAACCTTCAAAAAAAGACAAAACAAAGAAAAACAGAATTTATATCCCAATGGATACGTTTTATGTAACTAGTCTTTCCCAACAGATGTGTTTTATCTGTTGGTGAAGCAATTCCATTAAGTGAGCAGCCAGTTCACAGGATGGCCTCTCTGAGAGATTACTGAGCTGCTGTCTTCTAAGCGAGGGATAGCTACGGTCACGAGATATTAGTGACCTGTGATATCAGTGAAACGAGGGCAGAGGTGTGCAAATGCAAATCAGAGGAAACTACAGTCACATTCATTTCAGTGAATCGGTCCTGAAGCTTTGAAAATCTTGCTTCAACTTTAAATGAGGAATGTAATATTGAGATTTAATTGAATTTAATATTGTGATTGTGTGTGTGGTCAAATTTAAACTGGCGTGTTTTGTGTCGTCTTTGTATAGAAACTAGAACTAGAGTCACACTCTGTTACTTTTGAAAAAAAAAAAACCCAAATCATTCAAGAATGCTTCCAAATGAAGTGCCTTGATTTCTTTTATTCTTTTCTTGAACATTAAGACAGTGTCTTAGTTTTTCTCTCGCTCTCTTTCTCTCTCTTTTCAATTTTATATGTATTTGAAGCAAATGTCCCATTCTTAGTCTCCCATGGTTGAAATCCTGTGAATCTTTAGTTATAAACTATGTTTTCCGCAGTAAGTAATCCTTTAGTTTTAGGCATTAGTTTTGTGGCACTTGTTTTGCTTTTGCACACTTGAGCCCAACTAATGACAACTGTTTCATACGACGCCTCTCGGTGAAGAGCCCTATTCAGGGAGCAGGTGCAGGAAAAACTTTGACCAAAGGCTGTGGCATCACACAAGATAACTTGCCTACATAACTGAAACCCTTTGTCTGGGGCCATTGTATCCTTTGGGGTGCTGGATGACAGTGTAATTTAGTAATTGGTTTCTTCCGCATGTGTCATGCTGTTCAAATTGGGTTATATTCTCTTGTCTATGAGTAGAAATATCATACTTGTCTGACAGGAAGCAACACCTCCTGGCCTGCAGCATGTCCGTGGGCAGGCAGGTGGCTTCAAAAGAGCATTCATTACTGAGAGTAATTACAGTATTCAGTGGTGTTACTGAGAGGTATGCAACAATGTGTCACATAACACATTCATAAGACTACAAGTTGCGTCTAATAATATGGAAAAGGATTAGGGTCACAGGAAAAAGTACAAAGTGGGCACGTCTTTTTGTTTTTTGTCAAATTCAGATTAAAGTCAAAATTTTTGAGGGAGGAAAAAAACGTTGGAACTCATCTTCACTACTCAAAGAGGAGAAACGAACACAGACACTACTTTTCCTGCGATATGTCAGTGTAGTCTTTCTTTTGGTCTTTGCCTTCCTTCAGTTTACTGCGTATAAAGTGAAGAGTGTTAAAATTGTACGTAAAAAGTAGCAAGCAAATGCTGTTTAATTGCTGTTTGTACAGGAACAGTATATTTGGTGCAAGCAGCAGTGTTGTGTTGTGGCTGACATGGTGCAACCTATATTTGTTTCCATAAAAGTACAATGTCTGCCTTCCAGGAAATGAGTGCTAAAGTTATGCACTTGCAGAAAATTACTTATTTTCCTTCCAGTGCGGCTCTCGGAGTTTGTTATAACCAATAACCTGAGAACAATTTGTTAGTAGCTTTTGATATTCTGTTTTTTTTCTTCCCTGTTCTAGGAGCATCTTTCCTTAAAAAAATACATTGTGGATATTTTGACGGACAGCTCTGTTTCTTCGGAAAGCATGAAGGATGGAGAAGAGCGGCAGAAGGCACGAAAGAAGGCCAAAAAGCTCCGCGCCAGGATGAACTCCAGGTAATTCATCCTTTTTCTCTCTGTTACTGTCAGTCTCGATTTTTCTCACCACCCTCTCGCAGGCAGGAGAGGACAAACCTCAGCCAGGACTTTTTTTTTTTCCTTTCTTTTTCTTTTTATGAGTGACAACGATATGGAAAACAGATGTTACGTGCATCCAGGCTTTCTACAAGGTAACACTGATGATGTTAATTTATGACCACTTTCCGTGATTGGGGAGCAAAGCTGCAAATCGATCCGTGGCTCTCCAGCTTTCACCTGTAAAGAGCTTTCCTCCAAATTACTGCCATGGCATTGCCAAATCTGAAGCCTTCCTCAGTACCAGCGATGTATGTTCAAGTATGTATGAGCCATGCCTATTTTTCTTGTTCTGAATTATTGATTTTTAAATGAAGTATCAAAGAAAATCAATAGCAATCAACAAATAGGAGGTGACGCTGCTGTGTGTCAGAACCTGGACCTGAACTCAATCAATCCAGCTGGCTGTCAAAAAAGAGATTTGAGGGATGAGACATGCAGTGCGTACTGTGAGATGGTGAGATGGTACCGATGCTTATTATTGGGAAGACTTACCCTCAAAAGACAGCAATCGCACAATAAAAAGAATGAATGAATTATAAATCAGCATATTATATCTATCAAACTTAGTCACGGGCTGAAAAATCATATTAACAAATGTGTATGCAGACATTAAGAAAAAGTGATCTGCTGAACATGTTTTTGTTTTGTGTTTTTTCAACGACACTCTTGATCCAGCTAGCTACCGCTTTGGATGCCTCATCTTCCATGTTTGATCACTGAAAACTGATTCCCTAAACTGAATTTGATGACTCATCGTTACTGGCCAGGAACCATATCAAAACATTACTATTCTTTTCACTTTTAATATTCGCTTTTACAACCGAGCTTGAAGATGTAATTAAATGAAAAAACAGTGGTGATACACGCCAGAGGAAGAGCATAAAGACTTTATGTACATACAAAAATACCAATGTAATGACACGACTGTGGCTCCCGAAGTATAGCAGGTGTTGTAGTGTTGGTACTTTGAACCCCCTCCTCCTCCTGTCCTCAAGGGGTTAAGTGTCCTCGAGCAAACCCTGATGTCCGGTCAGTGCACGTGGACGCACGAGCATTTTACTCACTGCGCTGATAATGTTAATGGCATGACTAAACATTTGTTTCTCCTGCTCTCTAAGAATTCACCACCACTCATGAATTTTAAGGTTGGATAGCTTCGTTTTCGTCATTAATATTTTTATTTTTATTTTTTTGGTAAAGAGAAGGGGGGAGAGAGAGGAAAAAAGACTGGCTGTGATGGTCGAGTACATGTCGTCATTTGTTATCGCAGGGGTTTGTGCTGTTTTGTGAGTGTAGGCTGACCTAATGATCCTCTAAAATCTTATCACAATTAAGCTGAAAATTTGGCAATGAATGAGTTTTCACTGTTTTAATAATTTATAGTTCAGAAGGAAAAATGTATTCCAAAGAGGCAACTACAAGCTGAAACTGCCTTTCTACTGCAATGTTTTATTCTCAGCTCTGCTGTTTTTGGCTTTGTGAGACTCAGCGGTACTGAGAAAGTGACAACATGATCTGCCTCTGTTCACCATCACTCGCGCACCAGCTCTGCTGAGACTAGCACTCAAAGGCAGCAGGCCTTCAGAGGTCATAAATAACACAGAGCCCCTGTAAACATAAAGGTGAGCTGCTTCACCGCTGGGTGGAAATGAACCGTTTTATTGGAACACCGTATGGTGTCCGTAAAATGTGAGTGTGTCTCACAGGAGTTTAAACTAGGCCTGCATGGAGCCCTGTTGTGTCATAAAGTGGCACACACATACTTTAGCCCACTTATTTGGCGTAACTCCTCTATAATAAAATTTTTGGAAGGGAAAATAAGCTATTAAAATTTAATGTAAGTAGCCTGTCAGTGTCAGGATGAGTTCTGGACTTTCAAAGCAGAGTACACACTGATACTCAGATATGAGCTTTTTGCCTGTTTCTGGTTGCTTGTGGTTTGTTTTGTTGGCTACGTGGACCTAAGAGTGACGTGAATATGTAGACACGCCTTATAGAGTATGGAGAACTGCATGAGGTGCTAAGCATGGCCTTAGCTTGTGTTACCACCCTGATTCCTTAGATAAAGGGAGAAAAAAGAGGTTCCCTTAAAGGAAAAACATATGTCCTTAATAATACACAGACAAGCTAAATGGACTAGATTGAATTATTGAACCATTGTCACTTTTATAAAGGTTTTACCACTTGTTATGACCTCAAAGTGGGTCTGTTTTGCAGTGTAGCCATGATTTGGATGTAAACGTGGAGAAAATTCTCTGTAAACAAAATGGAATAATTAAAAGGAATCGAGATCTCGTGTATTATGAAGTGCTTATAGCCCTACACTGTAGAAATGGGCTTTCTCCGTTATTGCCGAACACTAAGATTTATTGCCCATTTTTTACATGACTATAATAAATTGTGTAGCAATTGCTCCCTGTTTAACCTGATTAGATATAAACCTGTCAGATTAATATTGTAATCTCATGAATGGCAAACAGAGTGGATATAGTTCAAGTCCTTATTAAACCATGTCTGTGCTACCTATTTATCCTGCTCACGTGGCACATAAAATCACTACATATTCAGAATGAACGCTGAATCAGGCCACTTAGGGATTTTTTTCCCCCTTTGCTTATAACTGTTGAAAATCTGTTCTAATGATTATTTTGTAAGTAAGTATTTTTTCTTTTCTGTTAGTAAAACTGATTTTAAGGATTTTTATGATAAATTAATTTTAAATAACATAATCAGTTAAATGGACTAGCGCTTTTCACTATAGGGTACATTCACCCAGTCATTCACATTGGAATGCATTAGAGGCAATTTTGTGTTCACTATCTCACCTAAGGACACTGTATGTGAACTAGAGGAGCTGAGGATTAAACCAATGGCCTCAAATTAATAGATACAAAATTAGCATTGATATTGAATTTCTGACTGCTTAAATTTGTGCACTGGCTATCTGTGATTTTTAGTCATTTTGGTCAAACTGTGAGGGGAAAATGTCAGTGTCTTTTGGATGAACAATCTACTCTTCACAATCTCTCGTGTTCAAGGGCAGACTTTAGTTGGAGCAGGTATGGCCTGTTGGAGGAAATCCACTTGTCGTCTTCCGGGAGGAGTTTGATTCTATCAGTGTAGAGACGATTAACCGGAAGGTGCCCTGTCAACCTCTGATCAATAGTTACTTATCATGTCTGGGAGTGTGTGATTGACAGATAAATGGACCTCTCCATAACCCATTTTCACCCACAAACATGCACAAACACAAAGTTTGCCTTTTTCAGACTGGAGATGTTGACTAACGCCATGGAGATGACAGTTCTCTAATAGCCATGGTTGTATTGCTTCTAACCCCCATTAACTGTTTGACAGCGAGGGCAGCAAAGAACTCTAGTCTCCTTGTTAAAAATGGCAGGAGGGAATTAAGCCTTGGTGACATGAGTAGATGGCAGCAAAACACAGGTCCCTGCAGTGCTGCTGTCTGATTATTTTAAGCCAAGTTACATGGTGATTGGCTGACAGGCCAAATAAACAGACTGGGTTTGAAGTATTTTCTCTCTCTCTCCTCACACTTTGATCCTTCGTGTTCGTTACTGACGGGCCAAACACTTTTTTCCTGGGATTCAAGGACTGTTTCCTACTTCTCTCTCTTTAGAGCAAAGGAATATGAGACATCAATGGAGGCAAAGACTCAGGTCCCTGACTCCCCATACAAGGCCAAGTAAGTGTTTTCTTTTGTTTGGGGTTTTCCCTTTTTTTTTAAAAAAAAAAATGACATTTTTCTTCTGTATTAATATTTTTCCCCTGATGTTTGTAGTGCTACATCTAAAGCTTTCTTTAAAAAAAAAATCCATTGCTTATTTTTTTTCTTAATCACATCTTTAAATCTGTAAGTAAATAAATCAGAGTGCAGTTATATCTCAAGTGTCAAAATTATAAAAAATGTAAATGTTCTATTGTTCCATTATTATTTGTTTTTGTAAAGTGTTCCTAAAATTGACTCGAAGAGTTCTTTAATCATCTTTTTGTTTTGTTTTTTGTAGACTAATCAGTTAATTGGTTAAACATTTTAGCTTTACCAGTGGTATTAAAAATCCTAAATTAAGGACAGATGTTTTAACAGATTTATAACTTTTGGCTGTTATGTTCAGGTTGCAGCGGTTGGTGAAAGACCTGTTGAAGCAGTTGCAGGGCCAAGATAGCGGGCAGTGGGCCAACAACAAGGTGTCTGGTCTGGACCGAACTCTGGGAGAGATCTCACGCATCTTGGAGAAGCAGGTAACTGTCTGTTATGTTTTTATGCACGTGAAGCCATCCTTTTCTTTAATATAAAGGTCTATCACAAAGGTTTTTGGGTTGCATAATATGCTAGACTGATCTATGGTTTTACACTGAGCAGTCTGCCGCAGTGCAGAGGTCATGCCAGCCGTCTTTTTAGTTATGAGCTATGTTTTCGCTTTCTGCATACCAACTTGCCTTTGGTTGTTGGCTAATGAAGACCAGATTAACAGTGTTTACACTGTGCACATGGTACCAATAGAGAGGCTTCCTAGCACGAGAGCAAGCATTGTCTTGTGTCTGTGTGGTTTGCACGACTCAGATGTCGCTGGTTTAGACTTTGCTAAATTGGATTTCCAGATGAAATGTCATTGATGCACAAGACTTTATTCAGCAAAGATCTTTTAATTTGACTATACAAAACAAGGAGGGGTTGGCTTTTATTATAAATACTCCTACCACAACTGTATAAATAAATGATTTAAAAATGTAATGGCAAACTTTCTTGAATACAGTTCAGGTGAAACAAGGCTCTATAAGCCTTGTTGCCTTTTTTTTACAGTTTTTTTTTTTTTTAAACAGTAAAAGTCGCATCAATTTGAGACTTTGAGGGTTGGAATTAAAACACCTGCCACCATGTTTATGATGAGGAGAATATACGGCCCACTTCCTGTAATGAGGCATAAATTTCCTGCCAAGTTGTGGTTTGAACCATCAAAACATCCCACTGAGCATGCCTCTGGGCGTGAGGATAGAGACATTATGGTGTCCCATCAGTAGTGACGGGGCCGGCTGGAGAGGCTATTACTGAATTTCCCCAGGGAGACGGAGAATAAAGTGGCAGAGGTGGGTGGCATGGTGTTTTGTAAGGAGAGAGGAGGGGACCGGTGTGATGTGACTAGCGCGCAAGCTGTTACTACACGAGGACTCCTCCTCTCAGCTCCACGTGGTCCCAGTGGGAGGTCACAGGTCAGTGGGCCAGAGGAGATGCACTGCATTCAACAGTGGTGTCACTTGCAATAAGCAAATCAAGTGAAAGTCCTTTTGCCTTGTCTTTTTCCTCAGTTTAAAAGCAAGTCTGTGAAGTATTTTGTCAAGCTCTCCTTTACCATCTTTTTGCAGTGGTATCCATTCAAAGTTGTGTCGAATCATGATTAACCAATGAGGCAGTCTGGGGAGTGCTTCTCTCCTTAATCCTTTGACAAAGTCAAATAAATAGAGTCTCCATCAGCATGGCTGTCTGGCCCCTGAGTCACTTCAAGTCGGAGCCGTTTTGATTATTTGACCTAACAAGCATCTCTCATGTCATTGACTCACCTACAGATTTGTTTTTCTCCCCCATATCTGATTCAGTCTCCACTTTCTCTCCTAATCCCTTCAACAACACCCAATGCTCCTCTCCTGCGCTGCTGCTTGGGTCCCAACCCCCCACCACCACCACCACTCACTCCTTCTTTTCTCTCTAGGCTACGTCTAGTCTCTGACCCCACTGTGTTTCTTCCCCTGTGGCCTCTAATGATTTTTCTTGTGTCAAACCTGATTTTTTTTTCGCCCCCTCCCTCCTTACTTAGGGTGATTAAGAGAAGCAATTCTCCCAATGTGCTCCCCCTTTCTTTCTAATGCACACTCGCCTTATTGTTAAGCACTTGTATTTATATATTGCTCAAAGTCTTTACCATTCCCTTCAGCTGAAGCTTGTCTAGAAAAGGGCAGGAGCATGGGTCTGAGAGCCAAATACTGCACCAAGATTGTTTCGTTTTCATTAGGTAGCACTCACAGCTTGATTTGAGTGAGTAGTGGGATTGGTGGGAGTTGTATCTGGGGACATGGGGGAAGGTGAAGGGCAGAGTGGAAGGATTACAGGGTTTCTCACTGGGGCCTCCAGCTGACTGACAGGTTAAAACCCAGATCAGCAGCGTCAGAAGTTTTTCCAAAAAACAAGAGGGAGAACACATTACTTAGTTCATTTAATAAATGTGAAATTATAAACATAGTGTTCTGGCACATTTTAAATGAAGTTGAATTTTAATTTCTGGTTTAAAATAAACAGTTTATTTTGAAGAGAGTTGCAAACTCAGATGTTGAGGTTCTCGGACAAGCACGTGCACAGCGGATCTGAACCTTTCTCGATATAGCTTGGTGTAGGTACATGTGAGAACACAACTATTGCAAACAGTGTGATCACAATCTTTAAACTGCATAGAATAGCATAAAGGCTCAGTGCAGCTAGTGAGTTTTCATTCTGTATCCTGCCTGCTGCACTCTGTGCTCAAACAGTTTCCTAATCTAAACCAATCGGAATATTGGCAGAAGTGATAATGCATCTGAAGTGGACTATCTCTTGATTTGTGCTACATGTAAGAAAGGACATGAATCACATTTATGTGCAAAAACAACTCTATTGCTATATTTCTTGCTTCTTGTGTTTTTTTTGCCATTTACTGTCGAAAACAGGTTCTCCCAAAAGCATCAGTCCTTAAATATGTAGTGTGCCAATGAATGATCTGTGTAGACCTGGGGAAATCTAGGCTGACATGATTGTTTCATTTTTCTAAATTATCCCCCTTCAAAAATGAAGTCACTCATAAAGCAGACTTTTCAGATAAGTTTGATATATTTTATTTGAAATCCTTATATCAGACCTGGAGGTTTTTCTTTGGCTTAACCAAATGGGGAAGATAATTCTAAAAATTATTTGGATCGTTGGCGGAAGATGAAAAGTGTCTCTTAGTTTTAGCTCCAGTGTTACAGAAATTTAACTATAGGCTGTCATTTCTGTCTTCCAAACAGCCCTGTTATTTCTCCACCATGAGACCAGTGGGTAGTGGAATAGCTTTAAACCTCTTACTGTATTAGATTTAGCTGAAGACAGTTTGTGGCTTCTGTGGTAGGTTTTGGTTTTTGTGGCCTTTTGATTGATCATGTGTTTTTTTTTTTCTTGAAATAAACAAAGTTTGTGAATGAAGAGCAAATGTGGAAATGGATGATTCCACACAGCCTCCTAAATCATATGCCATTATGACTTGTATAAACACATGTTTATACTTAGAAATTTTGACTTTAAAGTGTTTACTCCTGCAGCCTTATTGTGGTTTACAGAAGACTTGGCATGCTGTATAATGATGACATATATGTAAGGAGATGATCATCTGGTGTACTTGGTTGTGAGGGAGGATGAACCCTTGACATAAATGAAGACCCAGATGAAAGTTTAAGTCTTGCCTTAATTTACTTTGCCAGTTCTTTTCCATCTGTTCGTGAGGTAGCACAGTTGTGCCTTCCTCTTTGATTTGATTGGATTGTCTGGTTTTAGGTGACTATGAAAAGCAATTTCTCCTGGTCACTGTTGCAAAAAATACCAGCTGCTTTGGTCCTCCCATCAGCCGGCGTAACAATAGTTACCCAGGGCGAAAATTAGATTAAGTCCTCCCGATGTGTTATTCAGGAGCTGCCTCTGACTTTCTGTCTTTGCCCAGTCTTTTTTTTTTTTTTTAATTCTTAAGTTTTTTGTTTTACCAGGTTGCTACCGCTCAAAGACCAATTAGAACTTCAAGCACTGTTACTCGTCTTTAATCTATGATCATACTTTGGCTATGGTTAACCTGGTTTAATGCAAAGAATTAGAGCAAGGGATAACATTCTGTCACGGTCTGGAGGGCAGACCGTGGGGATGTGGGGAAAGGAGGACCCAAAACGCAGACTCTGCGATGCAAACAGTGCTCTTTATTTACAGTGGAAAGCTGTAAACACAATAACTCCCCGTTGCTCCCTCGAACCCCATGTGCGTGCTTCCCTCCGACGTCTGTGCTCGTGCTCGTGCTCCCCGCTGTTGTGTTACTGCACACCCTGTGCGTGCTGCCCTTCTGGTCCCTCGTTTCACCTGCAGGACAATACAGAAGCAGCCGTTAAACACTGAACCCGCGCGCACACACACACACGATCCGCACTTCCTAATGCTACACACTGACTTGGAGTCTTAGCTTAATGATCCCGCGCCGGTGGGAGCTCCAACTCTCTCCTAAGTAGCTCCCCCGACGAGCCCTGATCACCAACAGGTGTGGCATGAACTTCAGGTGTGGCCAGTCCTTCCGCAGGGCCACACCCCTCAGGCCTGCAGGTGGCTGAGCTCCATCCTCCAGCCACACCCGCAGACATACACACCCATACCCTGCCTATACATATGAGTGGGACACAGACTAACACAGCACAGTGCAGAAAAACACACACATCACCAAAATAATAATAACAACAATATCAACGGGAGGTGAGTCAAAACTGCTCACGGACCCCGAGTCCTCCAGAGCTGGGTCCGTGACACATTCAGCCTACAGTAAAACTTTATGTGCATGCAGTAATTGTTTTAGATATACTGACAATATTTTACACTGGATTTCACAGCCCATATTGCAACTATAAGATTGTCTTTGATATGTACAGATTGTGTGACCTCATAAGACATGTTTTAGGCCATAACTTAAGCAGGAATACTGAAGTACTTACCAACTGCCACACAATATCTTTTAGGATGAAGCGAAGATGTTTTATAGAGAAAGGTCAGCTTCATTGTGCCACCATACTGTTCTGCAAAAACATGCAAAAGAAAGTGCAATGACTAAGAAGAAGACATAATAATAATAATGGATTGCATTTATATAGCGCTTTTCGGGGCCCTCAAAGCGCTTTACAATTCCACTATTCATTCACTCTCACATTCACACACTGGTGGAGGCAAGCTACAGTTGTAGCCACAGCTGCCCTGGGGCAGACTGACAGAAGCGAGGCTGCCATATCGCGCCATTGGCCCCTCTGGCCATCACCAGTAGGTGGTAGGTGAAGTGTCTTGCCCAAGGACACAACGACCGAGACTGTCCGAGCCGGGGCTCGAACCGGAAACCTTCCGGTTACAAGACGAACTGCCAACTCTTTGAGCCACGATCGCCCTATCGTGGGTTTGTTTAATAGGGTTTGTTTGTTTGTTTTTAATAAAAACCAGCTGGCAATGCTATCACCTCACCTCACTGATATGTGGCTAAGAATATAGTCTCCAACAACTCGCTTGGTCATCAACCCAGTTCTTGCAACATTAGAGTGAATGCGTAAGATTTAGTTTCCCTGTTTGTTTTTGAGCTAAGGTGGCCACAATGAGTAGGGAGGGAACTGCTAACTGATAATCTTATCTACTCTGGGGAAATGTACTTATTTGCAGTCTTACCCAAAGTGTTGGAGTATCCTGTTGGGAGCCCTGGATGGAGGATCTTTATTGTAGCTGTCTCTTAGGAATGCAAGTTGTGAATCCTCTGATCTTAGAGAAACAGAACACTGTTTTCATTCAGTTAAGTGTGCATGCAAATTCAGCTTACTGTGTATATATGCTGTCATTGTAATTACCTTCATATAAACACGAATACTGTTGCTCCGCCTTGGGTTTGGAGAAAGGATATATCATCGCCAGATGCTTGTTCCATTTGCTTAGAAAGGCAACTGCATTACATGGCGGCAAGATCAGCAATTCTAGATCGCAGGCTGCTATCATACAAAACAAGGCTTTATTTAAACCATCACAGTCTGATTTTGTTTTCTGTAGACCTAAAGGTAGCAGTTCAGGTAGCTTCAGCTTAATCTCTTCACCCGTATTGTTCTAGATAAATCTGTCAGCAGGACAGGAAAGGAGCTACTGAGCAACAAAGTCTTTTCTGTGTTATTTTTTTAATTTTTTTGCAGGAGACAACCAGGACTGGGCAGGTCCAAGTTACCCACTCTAATACCATTTGAGAAGCTACTATGAATGAGCTGCCTTTTCTCATTTAGCCCAGAAGCTTTTAGGTTGGTGTGTTGATGAGGGGTTGAGCCAAGTTCGGTAATCGAGACCTAATTGATTAAACACGGAAACCTTTGGCAGTGTAAAGAAAGGAAGTCACAAGTAAGGTCTTTTAAAAATGTTCGCGTTGACTCTTGAGAGCGTCATGGAGACTTTTGCCATTATGTTTAATGTAAAGACTTTTTTTTTTTTTTTTTTTGCGTGTTTAAATATTTTTTTTCCGTCTTAACACTGGAATTAAGAAGCCGTTACCTCAGCAGCCGGCACAGATGACAGATGAAGAGCTTATCTGTAATTTAGTAAAGCGTTTGTCTTTCAGTGTGTTCGGGCTTGTTGGCAACTTCCCATCTGTGGAACAAAAGCACTGTGAAGTGGCTGGATTTTAGTGCTGTCACAGCTTTGAGGAGACCGTAACCTCATTAGGTGGAGGAGTGACCTGTAGGCTCTCTGTAGTTGTGTGAAGAAGGCCCTCCGTCAGCAGCTCACCTCCACTTCCTCTGCTCTTCATCCAGCCAGGCACAAACATGCCTCATAGTCAGTACCCACTCCAGGATTTGTATTTGTTGATGTACGAGAAGCTGTAGCAACAGCATCCCACATACTGCCAATTAATCTATCGTCACAGGAGACGGGGCCTATCTATTTACATGATGTTAGAAATCTAATCCGCTATAATTATAGGTTTCCTTTGCAGAGTCATTTTATTTGTATTTTTATATTGTAAGTGGAGTAAGGAAAAAATAATTCAACAAGAGGAACCAATGGATATCATTTTAAGTAAGAAATATTTCTTAAATATTAATTTGTTCCTGCTGAAATTCTGTAGTTATTAGTTCATTTCCTCACTGATTACATGACAAGTGATGTGTGACAAGCAGATGTATCTAATATGCCGATTAAGGGTTAGGATTCAAAAAGGAAGTTTGGTTTGAACAGAGGAACAAAGTAAAACTTTCTCTATTTTTTTCTATTTAATGTTAGTAAGATTCATGCAAAGGTTATTTTTGCCAATCTTTTTACTAAGTTGGAAATACCCAAAGATATTAAAATTTAAAATATCTAACCTTATTTTTTTTTATTGTTTTAAATAAGTTTTACATACCAATCGAATTCCTATTTGTCTAAAGCCAAAGTGCAGCCCCTGATAATAATTTATGTAGTGCTAGAGTAAAAAAAATATACCACTGTGCATCTCATTTACCCACGGTTCATGTCATTTTGTGATATAGGAACTCAAAATGATGCTAACTTAGCATTATACTTGTGTTCCAGTTTTTCTTCTGTTTCAGCCATCAGTGCTGACTACATTTTCCTAAGGCGGCTCACTGAGAGTTTAAAAAACTACAAACCCATCCAAAGTTACTGAATTCCATGAGGAAACTCCAATATCCCCTAAACAAAGATGGCAAAAACACTGACTAAAAGACTTTAATTTGTGCTTTTTCCAGGTTGACTATCATCATATGCCGCATCCCTATATTGGCACTCAGTGATCAAAACTTTGAAAACTCCTGGTCTCAAGGTTTTGCTGTCTACAACAAACTTGGATGGAAATTTAATCTATAAATCTTAACCAATTAATTTTGTTGACGTTTTTATAGCTTTCTGAAATGCATTGCCATATTATTGGTGTGAGAGCCTTCAACTCTCGGTTTGGAAATAATGTATTCTATAATCATGCCAGCTGGTGGCATCAGCCACTGCCCTCTCATTTGTATTTGTAAACTATAATATAGCAGTCGTAAATAAAAGCATGAAAAGAACTGACCAGAGCCACTTTGATATTCAGCCATTTATTAAAGTTCACCTAAAATGGAATGTTTCAAACCCAAAGAAGATGAATAATAGTGATGATCCAGTAGAGCTATAGTGTCTTGCTATTAGAACAGTTCAAATTCTCTGGGTTGTTCTGTTCTTAGATCGCCTGCGTGGCATTTTCTCACTTTTACTTAGCCTGTTGTGATCCATTGAGACCACCCTGATGCTAACCGGAGCCTGCAGAGCATTTTGCCTTTCACTGAAAGCTCACTGTTGTGGGGCGGAGTCAGGTTGTGCACTTTTGAGATTAAACAGGAATACTTTAGGGATCACTTTGTTTCACATTTCAATCCTTTACCCCTGTAGGAGAAAGAAAGGCTCCGTCTCCAGCAAGAGCTATGTAATCCCCTGTCAGGCCGGCTGCTTGCTGTCCCCTGACTACACCTTTGTTTCTTTCTTACCCTCGCTCTTTCTCTGTCCTCTCCTCAACAGAATAATGCAGACCAAGTGGCCTTCCAAGTAGGCGGTGGCCTGTCTGCTCTGGAACAAATTTTACAGGTCATCACTGCTGCTTCCACACCCACCGCAGTTCCCCGCATTCCTCTCAAGTGAGTATCATCACAAAATTAAGAATTTTTGTATTCATGTGAACCAAAACATATAAATGTGTTTTTTGTTTTAATTGTTTGCGTTATTTATTTATTGCTTCTGGCTTGACCAGAGTTGGAGTTTGAATTTTAAAGATACTGATTAGACTACAAAATACACAAATCAATAACCATGGAGGACAACAAAAACACAAAACATAGAATCGGGTTAGGTTATTTATCTGTGGCAGTACACACCTTAAACACTCATTTTTAAAAAGACAAAGTTCTCTTAGTGCAGCTTTGTGTTGCAATAAATAAAAGCCAAAGCGTTGAATATACAGTGGTATTAACATTATCACATGTTGCTTTTTTGTTTGTTTGTTTGTTTTTGTATTTTTTCTAACTAAAAGATAAGAAAGGAAGGAAGGATGGGGATGCTTCTGAATGATCCATATTGTTTGTCTGTCTGTTCTCTGCTGAATTCACAGAGACTCTTAGCTTTTACAGTCCTTCTCTGCAATGACTCCTCTATGACTTTATCCTTTCAATGACAGTTGCTGCTCTGTTTGCTCCATGTGAACGTTTTTGCAATCGCATAAAGCAAGGGAGCTAATGTCAGCTAACCTACTTTATCAGCGTTTACAGTTGCTTCATCTCAATAAATACTCTCAAAATGTATTAATGAATAACAGCGCTGCCCTTCAACAAATGGGAAGCATTTCCATTTCTGTAATCAATTTGTGTTCTTTCTTTTCTCTCGAAACACAAAAAGCACGTGTCCCATCTATCATTTAGAGTACGAAATATTTTTGAGTTGTGGGTCTGGCGCTTGCATGGCCTGCCAGTAGATAACTTCAGAGAGCCTGCCATAGTCACAAGTGGGACTCTGTAATGGACTTGAATGGCCTTGCTTCCCCCATTCATTAGCATTTACTGGTCTCTGACTCTCTGCTAATGGACAAATGCTTCTTATATTTATAATGCTTTTAAAGGGCATCACATGTATATTGTTTCTTCTGTTTTTTTTTGTGTTCTCTCTTTCTCAATCATTGCAGTCTTTAAGAATTTCAAGCAGACTTCTGAATTCGAAGCAGTATTTTGTTGAAATGAGACTATCTTTGCAGCACAAAACGTGCTCACAATAATTTCCTTGGCATTGTACATCTCTTTAACATGCTTGAATGAAAAGGTAGATTATTAGGGCCATGTGTTTCTATTGTTGGGTAACAATACAAGCAAAGTCTTGAGTGAGGAAGAAATTATTTTTGCTATTGAAAAGGTCTAAAATGAATGGTTCTTTTCAATAGCTACAAAGGATTTTGTGATTATCTGAAGAAAAGCATGTGTATGATAGTTTATTTACAACATATACAACAGTTTAATAAATGAATGCACTTATTACAGTAGCTTTGTACCCCAGAGGGTTGTAAGCAGAGATTTCTTTATGGTTTTTGTAAAATGTAAAACGCAGCAGAGGTCACGCTCTGTTCTTGTGTCAGTCAGGTCAGTGCAGTCGGCGGCTCATGACGAGATGCAACATAAGGACACAGCCCGGCCGTCTGCTTATCACTATCTGTCATCTGGATTGCTGTGTGGCCTAATGGGCTGCTATACAGACGCTAACCCCGGAGTGAGCTACATTATCTGTTTACAGTGATGCTGCCATATTGATCACCTCCTCCCACCAGATAAGCAGAGTGATCTACAAAAAAAGGCAGCTGCCGAGATGCTCCTGCCATATCTCTCCCAAGGGAAGCTGATTCCATCTTGTTACCATTACATTAATGAGCTAATTCCTCGACGAGGCTCCACTAATGTTCTGGTGTAACCCTGTGGTCGCTGGAGTGACTAGATCAGGGTTTATGCAGTCGCTGTCGTTAACGTCAGATGAAGAGATTTCTTACAAGAGGCACAATAACATCCCAAACTTTGGCATGAGCTTTGTTGAATTTACATCAGTTTAGATTTTTAACTTACTTTTGATTTTCATTGTTTTCATTATTTTTCCAGTAATTCATATTTGTCCCCATTTTAAGTCATTGTTATTAGAGACATTGTTTAATGTTAAGTGACACAGCTGAGGGTTGTATCCTCACAGTTTATTGTTGTATCAATACAGTCTTAGATTATAGTGAAAAATCCATTACAAGTCTACATGTATTATCAAATTAACTGTACAAAACCAAATATTATTAACTTTGATGTCTACAGGAATCACTAGACCTTATTTATGGTTGGGTTTCCTTTTTGATATTTGTGGTTAAGACTGCATACATAACTACATCATCTTATAGATGAACATTGAATCTTACCCCTCATCATGTGTGCCAGCTGCACAGAATCTAGCTGTTTTGTCCTACTCAGTTGAAAGTGTTTCTTTAGTGTGGGAGAAATAAATGAAGGGGTTGATCCTCGTTTCTGTAGCCGGTGTCCTTTTACTGTCCTTCCATAATGACAGCTGCAGATTATGAGTTTAGCTTAAATCCAGTGCATTTTTTTGTACACTGATGGAAACTTATACTGAGTTGGTATTTAGATTGCAGATGCCTTGTCCTTGTGACTGGAATAGGGGTCACAGTGGGGAAGGGAACAAAATGCACAAATGTTCACAGTCTCAGTGCAAAGTGTTATCTTCCTGTACACAAACTGAACAATGAGAGGAACAGAGGCGCTGATCTGTGCCATTAGGTAGCAAAGATGAAATTCAAACATTTATTTTCTGAGGGTCTGGTCATATTCTGTGTCGATAGTTTCCAGTAATTTAAAGAAAGACGGCGCTGTGATTGTAACAGGTGAGCTCCAGAGAGAAGTTTACAGTCCCTGGACATGCGTGTTAACCCAATTTGTCTTTCCACTTCTGTCTCACATGACCTGTTGTATCCTGTGAAATCAGACCTGCTACCTGTGGTTTTATTTCAGGATGTTTTCCGCCATTTGGGAGTGTGTGCGTGTGTAGGTGTGTGTGCCTTCACTTGTGTGCATGGTGCGGCGTGACGGCTCATCAGATTTCTCCTCCTTCATAGCAGGCCAGTGTGGCACGACAGCCAGGGTAGATGTCTTGGAAGCACTCAGGGTATCGGAGAGATCAACAGCAGAATCAAATTAAATGTCATTTAGATAGCTCTGAATGAAGGGATTGTTTGACAGCACAAGGAAATGGGTCTGCTCCTCACCTTTTATTTTGGCTTAGGATTCTTTTTCTTCCCCTGTTTAAGAGGCAAGGGCTCAACCTGATCTGGAAGTTAGTCAGATTTCTACAGCGCTGCCCCCGTCAGGCTTGACTGCACACATAGGAAACTCACAGAAAGGGCGAGGAATGTGAGACTGAGGTTGAGGAGCACAGATCTCATTGCTGATAACTCAAGGCAGTGACAAAAAGCATAAAGACCCTTTTTATATGCTTGTTGTCCTGTTGTCAGCTGAACAGACAGTTGGCCATTTACCTTGATAAATGGACTTGGGTGAAAGATAGCTGCAATCCATAGCCGTATATCTAAGCGCTAGGGAACCTGTGTTTATGGTTGTTACTTCTGATTTATTCCAGAGAGTTTATTAGCCACACTCTGGGTTTTTTTGCAGACAAATCCTCTGCTTCTGGAATAGTTTTGTGCTGTTATATTATTGAATTATTTGTTTGCCTATCCTTGTTGATTATGATCACTAAAAACCAGCTGGCTCCTGTGGTTTTAAGTGGTTTATGGGGGTGCGAGACAAGATCAAGTGCACTACTTTCATGTCTGTATGAATATGCCTACCTTTCATGTAAAATAATATTCCTTGCTTGTGTGGGATTAAATTTAGTGTAGGGAACGTACATTGTTCTTTTATTTACACATTATGGTCTGTCTTAAACTCCGCTCCCAAGTCCACCAGTGATGATCCATGTTGATACTTAAAAGCTTAAATCCTGGGATAGCCAGCAGTTTTGGAAACCTGGTAAACACAATATTTCCAATGTAATGAGAATCCCATAGTGGTGTAGGGTGAGGAATGTGGAGAGTTTAAATAGACTGGTGCACATCAGTCCCCACAAAGTTTTGGTGTAACACGAGAAAGGGTGGTGTGGCACTTTACCAAATTGTTCCTCAAAATCTTTGACTGGAGCTGTCAATGAGGGCTGTTTAGAGGGGTGAGATTCCCAGAGGGGCTGGACTATCAGGTGTCGTGCTCATCAAGCTCAATTAGGTGGGAGGAAACCAAAGACAGATCACCGCGGTGGTTCATTGTACACTCTGGTGTAAGGGCATATAGCTCAAACACGCCTTTGACAGCTTACTCATTTGTTAAGAGATGGCCATAGACAGCCCTGATTAGCTGTGTTACAAAGCAACTGAATGCTCATTACTTGAGAAGTTAATTGAGTTGAAGGCCTCTCTTACTACTTTCCAAGCAATTTAATAAGAATACCCTGATCAGTCTTGCCTTGAATTCATTTTTAAAAGTAGTTTTAACTGTTCTACTACTGTTGGACCATTTTTTTTTGTTCTAATAATACACTTTGTAGTATCATTTAGTAAAGTAAATATCCAGTGTGTCCTTATAGTCTCCTTTAAGAGGGTGGAGTGTAGGGTGGTGGTGGCTGAGGAGCTGTTGGAGCAGCCGGAGTGTATCCCAGCTGACACTTCCTGGACTGGTCACCAGTTAGTCACAGGGATGGGACGCTAAACCGTGGAAACAGCAGTTTTCACAAGGAAAAGTGTTTTGCAGCAGCCAATGTGAATACAGGGGTATACTTAAACTTTGTCACCATGGGAACACTTTAAAAAATGAAGTCACGGATAGACTGCATTTAAAAAGTCTCAGCTGTGGACAGACCGACCAAAATGTGAAACAAAATGAAGTCGGTGCCGTAGCACTAGATTGGACAATAAAAAGGGGATTTGACAGTGCAATAAATAAATTTCTAATGACTTATTTGGAGTTTTCTTTCTTTTTTTTTTCTGCTTTTATTTGTCCTAAAAACAGTTATATCCATCAAAATTCCACACAAGCATTTGGCAGATTGCAAACCCTCAAAATCTCAGTGTAACCTGAATGCTAACATGACAGTAATCAAGTCAAACCCTTCCTTGCCATTTAATCTGATCGATAATTTGATAACCCTACTATTGTGCACTACTTCACTCAGATGTCACATAATCTCGAATGACACGCCGGTGACCGAAAGTAATTCGTGACCGAAAGTAATTCGTGTCCCTTTGAAGATTGTACACGGCAGCTACCAGTGTTTTCATGGGTGAAAAGTTTTTGAGTTGTCGGTTTGGTGTTTGTGTCGAAGCGAATTTTTGTGCAACGTTGACTCGAGAATCGAGCAGTGAGAATCTGATGCTGCATGACTGCACACAAAGCAAAGTTTGGTTGAGTTCTCATGTTACCTCACCTTGTTGTTCTACAAACGCTCCCCGTATCAGTGCACTTAACCATTAGTTAACTTTTTCCAGTTCATAAAGACATGAACTCCTCAAATATCTGTCAATGTATTTGCCGCACATTTAATGATACAGTTTGTAGTTTTTTGACGTGATTGTTTAGCGCTCTCTCATTGTTTTCAGGTGTATGGACGTAATCCTTGATGTCAAACTTGGTTGCTATCCTCGAAACATAATGTTTCTCATATTGTTACACCGTTCGATGTCTTAGAGCTTTAAACTGTTCTGTCAGTAATGTTAAAAAAAAAAAGTGGGCAGCGTTATTGACAGACGTTAGTGAACCTCCACCTAATCCATTTTTCTTCACAGTCCCAGTGTGGTTTGACCGAAAACGCGCAGCAGATGTGAAGGTTCGGTAGATATCAAAATGTTTACCACTTGAAATAAACATGGCCTACTTTAGGCACTGGAGAGGCGGATTCCTTTCTTCCAGCGAGCAGATAGGACACGCTATTTCTCCAATGGCTAAAATATACAGTTGTCAGAAAATATTAACTGATGAAACGGGGCAAGGGGGGGAGTAGCAGTCACAGCAGAATGATTGGTCAGTTATCTGAAGCATTAATCTTCTCTGGGGCTTGTTGTAGAGTAGACATAATACAGAGGCACGCTGACGGGCTCAGCGCTGACTGCTGCCTGGGGCTGCCTGGCGGCTGTGCTGTGAGGAGCTGCTAAGAGAAATAGTTTTATCTCTCCAGCGGAAATGCTGCACCATCTCTGCCAAGATGAGACCGAGATTGAACTCAGCACCTCTGAAGGTGGCTCTCGTGAAGGGAGTGTCCGCATAAGTAGCTGATATGAGTGTTTTATATCTCAAATCGGTTTCCTTACTCTTGCTGTCAGTGAGATATGCTTTTGACTCGTGAAGACAAACTGCACCCTTAAGGAACCACAAATATAGAAGAGTGTGTTTGGTTTTCTAATGCCTGCAGATAGTCTTGTCAGTGCCCCGGTCACGTTTACATCCCAGTAGTTCATGTTCTTTAACAAATTGGAAGGGGTAAAGCGTTGTGCCCTGAGGTTTGTCTTATGTCAAGCTTTTGATCAATAACAGTTTTGTCATCTTTTTCTGTTAGATCCCTCTGTTCTGCTGTAAATATCTACAACCTGGCATGCTCCTGCTGCGCGCTCAACTGCTCCTATGTGCTGTTTAGCAACAAGATAGTCCTCCTTATGGACCTGCTGCTGCATCAGCTAACAGTAAGTGTGTGCATCCCAATGCAGAAGATGAGAGATGCAATGTAATACAGTGTTTTGTGTGATTAGTTTCTGCCAACAACATTATTTACATTCCTATTAAGTACAGGAAATATAGAGGCAAACATGCTCAAAGGGTGCTTCCAGGTGTGATCAAACAAACACAGCCTCTCTCCTAGCCACACATAAATGTTGCACATGTTAAGAATTCCATGTTTTCTTTACATTTATCTGCTCATATACACTGGCTTGACCATAAAGGAAGCAGCGTTTTTACTGCTGTCTGCTACAACCGCAGTGTTAATGAAAGACAGAGTATGACAAAGAGCTAGCGAGTAACAAACCGTTGCCCGACTTCTCCACAGATGCCTCTCAACTGAGGGAATGTGAGAGCATAGTCACTCGGGGAGGCACGCGGGCATGGGAGGCTGCATTGCGGCGGCATGTCAGCCCCATATCCCTCAGCACTCTGAGAGAAGGACTGTAAACATCAGTCCGCTCCACACATCCAACGGTGGCGGCTCACTGGAGCCGCCTACACTCGCAACCCAGACAGGACAAGGCACAGACACAGGGCTGTGGTGCACGCATGAACTCTACTGGGGCTTCCTTCCCCAGTCGAGTTCCAATCCAAGCAGTCATATTTCCTTAGGGCACAGAGGGAGAGGTTCGCCTGTATGCTTCAGTTTATATAAAACATATCCCCACAGCTGCTCTGCTGACTGACATATCCAACAGCACCGCAGAGGATGAACTAACTTTTCTCCTCACGTTGACTGCAGATTAAGAGTTGAGCTCAACATTCACTCGAACTCCGATTCGATTCATAAGTTGTGATTTTATTTGTTTGATTTTTTTAAGTTTACAACTTATATATATAACTTTGAGTTTTGCCTACGCCTGCACATATTCATGTGCACGTCCATGTTTTGGAATTTGTGTGAGAGTAAAGCAGTGGGGGTTGCACTGCCATATGAACATGCCCCCTTTTAATTAGATTTGTGGAGAATGTCGGTGGATTTACCTACGCTGTCAGCATTCACCCTAACCATTAGACCAAATGGGAAGGTTCGACCTTTGCGGGGTTTCACATTAAACAGTAGCACTATATTTTAGCGGTGGGCTGCTGTTTTCGTGAAGTTTGCCTGGAAATAAAAATGAGACGAATACTTGTGTTGCTGTGCTGTTTGATTTCTTTCTGCAGCCTTTTTATTTGGGACTATATCTTGTCGTGTGGCTGGTTTATTGTATATCTTTTTCATGTTTCAGGTTTGCATACCTCAAGAAATGCTTTGAAAAGCTTTTTGCATTTCTTTGGAGAAGGGGATATGACTTTAACTACATTCTGATATTTTAAAATGTAATATTGTCAATATAAGACAATTGTAAATGGCTGTTAATTTTTTTTAAGACTGTTCTGGTTGTAACATGGCTTAGGTATAAGAGGCTGTAGCCATATGGTTATGGTTACAGCCTTGGCACCTCCATGCATTTTTATCTGAAGTGTTAAATCGTTATTGTGATATCGTAATGGTGTTAATTGTAGCTGTTAGTAAAAACTAATTTTTCATCCACTGATAAAAGGTCTATTATTCTTGCATGAATTAAATGTAATTAACAGTATAACAATACAATTTGTTAGAAATGATTTTATTTAATGCTGCTACTTTTCTGTTTCCAACAGGGAAAATCTGCAAGAATTTAACATTAACATCTTTGCTAATTAAACTGTATTTAAAATTTATGCTGAAAACTAAGTTTTCAAGCTTCTAATATTATATTTCTACTGTAGTCTCTCAACATTAGGGTTCATAAAAAAAATCTAGTGTAGATAAAATAAGTTTATAATTGCTTGTTGTGCTTTCTTATTTCAACATTTCCCCCCACGCCCCCTCTTTTATTCTAACAGCTCTACGTCCCTGATGAGGACAAGTCCATTTTTGGGCGCAGTGTAAACAAACAAGTCTTTGAGGGTTTGACGACAGGCCTTCTTCAGACTATTTCTACCATCCTGGGGTCCCTGTGGCCTCATATCTCTGACTCTGGGCAAGGTGAAAACACGTGCATTTCCTCCCAAGATGCCAAGGTCAAGAGCTCTGCCGCAGAGTCCTTCAACACTCGCACACAAGATCTAATCAGGTATTTTCCCTCCGTTGCTCTATACTACTCTCATGCTGCTTCTCCTCCTCCTGCATGGCTCCCTTTTTTCTCTCCTGCACATCACTTCTGGACTCCTCTTCACTGGGTTTAGAGTTGGTCAACAACATGCCTTATGTAAAGAATATCCTGACAGAATGACAGTTTGCTTGGAAGCGGTCCAAGCAGCGTCTTGTTAGAATGGGAGTAGTGTGAGAATGAGGTATAATCTGGCTTCCTTCCAGCTTGTGCTACATTTTAAGTAAAATCTGCTTCTCAGGGGGGGAGAGTCACAAAGTGGCATGATACGCTTACTTCCAAAGCTTTGAAAGTTACCCTTGAACCTGGTTTTCAAGCTATGTGGGTCTGTGCTATAGCAGTCGAGGCTGTGATGGAGAAATGTGGACTGTGAGGAAAGGCAGGCCCGGCCTCATGACACCTTGTGGACTAGTGCAGTCTTTCCAGTATCCCTCCCACAAACCATGATTCATCTGGACAGAGCAGCTGCACAGACCCACCAATCTCATCCACTGACCCAATTATAACCCTAGAGGCAAGAGAGGGCCTGAGAAAAATGGTGTCTTCAGGCTGATAGTCTTGAGTACAAATGCAAGATTTACCTCAACTGTCTTAAAATGTGTATGCGAGACAGAATATAAGATGAAAACATTGTGTTTGCAAAATCTTCCTTTTTAAAACAATCTATTGTATATAGCACTTTAAAGACTCTCCTCACATCGTTTCTGCCCATTGTTGGTTTCTCAGTTTGTTTTGGGCTGCTTTTAGTCCACTGTATGTGTTGTGTTTCCAGTGCATGATCAAATAGTGCAACACGAAGTGGCAAGGGCGACCACCAAACAGGTTTTTAAACAGAGAGCAGGCACAGGACAAAAGTGTGATGAAAGATCCTTTCAGCCCAAGTAAAGACGTGGAAGAGGATCAAGTCAAAACAATGGCACTTGGTTCAAGTGTCCATTTCAGTTCATAATCACCTGTTTGGAGAGGAGATCAGTGAGTGACAGTTCTAACAGAAACGCTATACAAAAGAAGTGAACGTTGAAAATGGTGATAAGACGAGGGAAAACTGACTTCACAGCAGCAACTTGAAAGTCTGGACTGGCAGCTGCAGTTCCCTCTAGATTTCCGTAAGCTCTTTGTACCCAAAGGTTAACGCATGCGGGAGCTTTGAGAAGACTAGCCTCGGGTCAGGAGACTGTTAAGGGCCCAGAGCTGGGCTGGCACAGGGGCCACAACAGCCCTTTAATGATACTATTAGCAGTGATTTGTGGCTGAAAGAGTACAGGGAACATGATCATGAGACCTGTCATTGGCAAAGACAAATTGAAGATATCACAGTAATAGCAGGGGGTGGATGGCTTAGGTGAGGTATTGGCTTTCAGCTGTACCACTGTGAAGGTATGCACAGTAAAGGTCTTTGTTTGCCTGTGCGATTAGCTTTTTACCAAGAATGTTCCCCACTTTTAACTTGTTTTAACATTTAGGGACAAATTGAATAAACCCCGGTATGCATTTTCCTCTCTGTTTGCTTTCCAGCTATGTGGTAAACATGGGGTTGATTGACAAGCTGTACGGCTGCTTCTTGTCAGTCCAAGGTCCTGTAGATGAGCAGCCCAAGATGTCAGCCTTCCTCCAGCAAGCCTCGGCTCTGCTGCACAGCATGTGCAAGCTGTGCTTTGTCGTAACTGGACGGTGAGCCTGTTTCTTACTCGTTACACACCTCGACATCTTTGTGATCTCTTGATCGTCCTCTGACAATCAGTACACACACCTCTCTGTACAAGTAATGACAGAGGCTGAGTCACTGTCTGTGTTTTCTTTTTTTCTTTTTTCTTTTTTTTTTTTTTTGGACTGTCAAAAGGATCCATAAAAACGGCTCTCTTTGTTACTCAAACAAATCTGTCGTTCCTCTGCAATCAACCAGCAGGTCATTCACTCCAGTCAGCAAGCTGGCTAAGCTGTCGTTATTGAAGATGGAGATAGGCATCTACTTGACCCAGTGCTCTGTCACTCACCATAAACCTTAGCCTGCAGTGGAGGGGGAGCCCACCCACATGTGCTACGGTGACCTCTACTCAAAGAGATTCAGTGGCGCCGCTGACGGAGGCTAAGCATACTATCACACCAAGGGACATCAGTGCCACAGTTTTTGACTTTAAAGGGAAAAGGGGACCGTAATAACAGAAATATCAGAATAATATTCAAAATGACATTTTAAATGCAATTTGACATCCCAAATCTAAGTAGCAGTGTTGTCTAAACAAACTTAACATTTTCAGTGTCAGACACTGTGTTGCTATACCTTGCCAGCTATAATGTGCTGCAGTATTAATAACCAGTTGCTTCACACTGCAGTGCCAAAGAACAGCTAGAACTCTGGATGACACTGAATATTTGTGAGAAAACGGTGTTTAATGACACTAAAAGCAGCAACCGGTGAGCTCTGTCCCGCAACGGCTATCTGTGTGTCATGCAGAAGAGTGCTCATGGGGTAGTGGGATATTTGTGCCATGCCAGTTGCTGTGTCAGGGGATTATAATGGCATTACGAGGCTGTGTTCTTGCCTAGCAGCATATTTCACACAAAGCCTGTTGGCTAACATCAAGTATCAGCATGCACTGTAGGTTCCATCCAAAGGTCACACACCCTCCATTCTGCATGGCTGCAAATCATAGCGGGTGCTGCTGCAGGAGTCTTAAATTGTCTCTGTGCGAGCCTAGGGTTTTCACTGGAGTCATCCGCATTGCAACGGAGAGTCTTGAAAAACATTACTGCAGTAATTACTTTCTTTTCTTTTTTCATTTTAAAGATTGCAGTAATTTTGATGATTATCTCCTGTAGTGGTTTCTCAAGTCAAGTCTCAGATTGGGTTTTATGACGTTTTTACTTTTAAAAACCTAAACCAACAAACTGTTTAATTCTTATGATGCTTTTGTCCTGCTTTGATCTACTTGCCTGTCTGCCAAGATTATCTTGTAATTTTATTTATTGTTTTAATTTATTTTTATATTAAATGCAAGTATAACAAAAACAGTGCGTTGCCAGTCCCCTTAACCAACACGGTAACGTCTTTGTTGAGCCAAACAAACCCGAGACAGACTCTGAGTAAATGTACTAGAGCGCTCAGCACCTTGTCAGCCAACTCACTGCAGTCTACCAGCTTGAAATCACTGCCATGAGCTTCACATCGCGGTATTGCTGTGTTTACTGTAGGAGGAGTGCGAGGGAAAGGGCTAATCTTGAATCTTGAAGGTCTCCCTCCTTAGCTAATCTGGCTGTCAGTTTATGGTACTTATTAAGTCAAAAATGAAGCAGCTTGGAAGCTTCTTGCATGCAACAAAATGAAAAAGTGTTATTCCATGAATAAACCAGAGGCACACAAATGGCAGGAGATGAACTTGAGAGCTGCCGTGTGATCCAGCCGGGTAATATACAGTACATTTCAAACTTGGTGCTCTTCCACTCGCCCCAGTCAGGTAATCCAGCAGCGTTAACAGCGTAGTATCTCTTATCTAAAGGAAAATCTTTTTTAAGCTTGTGTCTGGTGAGTAAATCAAGAAGCTGCCGAGGTCTGAGCTGTGTTTTGTCTCCTTAGTTTGGGGATGTGGCATCAGCTGCAGAAAAGAACAAAATATTTAAAGTATTTCCTAAAGTATTGTGTAATGTGTTCCAGTATGATTGTCGTTCTATTTGTCAGTGTTCTTCCCCATCGATTTATTTTAGTTTTGTGTTTTTGTATTTTTGTTTCTGAGCATACAGTTGCATGTCTTCCTCTTTAGTGCTCCCAGTATATTCGACAATAAACGCCAGGACCCAACTGGACTGACGGCACTCTTGCAGTCGACAGACTTGGTAGGGGTGGTGCACACCCTGTATTGTATCCTGCTTCACAGTTTCTTGCCAGAGTCTGCTTGCCAGAGTCAGGAGCCCTACGGCCCTGGGGTCATCCAGGTGGCTTTACAAGGCATCCGCTTCCTCAACAGTTTTGCCCTTCTTGACCTGTCTGCCTTCCAGGTAAAATGATAAAATGTATTCTGATTCCTTTTTATTTATTAATAAAGATTTTGCACATTGTTGACAGTTACATAATATAAATATAAAGCAGGAGAATATTTAAATTACCTAAAAGTGCCCTGGATTTAATAAATCTGTGTATATCATCAGCTGAGTGTTAGTATATTTCCATTATAAGACTTTATTCTCCCCATGACAAAGATGACCTGTGCACATAAACACAGGTACCCTTTGACACCCCCCATCCCCAGGTCATTTTTTGGGGGGGTTGAATAGAGCAGTAAGGGTCAGCAGTTCGAACAGAAAGCGAGTGATTATCACTGTATGCAGGGCCATACATTACCCAGCGCAAGGAGGGGAGGGCGACAGCTTCACTGTGCTAAGTCACCGCATAGACTGAAAGCCAGAAGAGTGAGCGAGAATGCTGTTAATTATCTTAATGTCTTGTGGTAATTACTTTGAAGCAGCTTCCTCTCACTGACCCGCCATATTCAGGCAACTCAAAACAGCTGGAAATGAAAGCGTTTTACTGTCGTAGTTTTATGAACATTTTAAATAATGTGTGGTTTCTGGTTTTTGGTTGGTTTTTTGGGTTTTTTTAAGAAGAAGGGAAAAAAAGCCATGAGTTGTAATCACCTCGTGTCTTGCATTACCGCTCTGCAACAGCTAGTACATAATATACTTGAAATGGATGGTTGATCTGCATTGAGGCTATTGTTCAGGCTCAGTTTGCAACCACATAAGCTCTCAGTGCTGTGTTTAGAAGGGAATTTCACAAGAATTCAGTCAGTAGAAATATAACTGGGTTATACAGTTTGTTGCTGCATTTTTCTGCCAAAATGCAACTAACTTGCAAGTCATTGTTAGGAAAACCTCATCAAAAAGAGTAAAAGAGCCTGTTTTTGTTTGAATACAGTGCCGTTCGCTATTATTTTCCAGTTTCCCTTTTTGTTTTTGTTTTTTTCTTTTTTTAATCTAAATTTATTTTTTTGCTAAATATATTTTGTTTCATGACACAAAACCTGAATTCACTTTCCTATTTTTTATTTAATTCATTTATTTTTTTATTATGTATAAAGGCTAACACAACCAAGCTTGTAGTGCAACATGTGATGATCTTATAGCGCTTTGTCACGCTGACATGTTTAATAAATACTGTCTGCTGGCAGCTAATAGTATGTCATTTCAGTGTGGGATCGGGGTGTTTTACGGTCAGACCCCCTTTGATTTGCTTATACACGTACACCAAGTTTGTTCCCACCAGCAAAACATATATAACCTTTTATTACTGTGTGTTGTAATTGTTGTAAAAGCTCTTTACAATAACAGTCGTAGTCAGTTTACATCTAAATTACCTGTGATGCACGCTGACGTGCTTTTTCTGTGACCTGTCAGTCCGTTCTAGGGGCAGAGGGCCTGTCTCTAGCTTTTCGACACATCGTCAGCTCCCTGCTCTGGTACTGTACCCAGCAATCATCTGAAGAGCTGCTGCACGAAGTCATCATCTGTGTGGGATACTTCACCGTTAACCATCCCGACAACCAGGTAAACTAGCTTGAACCTAAGATACACTGGCGCACCATATTTAATTGTGTTGTAAACCAAGCTACTCTTAACATAAACACTGCACATATATATTTTTTGTTTGTCATAAAGGGAGGAGTAACTTTTTGTCCTTTTTTTCTTTTTTTTTTGACATCTAGTTTTTACTGTTCATAGATGAGGCATTTAAGAAAAGAAAATCTTGTTGGAAAATTTGTTTGGAGTCCTTCAGAAGACGTTAAGAAGTTATTAGTTTTATTTTGGATTATGAGATCATCATATGATTTTCTCGATTTATTTCTTGCCATCTATTTGTTCAGATTGCCTTTTGTATCTGATGAAAACTAAAATCTGTAAAAAAAAATTTAAATGATTACCTATTTAGCACTAAAACTGATGAGCATCATTTAACCTCTACTTAATCCTGTTAATCGCTTATAAAACTTGCAACAGATTTTCTGTTATTTGTCAGCTAATTAGATATTTCCGCACTAGTTACATTTATTGCTCACACTTGTTCAGAGTTGTCAGTTGAGTTTAAAAAAGACTGGTGATAATCATCTTACTGTTGTTCTTCTCGTGTATAATTGGTCAGGGGTTTAAAAAGGATGTCGTTTTGTAATTGTAACAAAAAGCACCTCTTTAAAGATTCACGCCTTGGCACTTTCCTGGTTTTGGTCCGCGTGTCGTCTATTGTCCCACAGAGCGACCTATTGTTCGCTCCTTTTAAAAGTGGGGCTGTGTGCTGGTCCTGGTGTTACAACTACTTAGGGGGCACTGTGGAAGTGAGCAGGATGCGATGGTGCAGACCTGGCTGCTGTGTAATTGGCTGTCATGCATGGCCCGTCTACCGGCCCCTTGATTAGTCGTGCTACAGTTGGCTGGCCTTTGATTAAGCTAAGCCTGTCTCACACAGGCAGCAGCCAGCGCTTCAGTCTACACCCACACTGTTACAATCAGCCCCTATCACAACAATTTATGGGCTGGTTACAGATTTTAATGTGCCGTTTTTTCTTTTTCTTTTTTACTTCTAATTAAAGGTGCCTCCAGTGTATGTGCTACTTTGGATAGTAGCAGAGGGCAAACCCCAATTTAATTATTCTGATGTACATAATTTGCATTTGTTGGACATTGTAGCTCCAGTTTGCATATTATTTTGACTAATTAAGCGTTAAGACTGTTTGTCTTTGCACAGCCACAGCGATGATAACAAAGCACATGTAATCCCATATTTTATTAAAACATTTGCATGATGCTAATTTGATGCAAAAACTTCCTTCACAACCTGGAAGCTGCCTGAACTTACCTTGCATTTGGATCTTTAAAAGAAAAAAAACACACACACACACACACACATTTGTGTATAGATTGTCAGGAAACAAGATCCCTCACAACCTTCACACAGAGTTGATCTTTGCCAGTGGTCCAGTTCCTGGAATGCGTCCATTCAGTTCTGCACCAAAGATGGATGGCGTTAAGGAGAATATTTAGAGCAGCTTGAGCTTTTCTCAAGCTAATGTAAGCACTGGCAGAACACAAAAGCGGCCCAACCCAAGGCCTGTGCGGTCACAGAGACTGCTGATTCACTGTCAGCACACCAGCTTTTGTTTATATGCTCTAGAAATAAAGCTGCTCATAAAAAGCAGAACTTTGAAGCAGCCCCTTTACATAGTGATATATTCCCTCTGCTCTGGGGGGCATGAATAATTCACCTTGTCACACAAAAAGCCATTGGGAGAGTGACATATGTAGGGTTGTGTGTTTTCATAAGTGTGTCCCTGCTTACGGGGGCCACCGAGTCATGTAGCCATGTGTTTCATTGTCTGCTGCTTGTGTCTGTAAAGAATTTTTGACACAAAAAAAGGACAAAAGTGAAATCTTTTTTGTAGCTGACTGACATGAAACTGTATTTCCTTTTTCACCAGAGAGATGCACTGTTAATCTCCGTGTCTTTAATACATTAATCCGTAGTGATGATGTTGGATCTTAAGCTGACGGGCAGTAATTATAAACTGGTGACATGTTAACCCACCTGACTCCTGCTCGCCTTTTAGAAAGACAAAGCAATTTTAGAGTGTGGAAATCTTAAGAATACAGCACATGGAAAATTGCCACACACACGCAAGCAAAGGAAGCCACACACAAGTGCTGTCAACACACACACAGCGGGTCTGATTTCAGGTACTGTATGGATGTTTCACTCTGGAGGCATCTGAGAGCACCTAATTTTTCTGTGCTTATATTTCATAAACGGTTGTTTTTATACCAGTAGCCTTTACATGAGCTATGGATTGTCTCTAGACTGAACATCCCACGCGCGCACACACACACACACACACACACACACACACACACACACACACACACACACACCTCCTGAGCTCATCATTCTCTGTGGGGTCAGTCTTCTTCTTCCCATTCTCTTTGAGGGCGTTTCCTCTGCCCCGCAGGCCCACACCAGGCTTTAGGCCTGTAATTCCTGTTAACCTGATGTTGAAACTCTTCCTTCAGCAGTCCATTACTGCCAAGACAACCAAGCCCTTACTGCCTGCAGGGTAAGTGCAGCTCGTGCAGACCATGGGGAGCCAGCAGCGGGAAATGCACACTCTGTATCACCCAGCAGAGTAAACAGAGGCAGAGAGAGACACAGACATGCATACACACTCCACTAACTGGCAGAAGAGTGCCTGATTGTTAGCTCAGTCCATGATTTACACCCAGCTCCGGGGGTGAAGCACAGGTCCAGCTGATTTTAAGTGAAGCTGAGGATATTTTTATTCCCGCGGGCCTTTCAGTGAGGAGTTTCCATTTGTCTGTAACACTGTTGTCATGCTAGCTTCAGTGCAGAATTATCACTGGGTAAATCTGGGATGGGATGACAGCGGCAGCTCATAAATAAAGAGTTATTGAGCTTTATTGTGTAAACAGTGAGCTCGTTTTTGAAAAAAGTTACCTTAAACGTCAAGTTGGAGCATTTTTGTCAGTGTCTGCGGCTAACGTCCAATTGTCCAGAGGAAGTTTACACAGCGTCCTGCACACATCCCCATCAGCCATTGTAACTGCTGTAAAAAAGCACTAAACACTTATTTGAGAAACTTTGCTTTATGTGGTCTGTTGTGCTGCTTTTCTTATCAGTAAAGGAGTCCCACTGAATCTGGTTTATATTGTGGCTTTAAGTGTCAGATATATGACCCCGCTCTGGTTCCTCCTGAGGTGTTTGGAAATGCATCCACAGTTGTGACATTACAAATTTAATCAGTAAGAAATAAATGCCAACCTCATCCATACAGGCTATTTATGTTATTTGAGAAGTGTACTGTATTGTGAGACTGTATAATTACAATCTTTTTTTTTTTCCTTTTCTCCTTTAAATTGTGGTTTCAGCTTTGACGCTGGCTTTTTTCCAGGAATTTGTTTGTTTCAGAACATTAACTTTACACTCTTGTTGTTGTCATTGTGACCAGTGAGGAAGTTATGTAATGGAGCATCATAAAAACATTTTTTTTAAAGGCCGTGTCTCTGAACTTAAGAAAGACCAGAGCAGCCAGGACACTTGAGGTTTTACAGGGCCTGCGTTATACGTGGACCAGACGCAGAGATTCACATGCTTGTTGTTAGTTTTATGACGTCGAGCTTTTGCGCCGCTGATACTTCAGCTATGCCGGGAGAAGTAATGCTAAAGCATAATCTTTAGCTGGAAGCCATTTCAGACTCCGGTGCCGCTCTTCACCTAGTAGACGTGCGGAAAGTTGGCAGGCGACTCTGTTCTTTTACCTCCAGGCTGTCGCTGCCACCAGGCTGTGTTTTATGCCTTTTCTGCGTCAGGCACTTGAAGTTGGACAATTTGTTTAGGCAGCTGAAGATGGAATTGTGCATAGTGGAGGATTATGAGATCCCTGGGTGATTTGTGTGTTGGATCACCTTAGAACTCCTGCTCAAACATGCAGTACTTGCTGCGGTGTTAAATTATGATACCCCAACATGCTCTGCGTTAATATACAAGAACGAAGAGATGCTTTAGCTTTTGCATAATCATAGCTTTGGCTTTCGGATGAATACGAGTGCATAAATTTCCACGCCCTTGTTTCCAGTTTTATCTTCAGGCAGCGTTGCAACACAAAAGATAAAATGTAGGCTTTAATGGAAGAAGTAGCAATAAAATACTAAATCTAGACCCTGTGAAAATAAGCAGCCCTACATGTAGAAACAACCAGAACCTAACTTTTTGCTTTCGTCAATGGATTGATATGTCTGGGTCCCCAAATTCCTTAGGGGAAGAAAAGTGAGTGAAAAGTGTTGCGGATACTGAGAGAAGGTTTTCAGTGATATAGTAATACACACCAGTGCACACATGATTTGCGTGCTCTCTCCCAGTGCTTACATTTCAGGTTGACAAATTCACTGCTTCTGCCCTTTTCAAGGACTTGTGTTACCTTAAAGTTCAGACTGTCCATATGGATTCTTTAAACAAATGATGATGGGGGAATGACACTGTTTTGTGTCCCTTTGAACTCCGCTGTAGAGGCCAGCTCTGAGAACCTTCACCTTGAACAGATAAAAAGCAATGAATTATCGCTTTGTTTATCCGGCTGCTCGAACTCAAAGTGCATTATCAAAGGAGAAACCAATGGAAGAGTATTACAGAGAGTATTTTTAAAATCTTGTAAATCTTGTGAATTTATGTCACTGGGACTCGTGGACCTCTCCTTGCCCTTCTGGTTTCCATTGGCGCGGAGTCTGTACCTGTAAAGCAACGCGGGATGTTTTTCCAGCCAGGCTTTAACAGGCTGACCTTCCCGGCTTTCGACCACGTGCTGATGGTCCTGTCGAGCTTAGGGGCGATGACCAGAGCATTAGCCGGAGACCCCTCTCTTTGCAGCAGCCACCTTTCTAATCAAATGAGGCTGCGAGTGATTTGGTTTTAATACTGGTGGTCCGGATGTAAGAATGACTGGCTGTGATGGAGAGCAGGATGTCAGCCTGGTGAAAATGCCATTAATGGTATTGCTCATTTCTTAAAGTGGGGGTGGCCAAGCTGTCGGTGGAGCCTGCCTTTCACACGCCACCCCACCCTGTTGCCCTGTTAATGCCCTCTCAACCTGAGCTTCACTCCTTCACGGATTCCCTCCTGCTTTCGCGTTGCCTAAAGACCTTAACGCGAAACTCGAAAGTGACGTTTTAGTCACAAACGATAACATCGCTTCACATTTCTCGCTTCCCCTCGTGCATGTTACAGCAGCTCCGCTATAACCGTTTTTGCAACAAAACATCCCATCATTGTTTTATAGCCTGTGATTGTGTCATGGGAGGCTGTGCCCCCCACCGCCCCCAGGTCTCCTCCTAATAGCTGTTGGTGTGTTGTTTTTAGTGGCAGATTTACATGTGGGAGGTGTACAGGGCGTTGATTTACAACCAGCAGTGCCACCGACTGGCTCGGTGACTGACTATCCCCCGCTCCCTGTGTGTTCCAGGTGATAGTGCAATCTGGCCGCCAGCCCAGCGTACTGCAGAAACTGTGTCAGCTGCCCTTCCAGTACTTTAGCCACCCACGCCTCATCAAAGTACTCTTTCCCTCGCTCATCTCGGCCTGCTACAACAACCCTGAGAACAAGGTCATCCTGCAGCAGGAGATGAGCTGCGTGCTGCTGGCCAGATTCATTCAGGTAAATATAGAAACATTGTCACACTTGTACTGTGCTTTGTAAAAACACTTAAATACACAATTGTTGATCACCACTACGTGTTGGGATATATACATTTAGCACTAATTGCTCTTTAGCATCAGTGTTTGTATAAAAACGTAAAGTATATTCCAACATGTAGGGCATAAATTCCTCTTAGAGATGCAGGCTTGATTAAACTGTATGAGTGATTTGTATGTTTCTCAAAATAAGAGTAGTAAACATACACACACATAACATCTGAACCTTATATCAGTGCATCTGTTTGATTTCTTGTGAAGAGGAATTTGCAGAAATGCGGAAAGTATTATAAATGAGTCCAGTCTTCTAAATAGAGCATCCACACCCAGTTAATCTCATTCACACCATAAGGTAGCCCCTGTGCATCAGCTGATTGACGACTGCTCATCCAGGCCCCGGTGAATCAGTAACAGGCCGGGCTTTACAAAGACAAACGGTTTCCTTCACACTGGATTTACCTGCCACTGGTTCACCTCCCAGTAAACAGCTTGTCTCCTTCATCTTCCTCCTGACAACAAGCCCCCTCACCTCTCTGCAAGCTCCACTGTTTAGACACAGATTAACTTCCATTCAGAGGGAGACAAGCTATTGTCACGTCTTTCAAACAAAGCAATAACGCATGGCGTCTCGCCCCGCTGCCCTCATCTCTGTGTTAACCTCAGGAACATTCCTCAGAGTGGAACGATTTAATCCGGAGTGGTTTAGCTTACTGAGTAAATTGCAACGAGAACATTTTTTATTTTAATTGATTCAGATATTACTCATATTGCATAATCTGCAGTACACTGTATGATGATACTAAAGCCTCTGTATTCTCTTAGGATTGTGCATCAGAGGAGAAGGATTCAGACAATAAACCAAGTAAAACGGGTAAGTTCTTTAGTTTAGTTCAGTAAATTTTTAGTTGTGTAGAAATATTTTAATATCATGGGGGTGGTTAAAACCATATCTGCAATTAGTTTTATCTGTTTTGTTATGTGCTTTTTTCCCTTTTTTTTTTTTGTTAAAAGGATTAATAAAAATGTCTTCGGGAAGAATTTCAGCACCCACTTGTTTTTGTGAAATTCTACACTGGGTTTTAAAAGGATTTCTGTTTTTCTGTCTACAGTTTTTCAGCCACTGGATTTCTGTGAACTGTCCAACCGCTTTCCAAGAGATCAGTGGGATTCAGCGCTGCAGTTTTTCCTCAAAAAGCAGGAGGACTGATGGCGCTGCAAACGTGATGACAAAGCACTGTATTAATCGTTAGAAAAGACACTAAGATGTGGAGATGTTTTCAGCTATTTTTTTTGTTTTTGCACATGAGTAAAAGATATGCTCTTCAAACTGTGTCAGATGTACAAGAAAGAAAGAAGCCTTGTATATTTGTGCATCTAGTTTGATTTCTTGAAAGTCATTCTGTTGTTTAAGAGGAATTTGCACAAAATGTCTTATTTGTACATTTCAGTGAGAACATGCACACAACTACTTCATTTATCGTCTAAATAAGCCATTTACTTCTGTTTGTTCCGTTTGTAGACAGTAAAGCTTACAGCAGTGACCATCTAAACATGAAGTACTTACTTATACTGTAATATATAATTTGCCAAACGTTTTCTTCTATACTGTGTGTGTGTGTTTGCATTATTTGGTTGAATGTGAATTACTAGAATGTTCTGTAGTCTACATAATGCCAGTTTAAAAAAAATGCCCTGCCTTGATTCCTGATATGTGTTAAAGGTTCTATTTTTTAAATGTCACATTTTTTTTCCTGTTCATTCACTTTTTGTTAGGAGGAACTTACAAATTAATATAATTTATTGAGTTTGTAATCAAAAATAAAACAAATATATGTGATTATGTGGTGTCAGATTTTTTTCTCTGCACAATGAGCAGAGGTATTTAAACTCCATGTCCCCCCTTAATTTGGCTTCCTATGGAGTTGGATAATGATGCCCAATGTGAGCTGTCATTGACGACACATGAGTACCGGTACATATGAACTGGTTGAGACATATTGAGGTTTTTTTTGGATCTAGCTGCCCAAATCGAACTACAAGAAGAAAAAACTGAAATGCGGCAATCTACAGGTTAGACTCACTTCATTGTGCGGAAATGCAGTCTTGACATTGCAAGTTTAGGTTGTCCTGATCGGTTACAAGATAATCCCTGTTAAAATCCACAGGTTATATCACCCCATAGCCTTTTTTTAATATTAAATAAATAGTTACCACTGCTGTATCTAATTTGCCACTTTTAAATATTTACCAGCAGGTAACAGGATTGTTCATTTTAATCAGATCTCGTTTCCTTCAGTGATTTTTTTATTTTTTAATTTTTTTAAAGAAAAGCTCCTCCCCGACAAATTGTAGCGGGTGTAGGATGTCAGTGACGGCTTGACCTGTATGCTCTCTTGTCCAGCGGCTATTTGTCGCTCAGGATTCCTACTGGAATGAAAATAAACTCAAGACAAGCCAGAATGCGTCCGCAGGCTGGGAGTCCCCTCAGCGCTGCGCGTTTTGTTGTGGGCCCATTCAGCGTATCCTTTGCAGGTGATGCCAGATGTAGATAAGGGGGCCGCCGAAGCCTGTCCTCTGTCTAGACTTGTAGCCTAACCACGGGGATTCACATGGTTGTAATGGTTCACTTTTTTTTCTCTTTTTTTTTGCACTTTTCCCCCTAAAAAAGCTCGATTTTTATCATTTTATCGCCATAACTGGAACATAACATTACGCACAATTTGCTATAAATTTCAGCCCCAGGCTGAGGAGCGCATTAATACTCATATAGCCAGTGTAAACATTCAAAGCCATAAAAACATATCAAGTCAGATTAAAAAAGCCGCAGACTATTGTGTCTCACTCAGTGAGCCGTGATACATGTGCCAAATGCCTAATAATAATATATTGTCAACCATCAGTCACTGATCCACTTGGCGCAGAAACGCTAAATATAAGCAGATTCGGTGTTGCAGGCTCCTGCCTCACGATGTGGAGGTTTGCACCTCTAGAAACAAGAACATGTGTAAAACTGAAAGATTGAACTGGCCGAAGGAGTGTGAGTTTTTCTCTCTTTTTTGCACCACTTTTTTTCCCTGAGCTTTTCCAGATCAATTCCCACTTTAAACAAAGTCACGCTTTATAAGCAGCAGATGCGCTGTCATTTCATTTCCCATAAAACTGATTTATTTTCACTGACCATAATTAAAATCTTCTGAATGCTTATGGAACAAATGGATTTTGCATGCAATAATCAGTCCCTTTATTGTTAAGTCCAGCCATGTCTGCCTTCAATAATAAATAATAATAACTTATTTTTTTCTGGAGGAACCGCGAACAGCACGCACCTCACTCTTAATCTGTTTCAATAATTTACAATAGTCGATAGTGAACGTGGAAATCATGCACATCTACACAGCTTGTATTTTTTTCCCCTTTAAAACATACTGTAAGCATTAGCGTTCGGACGTCCAGAGCAGGCTCCCGTGTTTAAATCCCACCATATATTCCCGTTGTGTTCAGTTCAGGTGTGGGCGTTGTGGAGGCAAGGTGTCCCATATATAGCTCGAAAACCAGAATGTCCATGAACAGCTGCGTGTCCTGTCGAAGTGTCATGGGGCAGGAGAGTGGGATCAGATACCTAGATGTACAGGGAACAGTCAGACCTCAAATCCTCCAAAGGGGACTTGAATGAAATGATCCTCCAGCAAAATCCATCCTGGCTGTTATATTCGTTCTTTGAATGTCACTGAGGGTTTTTGCGCAGTCCTGCAGCTCGGTGCCTCCAGCTGATCCCGGTACTTCCTCACGTGTCCACGGGACTCGGCACCATACTGTTCGGAGTGTCCGGCAACTGAGACGACAGAGAGGTCACATCACTGCCCGAGGAGTTCCCCAGAGAGCCCGCTTCAGAGAAAGACACCTGCCAAAAGGGGGAAATATTCAATTCAGCAGAGAAATGTCTTACATTTTTAACAAGACCACATTAGGGAGACTTCAACATGTGTGAATGGAGCATTTAAATATATCTTTATATACACACAGAGAGGGTTTTTTTTCTTTTAAAAACTTAAAAGTATGAAATGAATCCATTTAAAACTATAGGCCCAAATTCCTCGCATAATCTCACGAATCCCCATCTTCGATAAGATGACCGCCAGATCAAGTGACTTGATACACACAAAACATGCATTTTGCGTTTAAATGTCTCCAATCTGATGGATAAAGCCATTTATAACTGTGAATTTTATATAAATGTCTTTCATCACTAAGGTCTCGCTCTTACCCTCCCCCTGTCTGCGCATGTATGTAAGCAGCACCCTTCATGCCAGTTCAACATTTTGAGTATAATTTATGACGTTCAATCCCACCAGTTGTTGGAAAGCAGGCTGGTCGAGATCGGTCTGCAGGGCGAAGTCGCTGAGGGTTTTCCATGGAGGCTGGTAGGACTGCACCTCCACAGGATTCCCCTGCACGGTGTTGTCGTGGCGGATAGGACTGCCTGCCACCAGAGGTGTGCCTGTCAGGCCCTGCAGATTCTATGAGAGAGATTAAAAAAATACAAAATATTCAGTTCAATCAAATATGCGTTAGTCAGCGGATGGATAAAGCTGGGATAAAGGTTAGTGCGCTGTTTGCCGAGTAAAACCTTCCAATCTCAATGTGTTTAAATTATTAGTTTATTTCCTTTGTTACGTTTTGCATTATTATGTTTTGGGTTTTTTTTGTTGGGGTTTTATTTATTTATTTTTTTTTTTTTTGGGGGGGGGGGGGGCGCATTGTTTGTTTGTTTGTTTTTAGCTTATAGCTTATCGTATAAACAAATAGCTAAAACGTAATGGAAATAAATAAAATGCAGCTCATACGCTTTAAAAAATAACAAACTAAAATGCAGGAAATATCCACGTATAATAATAATAATAATAATAATAATAATAATAATAATAATAATAATAATAATAATTTTAACTTGCAAAATAGCAGTATATGGAGCGGTTTCCGTGTTTCAAAGCTTTATTATTATTGTTATTATTTTTTTTAGTTTAATTTACATTTCCTTTACAATTCCGTAAAATAAGATACACTTATTTTAAATGATTTTATTTGTGACTTTCCCCCCTTTTTGTCATTTTTTTTAATTATCAGCGTTTCTATGAATTTGTTATTGTTATACATTAGTCATAAGCATCAGCACTGCCTTTTCGTGTTATTACTGGGCTTCAGTTGTCCTGCTTTAAATGAAAGTCGCCACGATAAGCTGCTGCGCAGTAGTTACAAAGTAGACTTGTGTTTGTAGGTGTTGAAACGTCAGATTATTTGCAACTGAAACCCTCGTTTACTCACGGTTTTGTCGTTGTGCTGCTGCTGCTGAAGCTGTTTCATCAGGATGGACTTCTTCTTGTCTTTGCAGCGCTTGTTCTGAAACCAGACGCGGATCACCCTGGGGCTCAGGCCGGTCATCTCCACCAGCTGCTCCTTCATCAGAGCGTCCGGTCTCGGATTGGCATTGTAGCAGGTCCGCAGTGTGTGGAGCTGCTTCTCGTTGAGCACCGTCCGCACTCTGGTGGTCTTCTCGGACGGCTTGTGGACGTGGTTCCGGTGATGTGGAGGGTGCCGGACCGAAACTGGATCTAAGGAGACGGAAAATTTAAAAGTTAAACTAAATAACTGCATGTTTTATTTAAGGGGCAAAAGTAGACAAGCCTTTAAAAAATACAAATACCCCATGTCTTATTACAGGTATCACTGTAAACGGTCAAATATACTCCAATGGTATCAACACAATCAATTTAAATATGGAGGCCTATTAATCGTGAAATAGTGAATGTGTCAAAAATAGATTTGGTGTATATACACATAACCGGTTAATAGATACATACAAATAATAATAATAATAATAATAATAATAATAATAATAATAATAATAATAATAATAATAATAATGTGCCTGGTATGTAAACAATAAGCCAGCTTGTACCTGAGATGTGTAGCGGTCTGTTGTGAATGTTCCCCGGGCTCAGCGGGCTCCCTGCTGAGGCCCTCTCCATCATCAAGCCGTGGTCCGCCCGGCACAGCAGCTCGTCGTCCCGCAGGGAGAACTCGTCCCCCGGCAGGAGGTGTCGGCTGCACACCGAGCACCGAAAGCACTCCATGTGATACACATTGTCCCGGGCTCTCATCACCAGGTCGCTGCTACAGAAGCCCATGTTACACTTTGCACATTTGATGCCAAATAACCTGCAGAGGATCACGGAGATGTGTTGGTCCCATGCATTAATTCCGTATATTTCGTATTATTTATTTGGACTTAAATCTGATGCTGGTCTCACTTCATGATCCTAACAAAACGAGCACTAGTTTAACTGGGCAGGGACAATAATTTTAAGCCCCGAATGTCTATAACTCAAATCAGACTGAGCTCTGGGCTTTAATTAACCTGTGCATTTGCAATTAATATAGCCCATCATGATGGACTTATCATTTTTGCCTCATCCTTTAAAAAATAAATAAAAAATAACCAGTATTTTTAACGGTTTCTTTAAAAAATAGAAAAGGAAAAAAGAAAATCCAGAAAACTCTGCTGACTTACTACCTTGCATAATCTCTTTTACAGTAAGTCTTTCCGTCTCGGACGAAGCAAGTGCAGGTCTCGTCCAGATGCTGGTTGCACTCTGCACACTTGAGGCAGGCTGCGTGCCACTCCAGGTCCGGGGACACTCTCAGGATGTACTGGTCGTGTATCTGACTTCCACAGCCCACACACATTGCGATTCCTGACTTCTCTGTGAAGTGGGAATGCAATAATGCAAGATCGTATGTGCTCTTTTAATCCTCACGACATCCCTTCAAACCCACGCCAAGCTTAAGAAGAGAAACTATTGCGTACATATCACATCAAGCTTGTAGGTTCATTCCAAGAATATTGCTGAATAATTATAATTAGGCCACAGGAGCTAAAAATATCCCCAAGCATAACGACGTGGGTTTAAAAAAATATGACCACCACACACGTTTTTTATAGCCCAGTTATGTTAAAGGTGAGGTGTGAACAGGCTTTGTGAACGGATCTCTTGCAAATTTTTAGGAATTTCCTGCAAGCCTTGAATATTATTAAGAGATTAATCATCAAACCCAGGCGTCTAAACAGCGTCAATGACATAAAAGTCCAAATAAACCCCCTCGCACGCACAAAATAAAGGGGATTAGAAAGGGAATAATCTTACTTTTTGAATGATCCCCCATATCATCCAAGAAAGAAGTGTTGAGCAGGATATCCACCATACAGGAGGAATAGCCGAGTGCAAGGCGACAGACGGAGGAAGAAGAGGAGCAAAAGGCAGAGGAGACCGTCCCGTCCCGGGCTGGATGATAAACTTGTATTCCTCCTCCGAGAGGTGGAGAGAAAACAAAGATCATCGACCAGTGACGTCTGCAAACCTGGACGTCTGTGGGTCCGGGGAGAGGGTGCCATGCAAATCTCCTCCAAGACCCCCTGCTCTTTCTGTTCTATTGGCTTCTTGGGCTGGTTTTGTGTGCAGGAGGAGCGTGTGTGTGTGTGTGTGTGTGTGTGTGTGTGTGTGTGTGTGTGTGTGTGTGTGTGTGTGTGTGTGTGTGTATGTATGCGATTTTTCTTTTTAATTTTCAAGCAAGTGTGGCTTGGATGCATTATGCAGTTGTTGTATTTTTTTGTTAGTATTCCTTGCCTTGAAAATGTACACACGGGCCTTATCTCCTCTACTCTTATGTGATTATAATTTTTGCTTCTGCTGTGAGATTTTTGCTATTAAAGCTAGCAGGACGCGTTTAAAGTGATATTGATCTGAAGGTTTAATGAAAACGCAGCCTTAAAGCTAATTCTTCTTTTGCTTCTTTTTCTTCCTATTTGGTTAAACTAGCTGTTTTATGCAAATATCATATAAGGTGGTTTTTCCAACCCTGTCTTCAAGCTGTCATAGTAAGTAATGCTCACATCAGCAGGGAGCCCTCTACTGGATGAAATATAGATCAGCTGAATATCAATCAGCTGGAGAAGTGAAACATAAATCTTGATCGTTGCTTTGGACAGCTCTTGAAGTTTTGCTCTAGTGGAAAAGAAGTCCTATAATAGCAATCTGCAAGGTGTCCTTTATATGTATACCTCAGGTTGAAGGTAGTTCATATCCACCATCCGCCCTAATCAAGCAGCCCTGTGCTTGGTGGGTTTTTTTTAAACTGTTATTTTATTCATATGGTGATTCTAGCATGCAATTGCTTGTAAGGTGTTCTTGGGTATCTTGAGTTGCACCTATAAATTCAAATAAGAAAAAAAACGAAGTATTTTTTTTCTTTTTTAAACGTCGATCAGCTGCAAAATCAAAACTAACAGAAAATAATGTTGCAGGCCTGATCCGTGAGGCATGGACAAAGAAACCTTCGGGGAGGTCTTGCATGGTGAGTCCTGCAGTTCAGTGTGTGGCTTCTTTGAGTTTGGTTGGACCTGTTACGGGTTGTGATAAGGGGCGTTTCCAGGGTTTTATCAGTTGGGTGGCACTGGACCAAGAACAAGTCAAGGGGTGCACAGGAAATAGGTATACTGGACACGATTTTGTCATGTGTCTTATAGGTTTATTAAATAAAAATAGGTTCAAATACAAGTTTTTGTTGGAAAATGTTTTGCAAGTGGGGGGGAAATGAAAAAAAAAAGAACTGATGATTTTAATGACTTACATATTGCTGGGTTGCAGTTTATCAGTAACACAGTAAGTGATCATTTACTTAATATAAGTAGAATGGAATACAAATATTTGCATGAAAAATAAAGTAGAGAAGAATGAGAAAGCAACATAACTCATGTACATTAGAACTGGACTTTAGGAAAGTACTTAAGTAAATGTGCTAGTCACATTTCTTTGGATCCCATCAGTGGTCGCATCCAGTGGTATTGGCCATTATAAGATTTAAAGTACGATTTAAAATTTAAAGTATTTAAAGTTTAAGGACACTGGTGATCATTTCTCTCATAGGGATATGGGGATTTCTCTAGTCTGGTCAGTCCCGTGGGCTTTCTTATGCCCCTGGAGGTTTTCTTCTAGAGAAGTATGCTGGAGAAGGCCATCTACTGGCATTGAGCAGTTACATTAAGTCACGTTGTAACTCACCAACAAGTTACACTGAGAGTTCAGGTTGGTGTTACATATAACCTGTAACATTTGTCTTAATGTCAGGACCCAGTATAGCCCAACAGAGGATTACACTGTAAGAAATTATGATTATTCAAAGTAGTTTAAAAAAATATTACAAAATTTATTTTTTTTAAAGGAACAATGTAGTTTGACATAGTTCCATCGCATAGTATGGAACTGATGTACGCTGAGTTTATAGATATTGGTAATTTCATGTTGCAAGTACTTTTTAGTGTTGTAGCTAATTTGTGTTTAAAAAATAAAGTAAGGGGAGAAAAACTTTCTTTCACTTTCTTTCACTTCTCAAACTGCACACAAAAGAAGCTTTTCAAAGAATCAAGTGTGAGTATATCTCGGTAATATTTGATAATATTTATTCAAAATGTATTCTTTCTTTCTGTTTCGAAATTTATTCTATTATTCTTTATTTTTTGTTATTTTGCGTTTTCTCTACGCAGCACTTGCATATATAAGGAAGTAGCGGAGGCTCTCCAATCAGAGTTAAATGTGCTCCTGCTTGATTTGAAGAGGAAAACAAATATTAACTTAATACAAAAGACCCGGAAAACAAAACATAAAAAGAAAGCTTCTTTTTATTTATTTATTTTGGTGTTAAACTTTACAGAGAGAGAGAGAGGGAGAGGGGGAGGAGCAAGAGCGTTGGCCGGAAGTTGCGGTTCTTGATCGAAGCTATCTCGCGAGAATTCCTCGCCGACGTCAGATGACCTTTGGCACAGTTTTGTGTCTGCAGGACTGGAAGGGAGCTGTAGCTTTCGGGGTCCAAGATGAACAGAGCTCTTAACAAATCAAATCTGAAACATTTGGTAAGAATAACGCTAACACTAACTTACAGTGAGGCATTGCATTAATTGGTTAAATCAGTTTTTAACAGTAAACGCTGGTTTCTTTGCAGCAGCTACTAGCTTGCTTTATGACTTAGCTACACATTACCCGGGTCATTGTCGTTTCCAGACGCAAGTGTGCTACAAGGAATTTAAACATGTGGCAGTATTAGTTAACATAATGCGACAATAAATCTGCATACTATCTCTACTTTGTGAAATAGCTTAAAAAGGAGTTAATATTGTTGGAACGAAAGCTAGTTAGTGCTAGCCTGGCTAGCCTTATGCTTATGAAACGGTTACGAAACTGCCACTTGCAGGTGTTACCAAAGAGTCAAAATTAAAAATACCTATGTCTGGTGAGATGTGTAGGCAATAAGTGGGAGGAAAAATGTAGTTTCCTTATGTATTTTGTATTTTGGGATTCTCCCTGTTATCCAATCAGTTTTTGTTTAACCCCCCTCCCCTTCCCCTTTACATGCCCTACCATAGTTAATGAGAATTTGGAAGGGTTACTTAGAAATATCTTAATTATTTTACTCATTATGTCAAAAATAACTAGCTTGATCTAGCTTCACAGGCCAGTATCTGCCAGATTAAACCACCTATATCACCTTGAAACTGCATAGGTCCAACCTGCACCGAATAGAATAACATCGAATAGAATTCAACTTTATGGTCATTGCACATGTCACAAGTACAAGGCAACGAAATGCAGTTTGCGTCCATCCAGAAGTGCTTTAGCCGTGATATAGATATATTACAAAATATATATTAGCAATAATATAAGTATATAGATATATTACAGAAATGGGTCTGTTATAGGTATGAGGGTACAAAAATGGTTCTATTATGGGTATGTTACAATGTACACGGTATGAAGGTATGTTATGAATATGCTATAACTATAAGTATGTAGAGGCTGTAGTGGGTATACATTGCCGTAAAGTAAAAGAATTGAGGAAGTGTTTTTTTAGCATTTATTGATTGCACGGTATTTATAAAGTTTTGCAAATGTTTTGTGTTATTTTTCATGCGTATGCTATAGATTCATTATTAACAATTCTTTGGATCTGACACAAATCCTCTAAAATACATCAAACCTGATAAAAACTTGAACTCATAGTAGATTACGCCATGAAGACAGACAGCACTTATAGGTAGGTTTATGAAACTCAAATCTGTCATTTAATTTAGGTGGAAACTATAATTTTCTGTCCTGTGTAACCTTTGCGAGTGCTCTATTGTGCATTGTGCATATAATGTTTTTCACAGGAAAAAGATATTTACACTGTTCTGTGGGAACCCCTGGTTGAGTTGACATGACCTGTCCTTTTTCTCCATTTGCTGGTCTTTATCTGAATGACCTTTGCGTCACATGGCTGGTTAACTGTGTCAAGTTATGTCCAGATGAGGCTTGCAGCATCCTGTTTTACTTTGACTGAGTGAGATGCAGCCGTTTTAGAGGCTGCACTGAAAATTGTTTGCCCTCTATCCGGACATTATGCGTGCACCTTCCCATAGCATTTATTTCTAAAGATGATCTCAGACTCTGTGTCAAAATATTTCATGCACAACCATTTATTCTAAATAATGCATGTATAAACACAGGTAAAGCATTAGGTAAAAATTATTATGTAGGACATTTGCCAGTTATACAACTTTACTGCTCACTCTTGAACACATGACATTGGTCAGTTGATACTTATGACATTGGATTGTGTGGTAGAAATGAAGATAAAGTGAATTCAGCTTTTCTGCTCAACACTACTCCAGGATGATTGTGCTGTGATGATTATGGTGTCTGTGGTCAATTTTAGGTAGCAATATCTATCTTTTTTTTTTCAAATGAAAATCAAATTTGATAAGAATACAGAAATCATATGTTACCAAGCATGTATTTTATTTTTAATCTCTTTAGGCAGCAGAACCAATAAAACAGTGATATATTATCTCATTTTGACTGATTGTGTTTTCAGACTGGTCTCCTGCAGAGGTTTCAAAGCACCTTGGTCATTGCAGAGCACAACAATGAAAAATTAACTCCTATTACCCTCAATGCCATTACGGCTGCTACTAAAGTGGGAGGAGAGGTGTCCTGTCTGGTTGCTGGAACAAACTGTGCAAAGGTAGGTAAAGCTTTTGATGTGCAGAGTATGTGTGTGCGTGCATGTAAATGGAATAACTAAAATGACGACAGATTGTGTTGCCATTACGGAGCAAACGTGACGTAAATATTAGTTAAACCGATGACAAACTTGTTAAGGGTGCAATAAAAGTGGCTGATAGCAGGAAATCTGGTTCTGACCAGAGTGGTGGGGTGCTGATAAAGTTACAGACTCACTCCTGCTGCCACAGGCACAGTAGGACAGGCTTTATTCAGCACTTCTTCCAGCTCTCCAGAGCTAAAATTGATTGGGTTTAATGTAAAAGTACAATCATGGAGCGCTTAGATGGAGACTAAATTCAGCTTCCCTTCCCCCTTTATTAAACAACAAAGTAAAACAAAACGCAACAAAGGCAGGCATGGATCACCTCTGCTATTGTTGGTGTGTTTGTGCTTCGCTATTGGAGTAGGATGTTGTAATGTGTATTTTGCTGCACACGAAGATATGCACAAAGAAAGCTGGATGTCGTTTCTGTGTTTTCAGGTTGCAGAGGAAATCAGCAAAGTGAAAGGTGTGAAGAAGGTCCTGGTGGCCCAACATGATTCTTACAAAGGTGGCCTACCAGGTATTGTTGGCGCTTCTTTTTTAAATATTTGCCAGTCTCTGAGTGATGTGGTAATTAACTTGCACAGAGAGTAATAATGTATTTAATTAACCGCTCATATGGTTAAGAGATTAAGAACAGGTGTCACAGCATTCGTAGTATGCCATCTGCCTGATGTTGTTTCTGCTATCGGACTATTTATTATTGAGTGATTTGTATATATTGTGCTATTTCCTAAATCTGTAACATATTGTATTGTTAAACAGTCTAGTCTGTTTCTGTTAATGTTACTGTATTGGAGCAACTGTAACCCACACAATTTCCTTACGTATTAATAAAGTATGCTGATTCTGATTTGTTTGTTTTATTAGAGGAGTTGACTCCACTTATCCTGCAGACACAAAAGCAGTTCAACTTCACTCACATCTGTGCTGGTGCCTCAGCTTTTGGAAAGGTAAATCACAGTAGACAAATGATGCTCGTATAACTTGTATTTCTGTATTTTATTACTATTTAATTTTTTTGTCTAGTCACTAAATGAACTAATATTCTATTGTGTATATTTAATTGAAATCAGAAGCTCTTACTTGATGTTATTTTGTGAAAATCCTGCTGTGAACAAAATGCCAAGCAACATCTCTGTGAACTATACTGTGGCTGCCTTCCTCTTTTGTAGAACCTGCTTCCCAGAGTGGCTGCCAAGTTGGACGTCGCCCCAGTTTCAGATATTATTGAAGTCAAATCTTCAGATACTTTTGTTAGGACCATCTATGCAGGTAATCTTTTGTAAGCATGTTGTGATATAGAGATCTAGCATTCTCATTGAGTTACAGATTTGTTGAACTGCATCAGTTTGACTTTCGCTTTTATAATGGAAGTCAGCTTTTTTGTAATGTAGTCATCTAATTAAATGTTGGGATTAAACAGGAAATGCCCTCAGCACTGTGAAATGCAACGAGCCGATCAAGGTCTTCAGCATCAGAGGGACTTGCTTTGAAGCTGCTCCAACAGAGGGAGGGGGTGCTGCATCAGAAGAAGGTGTAGTAGCTTACAGATTTATCCTGAACACGCTTAGAAACTAGGTGAAATTTTGGATGATGTTCAACAGCACCTTATTTGTTTTTATGTTTGAAATTTGTTTGTTTGTTTGTTTGTTTTTTTATTGTTACTGGTTTGTCTGATCTGCAGTGTCTGCTTCCTCTCCGGTTGGAATTTCTGAGTGGCTGAAACAGAGTCTGACAAAGAGTGACCGTCCAGAGCTGACAAGTGCTAAAGTTGTGGTGTCAGGAGGTGTGCAAAAACTGTTGAAGTTTGAATTTGGCAAAATATTTGTTTGTAACATAGACTTGCTATTGTATAGTTTAACAATGTGCACAGTAGACTAATGGTTCCTCCTTTCCTTTCTTTTTTCCTCCCTCAGGTAGGGGCTTGAAGAGTGGAGAAAACTTCAAGTTGCTTTATGACCTTGCAGACAAAATGAATGCTGCAGGTATTCTATTCTGGGAAAGTTTGGGTCATTTATCACTTTGCTTGGTTGCTTTTTTTGGCCCCATTTTAATTGCAAAGTGTTCTTTTTCTAGTTGGTGCATCCAGAGCTGCAGTGGATGCTGGCTACGTCCCTAACGACATGCAGGTTGGACAGACTGGCAAAATTGTAGCACCGGTAGGTTAACAAAACAAACTACTTTTGATTGGTTATAGTGAAAATTAAGGTTTAAAAGGGGACAAAGTCTGTGTAAGTTTGCTTTTGACTGATGCCTGTTAGCCTTCATGTAGCAAATCACTATGATTGTGATGGCTGCTATTCCTTTTTTTTCTTTTTTAATAAAAAGGTTAACTTCCCATTATGTGATTCTGTCAGGTTACCCCAGCTGTGATTACCCACACATTAGGCCTCACAAAATATACATGATAGCACATTTCAGGCGCCTAAATGATTTAGCTGATCCATTAAAATGGAGTGCAGTGGATGTCTGGTCAGAGCCCCAGACCAGTCCAGACTGTCCAAATTAGATTTTTTTTTAATGTTATGACAAGCGTTTTGAATTTGGCTTAGTTAATTAAATACAGTCTAAATCTGGTTAGTTTATTCACCCCACCAATCTAAGAATGTTTAGTGATAAACAGTACAAAACATGTCTGTCTAGAGATTTGTATGTATATCTTAATTTTCTTATCTGACTAATTGGAATCAGTTAGAGCTGTGTGTGAAAAGGGCTCTGGCTGACTGACATAAAAGTCATTATTGTGTTATTAAGATATTAAAAAAAAAAAAAACTCCATTTGGAATGACAAACTAATTAAAAAAAATATGCTGTTTGCTTTGTGGAAATGGAAACCTGCAGTTTATGTGATATATATATATATATTCTTTTTCATCGACTGGTTGAACGTAGTCAGTCACGTTTGTAGAATGATGTTCTTATCATCTGAAATTTCCAAGTGCAACAATAACCCTGAACTAAAATATTCATATGGTATTAAAATGGTTGGGAGCGTTCTTCCAAGGAAGGTTCAGGAGATGTAGTAATGGCCGACCCTTTCCAGGCTCATCTAGACACTATGCAGCCAGAGTCCACGGCCTAGCCTTGAGCTTAAACTTCAGATCCTAAGCATGTAACACATGTAACATTTGCCTGGTTGTATTGTGCTTTTCATGTTCACAGGAGTTGTACATTGCTGTTGGTATCTCAGGAGCCATCCAGCACCTGGCAGGAATGAAGGATAGCAAGGTAAAGTCACTGGAGCGGTGTGTGCTCCATTTTCTATTTTTCTGATTTTCTTCTCTTAACTTTGTTAGTTTGTAATAAACAGAATGGAAAGTTTCACTTCTAATATTAATTTTTTTTAAAAAATAATAAAGTTGCACTTGGTGTTCTCTGGTGACTTAACATTATGATCCAAAAACATGTTTACCTGGTATGGTTACGCTCAAAATACCCACTGAGATGATTTTGATCTTTGCTGTGGGTTTTAATTGTTTTTGTCTTGTTTATATCATGAATCTTTTATGTTAGCAGTGGGAGGAAAAATTCAATACATCTCAAATGCATAAATAGAATGATATTTTGCTTGGCGATGTTGGATCGATACAGGGACATCAAATATTGATATTTTAATAAATAAATTAAAATACTACGAACAACAGGCCTCATCTCGCCTGATAGACGGCATCCTTTCTGCAAACATTTGGAGTCTGATTTGGAGTGACTGCAGTCGCTCCCAGAGAGAATGCTGAACGTCTGCAAATAGTTATCATCTAATTTATAAATGCAGACAGATTGATTCTGACTGATGGTAACATGTTGGCAGTCTCTTTCAATGGGCATCGCTCGACGGGACTCTGCACAACTGGCTACCAGCTTGTTTGTATTTTGGTTGTATTCTTGTGGAACATGAAGAAAAAAAGAAGGAAAACGAATTGCAAGAATTGCAAAACGTTCAAAATTGTGTCAGGAGTGAAGCATCATATTAAAGTCTGCCCGTTCACAACTTTGTTTTTTAAACAATCCGTTTTCTGTGTCCATTGTGAAAACTAAAGTAAAATCTAAAGAAACATAAATGTAACATTTTGGTTGTTTTTGTCTCTTTTTTTCCCCCCACTTCAGACTATTGTTGCTATCAACAAGGACCCTGAAGCTCCTATTTTCCAGGTGGCTGACTACGGTTTGGTAGCCGATCTTTTCAAAGTAAGCCTCTGGGATTGATATGGCTATAATGATGTCACTATGATCCCACATTAGGAAGCAACCAAGCAATGCCTGGATTTACTTTGTATGTTTCTCGAGTCGTGAGTGATAGCCAGAATATAACATTTGCTCTCTCCTGGATAAATTTTGCATGATGCTTTATTCCACCTAATGGAAATGTGCAACCGTTGAATTATTAAATTCTTGAATTAATCTGAGGAGAGTGCAAGCTATAACTCTCCTGATATCAGAAGATATAAAAACAGATCAATAGCTTACAGAAGTTGGCTTCAGTGTGGTTTTAAAGCCTCTGCTTGCCAGGCCTCTTATATGCTCAGTTGCGTTCAGGTGTCTAGCTGATACTTTGGGATGGCGAGCCAGGTGTACTAGCATGACTCAGTGGAGTCCAGTGCTGCCTGCAAAAGTCTGTTTTCATTTGTGTCCTGGTGATCATGTTTTATTTAGGTCCTCAGTAGTGCCTGAGCAGCCCAGGTGTCCTGACCAACTCTGTAGCAGTGATTAGTAATAATAGCTTGTGGCAGCAGAGTTGCGACCTACCGGGCAATGAGATCATCTTACATCTGATCGTTCCACAGATAACTGATTAAAATGGATAGGCTTTCTACTACTGCCTCCAAATGGTGAATTGATACCCAGCTGGGTAGTGTAGTGGTAAGACTACACACCTTCGGAGTGGGAGTCACAAGTTTGATTCCCACCCGGTATCCAGTAAGGGTCCTGCCTATGCTAGAAACCAAGCCCTGGAATGTCTGCAGCCTGTCCGCAGTTCGGACACACGATTTTCACTACATGTTGTACTCTGATTCTGATGTGAAAGTTGCTCAGCTCACCAGAACAACAATTTTAATAGCCTCGCACTTATATTTAGCAGTTAAGAGGCCTTAGAATCTGTTTTTTCTAAACTGTACAGACTACATTATCAGGGTTGTTATTTATTTTTTAGGCCAGAAGTCTTTCTGAATTCATCATTGAATGTTTCAGTATCTGCAGCCTGGTGTACTATTGATAAATTTCCGAGTACCAACATGCAGCTGAGAAATGTAATGCAATGCATTTGTTGAACAGTGCTAGTGCGAAATAGTGGACCAACACTAAATGTCTTCACTGTTTTTCTTTTAAGGCTGTTCCTGAGATGACTGAAGCTCTCAGCAAGTGAAGAGAGACAAACTCCCACCAGAATCTGAGAACGACCAGTCTCCACCTTAAGAAATATTTAAAGCTGCGAGTCCTGCTTGCAGAGAATTTCATCATCTTCTCTCCGTTACTCTCAGCAAATACATTGTACTTACCTTTTGGCTGGAGGTTTCCTTTTTTTGCTTACGGTAGCACATGTGTTATTTGTATGTAACTTTCTGGGACATTAAAGGAGATCTTTGGAAATTCTCAGCCCTGTGATTCCTTCTAAGATGTAGCTCTTCGTGCTGACTTAGAGGTTATGTGACTAATGACATGCTCTTAGAAAGTTTATTTAATTGACACTAATGACTTGTTTTATTAACTTGCCATGTTTTTGACTTTATTGGGTTCTTTTTGCAATGATGTCTTTCCATGATCAAGATAGAAAGTGCCTGTTGACAGAACAATAAACAGACTTTGCAATATGGTGGCAAATCTGAGAGGTTCATGCTATTCTGTCCTCTTCAGCATTTTATTCTAGCTTTCGAGTCCCTCGCTGTTTTTGAGCTGCGACTAGATGACCAAACCCAATCTGAAATATTTACACAACTTCCAAACATTAAAGTAATACAAAGAAAAAAAGATGGACCTGAATTGTGTGAAATATGTCATGTGTAGGTAGGTTTTCAGTTAGCTTGTCGAGTGATGGTCATGCCATAGTTTGCAAAATCTCAGACATTGACTCAGCTGGGTTTGGTCGGTTTCCAGTCATGGCATCTGGATAAAAACTCAACACGAATCATCCATCAATCAAAAGGATTCTGCACTCTCTTCACTCACAGAATTTAGATTAAAAATGTTAACGCAAATATAGAAACGGATTAGAAAGAAGATCCAATGGTACCCTGCAGCAGTCCATCAAAGAGGACTTTTCTTTATGAGTTTGGAGATTCTAGACTGACAAAACGGCTCATATACATATTACACTCAGAAAGAAACTTTCACTTTATATCTCAAATCAGTCCCTACGCCATTATCTCCACATCTACAAAGTGTATCAGAGGAACTAAGCCCTCAGCACCATCCTCTCACTGGTTTCATTTCCTAGAAATCAGACTTTAATGTATCAAAAGTGATTTTCAGTTTTGGACAAAAGCCCCGTTGCTGGTTTCTTTTAGTAAAAGTGTTTTTATGAGTCTCAATTCCTGATAAGTGTTGCCTGATAACAAGTCTGCTTCCCTCTCTCATCCATGCCCTTTGTTTGTGCTGCTCCCACGGGTTCATCCTCTCAGCTCCAGTAGTACAAAGAGGATGTCAGACATACAGTTTATGTGCCAGTGACTCCCAGCAGCGAAGTTTGGGAATTTAGTAGAGCAATAATTTTTGTGGCTGAAATAAAGAGCGAGTCCTGTGAAGTTATACATTTTACAGGCTCTTATGTCTCTGATAGACGGTTGATTTGAGTATCTACTGGCCCCATCATCCTATACTTCTCCTCTAGGAGAGGCTCGTTACCCTGCAGATGGATGACTGTCTTGGAGTTGAGTCCGACTCTGCTCTCCTGGTTCCTCTTGTTGTAGATGTTGACCCTGTGTTCCAGCTCGGGGCTGGTTTTCGTGGAACCTGTTGGGCTGGGTGGTTTCAGGTTGACGGGGTCGAGGCCCTTTTGTGTGAGACACGAGTCCTCAGACAGAGAAGAGAGCAACTCCTGCACCACAGCGCTGGGGCTCCTTCTCGGCTGAGTGCCCAGAGCCAGAGGGCTGCTGTAGGGCGGAGGGTAGCAACGTTGGTCGCTGTAGTCTGTGGACGTGGAGGCCTCGCGCACCGTGGAGCTGCAATCCATGGTGGAGCCAAGTGTGTGGCTGCTGATGCTGTGCTGACGGGTGCTGAAGCTGGCACGGGACACTGTGGTTGTGGAGGCTTCGCTGACCGAGCTGCCTGTGCGCTGCAAACGGCTGGACGGCACCGCTTCGGCGCTTACCAAAGAGGGCGGTAGCTGACTCGGGTTGTTAGGCAGGTGCACATCTATGGCTGCTGTTGTAATGACTCGCGCTGGGTCTGGGATCCCTGTGTCTACAAAATAAGACAATGTGTAAGAGCCTGAAATATTGTGGTGCCACTTTGATTGAAGAAAGAGTCTGCTGAAGCTTACCACTGCTTGGCTCACTGTAGTACTGGCTGATATAGTTGTTCATGTCATCTTGACCATGATGATCTAAAAAGACAAAAGAGGAAAAATGGAATTCAGAGTGAACGTGGAAGCTGATCTGTAGTCCAAACTAAAAGCATGGACTACAGATTATTTGTTTGTTCATTCAATGTTAATTTGCAATTGATCACAATGCCTAAAAATTTTACATCATCATAGAATTTTATTATTACAGATCTGTCATTCAATATTTTCTTCATCTTCTTTTCAATTTCCAAAAATCATGAATATAGTTTTCTTGACATTAAGGGACAATTTATTAACATCAAGCTACATCATAAGAATTTCAACTACTTTGAAATTGCATAATTGAAATTGTGTATGACTGGTGACTTGGAATACAATAAAATCTAGACACTCACTAACCAATAATTTATTGAGTCCAACTGTTCAGCTTCTGGTAAACGCAAATATCTAATCAGCGAATCACATGACAGCAACTCACATTATTTAAGCATGTGGAAACAAGACGAACTGCATAGTAGACACAAACTGTTCACACACTAAAAAATATAGAAATTTCTCTGGCAGATAATGAAAAAGCTGGAACCTTTCTCTATTTTAATTGTTATTGCTCATCTAGTACTTAATGTAGTGTAGTATGAATGGCAGTGGGGGAGGTCTTTATCAGTAGGAAAAAGTGTAAAACTTAAATACAGTTAAAAGCCCAAAATCTATGCCCTCCTTCACATTTTCAAAACATGTTCACTGGGGCCGGATTGGAGTCTTTGCTGGGCCGATTATGGCCCCCGGGCCTTATGTTTGACACCAGTGCTTTAATTTAAATGAAAATAAACTCTTTCAAGTACTTGTTTTATGTGACAAAACAGTCCAAATTGAAAAGGTGATCATCTTACAATCACATAAAACATAAATCAGGAAAATGATTTTATTACAAAATATGAATTTAGCAAATGTTTTATACTTTTTGGTTGAAATATTATTACCACTGAACAACTAATCAGTAATTACTATTAATATATTAGCTTACAAATTATTTCAGCTCAATGGTAATGAACACTTTTGGTGTGTGGAAATGTTTCACAGATAGTAAATGAGTCAAACAGTTTCTCTTAAGTGCTTTCCAAGGTCCCAAAGGACCATCACCAGATGATCAATACCACATGAGTATATGAGGTTCAGGCCCAGTTAAAAGGTTGTCTGAGTAGAAACACTGTGGCTCAGATGTATGATAGATCGCACTGTGATTTATAGCTTTGATAAAGGAAAAGCCTCAGTGTTTGGAGCCCTGACATCACCTGTACTGACAGTGCTTTGTTGCTTTTAAGTCCTGTAAGTTATGACCTGTCACTGTGTGAAAGGTTTATAGTCCATCTATGTGCGGCACCAGAATTTTGATGTGGACTCTGAGCTGAACGTTTTTGAAAACAGGACACTGACACTGTGTCGTGTATGTTGGCCACGATTAATGGCCCAACACTCCACCATGAAGAGCGGAGCAATGTTCAAGGTTTTTGAGTCAGAAGGGATTTCTTTCAAAATTTCTAACCAGCCCAAAGGTTGGCCAGGTTCTTTTAGTGTACAAATTCCCCCTTCTCCATGTGTAAGCATGGACGTGATTTACCACGGAAAGCGCAGCCTGGACTCCTTCCCATGCACACAGGTCGTTGATAACTTGTAATACAAAGAGCTTGGGTATTCTGGACAGTTACCTGCAGCACCCCCAGGCTCTCTAACTTTGTTTGGCCTGTGATGCTCAGAGGCCCCAGGGGCCAGACCGTCCACCTCCTGGAAACTGCTGCTCTGTTTACCCCACATATGGTGGATCTGCATGGCTGCTTCACGCTCGGCAACAAGATCCAGGTCCTGCTGAGCCAGGTGGGCCCTGAGCTGCCTGATTTCAAACTAACAAAAGAAAAAGAGATGAGAGAAAAGGACAGAAGAATTTTAAAATAAGACACACAAGTGTTTTGAACACAAACAGTCTTTGTCTTCATTTCTGGATTGAAGTGGAGAACACAGTGATGTTCACTGTTTTATTTTGGTAATGTGACTTAAAACAATGACAGAACCGCAACCCCATATATTGCTCTGAGGTATTGCATAGTGCTGATTATGTGATATCCAGACTGCAGCAAAAAGATTATGCATATCGATTGTCTTATCATCTTTGTCCTTTTGAGTGCAGATTTATTATTTTAGTGCACATCACTTTGCTGCCCTCTGCTGGTCAGACACAGCTATAAAGTTGCACGAGGGATAGAGAAGAGATAAGGACACATACGGCCTGTTCTTGGCAGATCTGGGTGAGTCGATCAAGCTGTTCCTCCCTCACAGCCTTGGCCTTCTCATACTGTTGGATCTCCAGCTCCATTTCCACCTTTACTTGCAGGACGTAGGCTGGAAGAAAAGGACATATTACACTCAGTAAGATATTTTTATCTTGTAAATAAAAGCCATCATATTTTCAAAGTTGGTGACAGATGACATGGACTACTACATGCAAAGCTTGTGTAAAAAGATCTGTATGTTTTAAGAGAAGATTTGAAAATATTTTTGGAGTGCTTTAGATTTCACAGCATCATTTGAGTGGTTGGTGTAGGTGCTGACAGCTGACTTGAATCAGAAGTGTTTTTTTTAAAAAAAAAAAGTATCTCTTAGAAAAACTATAAGAAAGGACATGAACATGAAAAAAGGATTTATTTATTCTCTCTTAATGAAAATACTGAAAAAATGATCAAATTATTTGCCTATAGTGGCTTTTCTGTAAGTACTGAATCCATTATCGCATATTATGTCCTTCTACTATCATTACTGGTAAAAATAATAATAAAAAAATGATAAAAGTCTCAAGTGAGCCAACAACCTGCAGATTAAAGAGGCTGATACCACTGGGTGCACTATGCATTATCTAACTGACAGTAAAGGACAGGATGTAGGGGACACCAGCCCCTCCCAGCCTTACCGTCAATGATCCTCTTAACCCTCCAGATCCGCAGCGTAACGATGAGACCGATAGCATCCCAGGGGCTGCTGGGGCCATTGGCCACTGTGGAGGCCACCATGGGGGCCAGAGAGAGTACGATGACAGCTCCATCAAACACCTGAGAAAGTACACACACACACACACACACACACACACACACACACACACACACACACACACACACACACACACACACACACACACACACACACACACACACACCAGGTTACTGCTATACTGCTCTGAGCTTATGTAGTTGCCAGTCTGAGCTATGACATTGAAGGAATGACACTGCAGTGAAAGAGGGCCCCAAGTCAGGACTAATGGGACTCACGGGAGCCTACCTCTACTTTGTTCTCGATGTAATCCCATATCCCCAACACCACGATCCTGAACACGGTCTGAGACAGTAGGAATGGGGGTGGGGGGCAGAGATAGGGACAGTGAGCAAGTTACAAAGGAGCAAGATGGACGAATACAATCACAGCTAAATTGAGAGAGAGAGAGAGACAGAGAGAGATAGAGTGCAGTCTGTGGTCATTGTCAATAATAAACGGGACATTTCATCCCCTCTTTTATTCTTTCAGTGCGAATTCATCAGTTGTATTCACACGCAGCAAGAGCAAAAATTAGAGGCACCGCACTATCTCCTTCTGCTGACACAGCAGCGACTGCGGAGAGCAAACAAACCTCCATCTTCTGCCATTCTGAACAAACTCCACAAACCAGTCAAACTGCTGAATCCACTGCTTCAGAGTAACACTGAGGGGTTCCCTCTGTTGACTCCAGCGAAACAAAAGTTACCACTCAGATGGTCAAGTTTAAGAAACTAAGACAAATGCGGCTGGCTCTGAGGAAAACGGTGATCAATACAATACAATGAACTTACCTGGGGCCTCGAAATTATTTAAAACTGGCAGCACAGAAAAGCCCGAAGGGTTCAGTTTAAAAACAAATGCCGCAGATCAATCGAACAACCTAAGAAGGAACCGGGCGTGCCAGCTTTAACAGCAGTGGTTATACGTGCACATTCAGGGTACGTGTGCACGATTTTAAATCTTTTATATATGAGCGCGATAAATGGAGGTGTGCTCTTGTTCACCTGCACTAATCACAATCTAATCATGCCGTGACAGAGGGCATCGGGCATTTCATGGCGTTATTAGTATTGTAATGAGAATCTGCCAGTGTAACTCACTTGCCCACACATACTGCACAACGTAGCATTAATCAAGAGGCAGCTGCATCAGCTGTAAGTGAGACTGTTGTTTTGCGTCGAGTGGAGGAAGACTCACCTCAGTGAAGAACACAGAAAGAATGGCCAGGCTGATCCAGTGGATGATGCTGGCAAACTGGAATGCATTATTAACTAAAGGGAATAAAAAAAGAGAGGAAAAAACTGATCAGGAGATAGCTGTGGTTAAAGGTTGATGCTGGATTTTGTTAGGAATATAACAAACAACCTGCAGTGTACATGCTGCATAACACTGACAGGTTGCAGTAAATCTGTGGAAAACGCAACTGAAGAATGAGGCATCATGACAAGTATGAAACCAGTGCATACTGTGCATGCACGCGCCTTCTTTCTATTCATCAGGCTAATTGTGGACAAGCTCAAACAGCACTACGCTGTCAGCTGAAGCGCTTCTCGTCACGCCCCACGTCTTCCCCATCTGTCTCTGTTTGCTGTGCTCAGTGATCTGTCTATCAGTCAATTCATCTTCCTCCAGTCCTCCCCACAATCACCCGGCAGCCGACTCCGCGTTGCTCGATTCCTTTGTCCGCTATCTCCCTTCATGCATTTGTCTCACTTTCCTTTTGTCTGGTCAGTGAGTCGGTCCCGGGGGAACAGTAAAGACCTGAATGCATTTGGATATTGCTGGTGTAAGACCATGTGTGTTAGCCCTCTGACATCAAAAAGGCCAACGCTCCCGACTCTCTGCTCATGACAGATGAGGATGTCTCCACCGAGCCAGATAATGTAGATAAAAGGTGATACTGGGGTGAGATGGGTCGGACTGGAATTTCAAGCACCTGCCATTCAGTGTTAACTGTGGAATACTAATGGAAGGTTTTTTTCCCCCCAGACCGTGATTGATCAGAGCCTTGGGTCCCAGAACAGATCATAAATGACACTCTCTCATTACACAGTAGATTTACGAGATGAGGTTAGCAGCGATTTAGTTTCTTTGCAAAAACAAAAACTTGCCTGAAATGTATTCTAGTCAAAGTTCTTTACTTATAAAATAATATATTATACGATTTAAAAAATACTAATAAATATATATTATCATTGTAGTTTTGACAAGGATTGCTTAAATTCACATTTACGTCACAATGATTTTCATTGATGATTCATTTTATGCAAATGAGGGTGTATCCAGTTTTTAAAAAAAAATCCCAGCCACATTTTCCCCTCATTTTTCACTCACACTGTAACAGCTTGGTGTCTATGAGCAGCTCCAGCAGCAGCAGCACCACCACCAGAATGACACAGGCCACTAGGAAGCAGTTGAAGCCTGCCGACAGCAGACAGACCTGCCACAGCGCTGCCCTTCGTCCACAGCATGGCTTCAGCCAGTTTGACCTGAGTGGAGGGGGAGCAAGGCGGTGTGAGACACAGAAAGGCAGAGAAGACACGCCGTGAGTCTCGCTGAACAGAACTCAGATCTGACGGGAACACTCAAGGTCGAATCAATAAAACACACGGAACATCAAAATTGAGCAAATTTGTAGTGTATTCAACCTTCTCAGTTCAGCATTCTCCTAAAATGTTTTTCAGCAGAGGGCACTATTCCTCATGTACGCCATAAAAAATGCAAGAAATGAATGAACGAATTTACAGTCTTAGATTTAAGAATTTTAAAAAGTGAATGTGAATTATAAATACACAGTTCGCTAGGACTGAAATGATATATTAGTATGAAGAAATCGTAAGTATGAATTAAAGGGTGTCCTTTCCCTCAGTTCCTCTTAAAACTTCTCTTTCTGGCTTTTTCTGCAACCTTTCCTTCAGTTTTTAAGGTCTGTTTTTTTCTGCCATCATTAAGCAGTGTAGTTAAATCAATACCAGTCACTAATTGTAGACAGTAAAGATATATTTAGTGCTAAAACATCAGAGCACCAAGAAAGGAGGTGAAAGGTCACTCAAGTTTAAATTGAAATTCTTGTCTCTGCTTTTCACTGCTTGAGAAGGCAAAACTTTCTTTCAGGAAACTGTCTAGCTTGTTGACTTTTTTTGTTAAGAGCCTGGCTGAAAGTTAACTTCTTGGTTCCCTCGTGTTTGAGCTCTGTATGACTGACTGGTTCAATAATGTAGCTCTCCTGGTACAACAGTGGGGCTGCACTTGCACCATTTGGAGGATGCACATGACACATATACACGCATGACGCAGATGTTTTCTTAACTAAATGACAATTTCTTCAACTTTGTTTTGTTCTCAGCACAAGAATTGTTTCTCCTCTCATACCTGCCTGCGCGTTTGAGAGTGAAGTAGAGGCAAAGCTTGTATTAGTTGGACTGCCCGATCCCGGCTTTGATGCACTTTACATGCTATTATTCCCACTGGTGCCTTATACAGCCATCTCCACGGTGATATATGAACACTCCATTAGTCTGGAGTGTCCCTAGTGTGCTTCTTCTTTGCACAGGTACATTGTGGCTGAAGATAAGTGTCACACTTGCCTTAAATCCACCCTTGAGCTCCATTTCAAGTTTTTCCAATCAGAAACTGACCTGTTGAGATGCGTAGGGAGTTATGGGCGGTAAATATTGATACATTTGCAGGAGCCACACAGGGCTTTTCCAATGCGTGTACAGTCATGCATCCAACCAGGCACGCTAACCAGAGGTACTCTAAACAGGAAAGTGTGTATGCGCACACACGGGGTTGCCATCTTTTTTCACAAGCATCACTGAGAAAGGCAGTGCTGTCCTTTGAAAATAACCACTATCTGTTGTTACCTGTCCCCCATAGGAGTAAAGCTACGGGCAATGTCTGTCAGAGGAGAAGAGAGGATGCAATTTATTCTACTCTTTCCTTTGCTTGAGCTCAGAATGAAGGAGGCAGACACTGAGAGAGAGAAAGCGGGGTGCAGCCGGTTCAAAGGCATTGGGATTCATCCAAAAGAGAATCAGAGAGAGAGCCAGAAAGGAAGGAGGGGCAGTTGGAACAGGAAGAATGAAAACGAGAACAGAGAAAGATACAAATTTAGTTCAAGGATTTTTCTCATTTTTAGGTCCTTTTTGTAATTTTGGCCATCAGTCCTATAGATAGATTTTTTTGCAGACAAGAACAGCAGCATTGTTCATATCTATTTTTACCTTCAGAATCAATTATATACATAAATTAGCTGTAATGGTGACTTATTTGCAGCCTGTATGACTGACTGCTGTTGTTTCTTAGACCTTTTGTTTTTTCATTTCCCTGATGCTTCCGTTTCAGAAATGGCTTTCGTAGTAGTACACGGTTGTCTTTGAAAGTGGGAAGAAAGAGGCGATCCTGAGCAGTGCTGCAGTTTTGCAGTTACAGCTCTGGTGTAGCACAGCTTCATATCCTTTCTATCCTTCACCAAGGTCAGCAGAGGGGCTGGAGCTTGGCCACACTGTGCCACTGCTCTCCCAGTGGCTCTCGGCCCTCTGCAACAACCCTCTGTACCAGCCAATACTAACAGATTAGTAGCTCAACACCTGAGGTGACAAAGAGGTAGTTCAGCATAACGGTATCATTAGCAAATACCTCGGAGACTTTCCCCAGCACCAATCCGTTCCCAGGGAACAATGTCAAACCCCATCTGCCAGTGGAGAAGAGCCAAGAAAAAAAAAGAGAAAGATTTACCTAATGATGTGCCTCGCACACAGTCACAGGACATTTGTGCACCATTAGTTAGATAGAGTGAGATAGAATGAGCAACACACACGCCAAGAGAGACACCTCACTTATCTTCATGTTTGAAAAGCATGATTTAACTCATACTGTGTGGAATCATAATTCATTCAGACCTTTCCCACAAGCCAGGCAGAAAAGGTATTAATTTAATAAACCTGTAAAGAAAAACCCTGTCTGGAAGCAGAGTAAATGGCAGTGATGGATTAGCCCAAGCTCAGAAACTTAATTTTAGGGAAATCGCTTTAAACCTTGAACACTGAGAACCTGAAGTATTTATGAGGAAGTGAGGCTTCAGTGATGGAGCAAGCCAAGGAAGAAAATCACCTCACTCTCTTGCGGGGTCAAGTCAGGTTCAGACCAAATGAGTAATACCTCAAGGATTTCTCATGCACGCATATAATAAGAAAAAGAATTGGCCACATCCTCTTTTTTTAGTTGTGTGCGTATTTGTCACACTTAAAAGTTTCTGCTCGTTAAGCGAGTTTTAATGCTTCATAACCCAAGTAAATAGAAAATACAGTTTTTAAATGGTAATTTTATATATTAGGGGGAAAAATGCCCCCTAAACCTAATAACTGGTTGTGCCACCCTTAGCAGCAAGAACTGCAATCAAGCATTTGTTATAACTGGCAATAAGTCTTTCAGATCACTGTGGAAGAATTTTGTCCAACTCTTTCTTGCAGAATTGTTTGAATTTAGCCACTTTGGAGCGTTTTTGAGTGTTTTGGGGGCCAATATAGGATGATGGCAAAGCATCTCAATCAGATTTAAGTCTCCAAAAGCTTTATTTTGTTTCATTTCTTTTTTTCCCTTCAGCCCCTGGTGGCCGGACATTCTCTTTCAGGGTTTTATGGTAGAGAGCAGAATTTATGGTTTCAAGTTGTCCAGGTCCTGAAACAGCAAAGCAGCCCCAGACCATCACACTATCACCACCATGCTGGACTGCTGGTATGATGTTCCGTTTATGAAATACTATATTAGTTTTAATCGAGATGTAACAAGTCTCAAACCTGATAAAGTTCAATTTTATCATCAAGATGTTGTTTTTTTTTTGGGCAAATGTGAGACGAGTCTCTGTTTTCTTTTTGCTCAGCAGTGGTTTTCTCCTTGGCGCTCTCCCATCAATGCCATTTTTGCCCAGTCTCTTTCTTATTATTGAATCATCAACTCTGACCTTAACAGAGGCGAGGCTTGCAGTTCTTCAGATGTTGTCCTGGGTTTTTTTGTGACCCAAATGAGTCATTATTGAGTTGAGAATTATTAAGTAACTTTGGTAGGCTGGCCACCCCTGGGAAGGTTCACTATCAACCACTGTTCCAGGTTTCCTTGCTGGAGTCCCAAAGCCCTAAAAATGGCTTTGTAACCCTTTCCTCCTCCCCCCCACTCCCACCCTTATTACTAATGGTAGTTAATGATTTAACAAGGGAGAGCATTTACTCTTTTTTTCTTTTTTTAAACAAAGGAGCAGTTAAGTTTTTAAATCATCATTTAAAAACTATTTTGTCTTTACTTGGGTTTTCTTTGTCTAAAATTAAAATCAGTTTGATGATCTGAAACATGCAAGTATGACAAATCTAAAAAAAAGAAGTGCCTTGTATGTGCACAGGGAAACATCATGTGTATACTTTAAGGGACACTGTGTACAGAGGAAATTAAAGAAATAAAGATGCGGGGTAGCATGAACTGTGGACAGGTTTATAAAGACATCAATGTACCAGTGGCTGCAGCGGCAAAAGATCGAAGGGAGTCCGGCAGCAGCGGCGAAAAAGGGGATTAGATCATAAGATCGATCAATGCTGTACATGATGCTGGCTGCAGAATGGCCACTATAGTAGCAACAAAGTAGACAAAGACGTTAAGCAGAATGACTGGCACTGATGAAAGTGTCTGGTTGCTCTGCTGGGGCCCATTCACACAGATGGGACAGCGTTTTGGCTCCATCCCCAGCTAAGTAACTCTCACTGAGATGAGGATGCTAGGAGCATGTCTTTTATTATACTGTCTCCAGTAATTGAGACAAGATAAAATACAGCGTAAACTCATCAGGTACAAGTTAGATGGTAATTAAATAAGGGAAGTGGTGCTTTATTTGTGTGTATAAGTTTGTAGGGTAGGAGAGAAGGGGGGAGGCTGCAAATGGGAAAATTTATCCAGAAGGAATGAGTGACTATGAGCTCCTCAAAGGTATTGATTAATTGATTACAGCACACACACGCACACACTCATAAAGGGAAGCAATAAACAACTGCAAACATTAAGCACTAATATACAGTTGCTCTTGATGCTGTCTTGTAAATTACCTTCTGAAACTCTTGACTGGCTATTCAGTGAAAATAAAATAAGGACACCAGGGTGCAGAGCGGTGACATTTGCCATAAATTCACCATTAATTATGATTTAGGTCTAAAATACATAAAGTGTCCATTCAATACCAGGCCAAGACCCAGATCACTGCCTAGTGGCCATTCAGAATGAATGAATGTGACCACTGGTTTCAGGTTACGAGCACAGAACATGAGTTTAACCAAACAGATGCAGTATTTGCTCCTTAGATTAATTTTATAAAGCTTCTGGGATGTGTGTCTATGAATTAAATGACTTACAAATCATCAAAATCATCTATATTTCATTGAAAATAGTACACACAGATATTAAATGTTGAATCTGAGACAAAATTATTTTGCCTTCAAGGCTATAAAACATTTAACAGTAGAAAGTCTCATGGCTAATTAGGTTAATTGGTAACAGGTCAGTCACATACCTTCATTGACCTTTCTTTAACCCACTAGGGCCACCATGGTAACAAAGAGACAGACAAATAACTCTTTGTTTTCTTTTTTTTACATCCACACCTCAATTAGTTACAAAAAGAGCAGATAAACTGACAGAGAAAGATGTCACCCTCTCTGCTTTCTCAATAAATAAACACTGGGGAAGGTTAATCTCTGAAGTGTAGTGGTTTACAAATTATCCTAACAAAAGGTGGATCCCCTAATTTGGTCTTGTGAGGAAACCAGAGTACCCAAGGAGAACCTGTGTAGACATGGGGAGAACACACAAACTCCAGATGGTGGATTCAAACCTAGGGCCTTCTTCTTGTGAGACAAAAGTGCTAACCACTGCCCCACCGTGACGTCCAATAATGAGTTTCAACTGTTAAAATGATTTGTAAATTATCAGCCCTGCATCAGACTGTAAACCTGTCCTAGTCGTGCCCTGCCTCTCGCTCAACGATAGCTTGGATAGTTACCAGCCCACCCATGAGCCTGAATTGAATAAGATGGATGGAGGGATGGATTTGTTGATAACTGGATTCTGCATCCTAACATCTTTGTGCTTACACATGTGCATTGCACATACAGCTGTATGGATACTTTCATCTAAGTGGTTATGTTGATATCCTATGTTCTGGTTTAAGTTGCAGACATCGTGTGGATCTATCTGACAGCAAGACATTTTTGAAGTGCTGCTTGACTCAGATTGTCTGTCTCCTCTCAATTTCTCTCGCCCTGCTCAAATAACTATATAGCCCTGTGGTTCCTCCTCTATAAACTTGAACCAATTCGCACCAATCTGCTGAACTCAGCAGGATCGGACAGGGGAAAATGGACCACAACCGTGTGCGCCTGCAGGCTACTCCACAGCAGCACTGAGAAGACTTAATCTCATTCAGGCTCTTCAAGCACTCTGCTTTACACCTATCTCTTAGCTTACTTTTTTACACTTAAAGAGGCATTTCATAATAGATACGATACAGAACACTGATTTTTTTTTTCATACTTGAGAACTTCAGTTTCCTGAGAAAGCACTGCCCAGATTTATTGAATATGAAATCAAATGCCTACTTACAACCTGTAAAATGCCCGATGAGTCATCAAGTCATGTCTTATTAGAACCAAAAGAAGGAAAGAAACCCTGAAAGAAGAAACCAGCTAAGCAGCAAATCACCTTAAGTGCTGCTAGTAATATCTTACAAGGTAAAAACCAAGGTAAAAAGATTTATTCAAGATTTTTAAAAAATATGGGTTTATTATTGAATCATATACTACTAATAGACCAATACAGATAATTATTTTAAGAATGTAAAAATTATCATATGTATACATCATATAATAAATTCTTTGTACTTCATATTTTATAACAAATACCTAGTAGCAAGTTTGACTTTTTATTACTTGTGGCATAGATTCAACCAGATGCTGGAAACATCCCGTGATGATTTTGCTCTATGTTGGCATGATAGCATCACACAGACACTGCAGATATGTTGGTATGAGATATCTCTCATTTCACAATGTCACAAAGGTACTCTATTGGATTGAGATCTGGTGACTGTGGAGGCCGTCCGAACACGGTAATCGCATCATGTTCAAGAAACCAGATTGAGATGATTTGAGCTTTAGGACATGAATCATTGTCCTCCTGGAAGAAGTCATCAGACGATGGGTACACTGTAGTCAGCAACAACACTCGGGTAGGCTGTGGGATTTAAATGATGCTCAGCTGATATTAAGGAGCCCAAGGTGTGCCAAGAAAGTATCCCTCAAAACATTACACCACCATCACAAGGTTAAACAGCTAATACAAGGCAGGATTCTGCATTCAGAGATCCTCTTCTGCATACCTTGGTTGTAACGACTAGTTACTATTGGCTTCCTATTAACCCAGAGCAGTCTGGTCATTTCGCTCTGACTTCTGTCATCAACATGGCACTTTCATCCAGAGAACTGTGGCTCACTGGATATTTTTTCTTTATCATTCTCTGTAAACTCTGTGGTTTTGTGATAACATCCTAGTAGCTCAGCAGTGAAATACTCAGCCCCCATTCGGCCCCAACAACTATGCCATCATCGAAGTTTTTATCTTTTGTCCTCATTGAGCAGGTCATCCCAAGCATGTCTACATGCCTACATGTATTGAGTTGCTGACATATTATTGACTAATTAGATTTTTGCAACAACAAGCAATTTAATGAGTGTACCTAAAAAGTGGCAAATGGTTATGCATGATGTACTGTAACTAATACATCATGACTGAGTGGTTCGAAACCCTCTGACTTGAGCATGACACTACTTCTGCATCACCTCAAGCATTTTTTTTCCTGCATTATGTTGTGTAAAAATCATTTTATGACTGATGAACTGATACTGTCCGAAAAATATTATTGGTCTGCTTCTTTTTGCATGTGTCAATAAGTACAGTTAAGGACCTAGCATGTGTGTCTGGTGTGCCACCTGCATCCTTCTAACCTTCTTTGGGAAAATCCATGCAGCTTCTCAGTATAACCAGATATTTCCACTGGTTTCGGAAAGCAATCAGCTATCATCACTTCACTCCATGGTACAGCCTAGCAGAAGGGGCTCGGCAATAGTCCCAGCCAGAGAAATGGGCCACAGATACCAAGCAAATGGAGATGGATGGGGCTCCATGTGCAGAGCAGCAGACAAGCTGTCCCTGATAAATGGTTTTTCACCAGGACACTTGATCTCTCTCGCTCTCTGCCTAAAAAGCAATCTCACACTTTGCATGTCTGTGAATATTAACAAACCCTCAAACCCTGCACTCAAATGTCATCTATTGTGTCGCACATGGTGCCAGGCAAGAGAGCCAATTTGATAGAGAGGACTGTTACTGTGTGTGTTTGAAATAGAGTCAGAGGGAAGAGAAAAAAAAAGAGAAATCCTGTTCTCTTTTCAGACATCCATCAACAAAGAACAGGTACAGTATGGCTCTGGTGCCAAAGCCCCATGACATATTGCTGCTGCCAAGCTTCACACTAGACTCTGGCAGTGTACTTCATAGCTATATTCTACAGTCTGGATTTTTTTAAATTATTACATCTTATTTCAACCTTGAGCACTTCAACCCTGGGCTTTTTTTTAATAATGTGCAGTTTGACATGCTGCTATATTAATGCATTTTCATGGGGAGAAAGAGGGTGGAGAGCTTTAATTCAGGCAGTAAATAAAGATTTTGTTAGCAAGTGCAATTAGTCCAGGTGCCTGGGCACAATTTTTCCTTATCTAATGTCTAACATTTCCATGCAACATGGCATGGGGCTAATTCCACACAACACACAGAGAAATGGCACTCATCAAACAGAATCATCTAGCATGATCTGCAGCTGGCAGCTTGGAGAATTAAAGTGCGGAGGAAAGTCGTGTGCTCCATTTCTCCTCTCCGCCTCTCTTCTCCGCTCAAAATGGCAGGTTAACCCATATGAACCATCTGTCATTGCTGCAGTGCTTCACACCTCCTAGTCTGGCCCCTGGAAATCAGTGGCATATGTTACTACTGCTGTGGACAGCAGGCTGATCTGGGGATGATAAGACAGGACAAGCTTAGGATGTACAGCTCAGGGTTTAAAGGCTGAGGCCAGGCAGACACTCTTTAAGGGAAAGAAGCATAAAACTCTTTGTAGATACACATCTAAAAGTGCGTTTGGACTGACAGAATTGTGCAGATACATTCTTTTCTTTTTGTAAAAAAGCATATCAGTAATCTGGGGCATATATATTGTCCTTTTATAAATCTCAGTGTGCATGTCCACAAGCCTGATTTTTGGTCCAACCTTTACGCATGAACAGATGCAGGCACTCCCTTATTGTTACTTCCACAAAGAATTTCTGTTTGCAAAATAGCTTTTGAATAACAGCCATAACAGCTAAAGAAAACAGCAAAGAAGTCCCAAATGGGACTCTAAAACACTTGTTAGCAAAGCAGAAAAGAGAAAAACAACTGGAAATATGTATTTAGTGATCTCAATAACAAACAGAAGAAAAAAATCTGAAGAAAAAACTAAAGAGGACCCCAGCAGACACAAACATGGGCAGCAGTCGAATAGCAAACAAGAGACAAAGAGGCGCGTCAGTTCACACAAGGAAAGAAAGCCAATATGCAGCCTCACAGCTATTTACACCACCAATTTCCAATGATAATAACACACCCAATAAAACTGAGCATGAACTAAATGATCTGTAATAAACTTTGTGAATGGTAAATTGTACATATTAGTATAAATAGGTGTGTTTAGAAACAACAGGTATTTATTATAACAATACATGCAAGCTCTGAGCTTGATTTTCAACCCCACCTCAGTGTACTTGCTTGATTCTAAAGAACATGTGTTGTGAGGTCCACACAGTCTACATTCTTCCTTTATGTGTGGGAAACAGTGTACAATTGGCTTTTGTGTGTATACACTGTTGTTGCATCAGACTCCACCTAGTATTAAAGGTCATTAAGCTCAAGGAGTAAAGCAAAACTAAATATGCCACCTTGCTACTGTACCATTGCTTAAACCAGTCATAATTTTTTCTTGGCCGACAGAGTTCTGAGAGTTTTTTTTTAGAGGGATAGTGATGGTTTCACAGCTTCAAAACAGATTTTTTGTGTTGAAGAAATAGAGTAACCTGTGACTGAACAGATGCCCACTTCACCGCGCTGCTATTTTTTTTCTGTACAGCTTCCAGGTTTGCAAATAATTCAAGTACTACAATATTTTAACAGTCAGTAGGTATGTGCTTTGGATGCACACAAACAGCTGGCTGGTCTGGCCATTTTCATTAGCCCTGTTACACATTAAATGCCACAAGGTTGATTAGGTTGCTACAACTGGGTAGTTAGTGTGTTTATATTAAAAACAACAACAACAACAACAACAACAAAAAAACTATTATTATTTAATATAAAAAGATAAGGGGCCATATTTAAGTCACCAAAGGTGGATGGGTAGTTGCACTGCCCTGAATATGGACATTACAGCAAGTTTTGGGGAAAAGTGAGCAGCCAAAAATCTATTAATAATTCCTCCCTGCTCACCACTGCACCGAATCTGCAAGTACTGTGTGTGCCCCTGGTAGTCCACAAGAACATCCACCTCCTACGTAGTCGCCCACATCTCCTGATAAAGAGCCATGAGAAGCTGTTATTGAGGACTAAATGTGCATCTCTGGTATGCTGTTTTTCTGCTCACTTTTCACAGGAATAAAAAAAGAAAGAAACCAAAAAAAAAGAAAAAAACAACAACCAAAGTTAGTGAGTGAAAGTAAGTGATGATAGCTAGAAAAAAGAAAAGGATTTCTAATCACCAACACAGAAGCAAAAAATAACTGCAAACCAAAACACGACCAAAGCAGGTTTACTGTCCCGTAAACTATCACTTACAGAGAGCTAAATTTAGCCAATTACATGCCTAGTAGAAGAGTTTTCACAAGAGCACATTCCAATAAACAAGAGAAAATGTATTTACAGGCCAACGCAATTATAGATAATAATAGCTTGATCAAGTCATCACTCCTGATTGAAGGCTGGCATTGACTGATTTAAAGTCCTGTGGCCACCGCTGTGTCATTCCTTGGATGCTACACACTTGATTCATAAAGGTAGCTATAACCTGTGACGCTGGAGCTGTCACCGAGAGCGACAATGACAAATGCACTCGTGAAAGTAATGACAGGTATGTGGCTGGAATTCCAGTGACCTGAAAATCAGGAATTCCAATCTACAAAAGGTCATCGAACACAGCGTGACGCTCTCATGGGTGAGAGATTGCTTAATAGTTTCATCAGTGTGCTGAGTGCTTCCAAATCTCGCCAAAAACAAAGAGGGGGTTTCTTCAATCAGCTTTAAATACCCACTTACTTTTCATCACAAATCATATTTACACTGGTGATTTCATAAATCCTCCACAGTCACATCTTGACACCGCATGAGTTTTTCATAGCACAATGCTAAATCTCTGGGGCACCAGGGCTTCATATGGTGTCCTTTGAGACTGCCTGCTGTGATGATCATTTTGCTGGGCTGCCAGATCCTGCCCTTTTGCCGTGGCTTTGCTATGCACTTGTTTTCTGTTCATTTTGTGAGCAAGTGAGCGAGAAAAATATGAGGTACGATAACAGAGCGGGTGTTCGGGACAGGACCCATCTGTTCTCGCCCTTCATCCCGCAGAGCCATCATCCTGGACAAGGCCATATCAGGCAAAGTCCAGCGGGATATTTTCATCTGACACACCAGGGCTTGGATGGCACCCCCCCCCAAAATAAAAAAAAAAAAAATGGATGCTCCAATTAACCTTATGCTCTTCGTCTTCTTTTTCTGCATGGATGCCAGCATTGCAGCATGCCAAAAGGGTTGTGAGTCACGCGTCCTGAGTGGAAAGCCATGGACACTTGCTACAGGGGTGCTCAAGGAGGGGTGTGTCCTATCCTGAGAACACTGGGCCAAACGGCGATATGGTGATAAGCAAACAACACAAACGCAGGACAAGCAGGCTTCATGGAGAGAACCAGGGCTCTGACAGCTCAGGACAGCTATGGTGCTCTTTTTTTTTTCCTGCCAGAAATCAACATTGTGAACAGAAGCCTGTCTGGTGAGAGAAATCGCTGTGTCATTGAGCTGAAATGAACAGATCAGTGGAGACATTGTCCATTTAAAACAGTGACACTAATAAATTCAGTGCCAAATATCCCCCACTCTCGGACTCCAATATAAAATGCGGAATGATTCAATATGCCAGGTGTAATTACAATGTGCAATAACGAGCAATGGAGAGAGTGATGGCAGAGCTTCTCCCCCGCCAGGGTAGATTATAGATTGCAGTAATTGCAATTCTGCCTTAATTATGAATGTGGCACTAACACGCAAAAAGCAGACACAATGACTCAGTCACCATATCTCTAGTATCTTCCTAATTGTGGAGGCAAATATCCAGAACATCAATCAATACATAATTACATTTTGGGACTTTTTAGTACACAAATTAATTATAGAAAATTTCCATGTGCAATCGTGCCACTGGTTTGTTTCCAATTGTCTCAAAATGCACAAAGTTTGAGACACAAATCACAAGCTGACCTCATTGTGCTGCTTTTATTTGTTACAAGTGCTTATTAGTTATATAATCACTCCAAGGGGTACCACAAGCTGCCAAGCAAACAAATGATGGGACTCACCCCTCTCTGCTATCCTCTTCATCTGGGTTAGATATGAGCTGGGATCCAGCGAGGGATATGTCCAGTGCCGCCAAAGGCAAATCTCTGTAGGTGAAGCTGACCAGCTGGACGGGGGCCACACACTGGTTGTCGTCCTCTACCTGCTGGGAGATGACCTCCAGCTCTGAGGCTCCGGTCTGGGGAGGAGCCCTGTCACATGCAATACACACCATAAACAGAGCAGCAGTGAGGTCAGAGAACTGAAGTGGTTGCTGATAGAGTCATCCATGAGTAATTTTGCAAGTTCTAGCTGATTATACGATAGCGACAACTGGTATCTACATGTTGTCTGTGTGCAGCAGCGAGAGTTATAAAGCACAAGTGACAGTGCTTCATGCAGCCTTTAGAGCAAGGTTGCATGAAAATGTGCCGCTTATTTAAATTACCCAATATTCTCACCAGGAAAACGTCTCAGTCAGTGCAACCACGACATCCTGAAATTCTTTGTGTTCTTGCCTCACAACACCTAACTGCACACATGGAAATAGTATGTTCACTAAAACAAAACACACACCAGCTTTAATGAGAAAAGACTCTTGCTTTCTACAGCAAAGTAGAATAAATGTGGATTGGCCCCATACCTTACAGGAAGCCACCGTTTTGCATTAATCTGTGTAAACCCATGACTTAAATTTGCCTGAACTGAGCACAGTTACAATTTTAACTAGAAGAGTTGCATTTCCTGCGAAAATGCAGTGTGAATCTGCTGAAAACAGCTGAAGAAGCAGGAATTTCTGCTGAAAAGAGGTAAAGAAACTGAAAATTGTGATGAAAAGAGGTGAAAAGCCAAAAATGCTGCTGAAAGGGGGTGAAGAAGCTGAAATATGTACTGAAAAGACGTGAAAAAGTTAAACTGTCTGCTGAAAAGAAATACTGCCATGAGTAGGGTTTGAAAGCAGCCTCCTGGTCCCAAGGTAACTACTCATCTCACTGGTTCTCAGGTAACTGAAAGGAGGTGAAAAAGCTGAAAATTCTGCTGAAAAGAGATGAAGAAACAAAAACTTGTGCTGAACACTGGTGAAGAAACTGAAAATACTGCTGAAAAGAGGTAAAGAAACTGAAATTCGTGGTGAAAACAGGTGAAAAAGCTGAACTTTCTGCTAAAAAGAGGTGAAAAAACTGAAAATTCCACTGAAAACAGGCCAAGAAGCTGAATATTCTGGTGAAAAGAGGTGAAGAAGCAAACCTTTCTACTGAAAAGGGGTAAAGAAGTATAGAAGAATCTGGAATTTTTGCTGAAAAGGGGTGAAAAAACTGAAAATTCTGCTGAAAAGGGGTGAAGAAGCTGAAATTTGTGTTGAAAGGAGTTAAAAAAGTTAACTGAAAAAAATGTTGCCATAAGCGGGATTTGAATCTGGGCCTCCTGCTCTGAAAAAGGCTGCTCATTTCACTGAGCTAAAACACAGCTCACCCCAGCAAGCAAAGTCAATGACCACACTGATAATGTGGTCCATTCATTTCAATGGGACAAAAAAATTCATAAAAAGCTTAATATTTTAAAAAGTATAATAGTTAAAAGTACAAAAATATATAGCAGGAATGAGCTGAAGTAGCAGAATATTGTGAAATTTGAATGGTGAAAATCGTGTGGACGCCTACAGCATCCACACAATAAAGAGAAACAGGAACAGCATTCACACAATAACTACTAGTTCACAGCATGCTTGTGCTCTATATTTTAGTGACACCTGTCACACAGGGCCTGGTAGCTTTGACTGACAGATGTGATAGGTTAGGTGTGCTGATATGGGATGTCGGTGCCCTTTGGGGCATTTTAATGGAAGTTTATGACATAACAAGACACAGACATGACTCGAACTTGACAAACAAAGAAAACTTGGACATGAAACATGACAGATAAACACACGTAGACTTAACATGACCAGCCGATGCGGGAAACTTAACACAGGGATGAGACAAAAAGGAAGCTTGATAAATCATGAACTAAAACTGTAACCTAGGCATGACAGAATGTAACTAGATAAACTGAAATGAACTTGACTCAAATGAATAACAAAACATCAAGAAACTCAGAACACTGGGTCACACGACCCAGTACCATGACAACTTAGCAATAATTCGAATTAATAATGTCTGTGCAGTGCATCCACACAGTCTGTGAATACATCTAATAAGTAGGGTCAGGTGGCTGGTCATCTACTAAATGGTAAACGATCTGGTTCTTACTTGAGCACCTCATTTAGCCATTCATACAAGCCCCTTTTCTACACTTTCTATCTGCTCACACTCGGGGTTAGTATCTTGCCCATGGATATTTGGCATGCATCAAACCACCAACCTTCCGATTAGTAGAGTATCTGCTCTACATGAGTCACAACCACCCTTTTACTAATGAGAACGTTGGTGAATGCGTGTGTGTGAACATTAACTAGAAAGAACTTAAGCATAGAAAAAAGTTTTTGTATGAAGTGCAGTCTATTTACCATTTACCAGGCTTACAGGTCTTATACGATAACTTAGTAATTCAGCTGCTCTTCAAAAAAGTAACACAGTGGAGACCAAAACACTGATGTTGAGGCTTCAAAATGCACAGTCTAGAAACCCCTAGGCGACATCATGTTGGCTACATCCATCTTTTATATACACTTTGAACAAAACTGTATTTGTCAAATTTTATAAATGGCATTGCAGAGCAAACCATCTTTCCCCCCTTTGGTTTTTTGTGTGCTCCGTGACGCTAGCTATATTTGGCAGGACCAGACAAGGTGTCACTTGATCTAGGAATGAGATCTTAAAACTTAAATGTGCAGGGAGGGCTGTGATATCACAAGCTCAACCAATAGCAGACAAGGAGAAGGCACCATGGAAGAGAAGAGTCACATTCCTTGGCTGCAGTCCCAGTGCAGCCAGCGAGGAGACATCAATAACCGGAGTACTTAACAGTGGGGGAAGTCATTGATTACAAGGCAGAGGGATCAAAAGCCACTGGGCTGGTGAATTCTACAACCTCTGCGCTGGAGGTGAAGCAGAAAGGGTGGAACCAGTTAGTAGAAGATCACTGAGCAGACCCACCTTCATGGTAAATGTTAACGTAGGGAGACCTTTAAAGAAAATAGGTCCTTCTCTTTCCTGATTTATTTCTTGACTAACAGCTGTGTATTGGACTTCCTTGAAAGCTCATGTTGTTCTTCTCACAAGAATTCACTTGAAATATATTCTTAGATTTGCACATAAGGACTACAAACAAACAAACAAACAAACAAAAACAAAACACTCTACCCTGATTTTCGTAGATAAAATGACTGACTGTTATGCGAGTCCAGCTTGAAATTGGTGCTCAGCTTCAGGGTCAAACGCCCATATATAACTTTGTCCTCTACAAAACATGCCTGCGTTGTTATCTGTCGAGTTGGCACTTCTGACCAGCTGCAACAAGGACGCTAATGACTGATGACAGCCACAAACTGTTTAGTGCATCAAAATCACATTTTCAGACAATCACAAAGCAGGCCAGGAGTGATTATGTGCAGGGTGCAGTGGAGTGGCTGGTTGCCATTGTAGGGAGTGAGTGGAATCTTCACATATGAACACCCTGCTGCCCCCCTCAGTGATGCAGGCAAGGACAGCCGGCAGCATGCCAAAGGCGAGTCTCTTTTCGGAAGCATGCAATATTAGTACACGCCACGAGGAAGCAACAAGGTTAAGAGAGAGCATGCATGGCTGCAGGGAAAATCTTGCACCTATACAGAGTAAAACTGAGAGCTTAACACTAACCCAAAATATGCAATTTTCTTCTTCACAAGCTAATGTTTAGAAATGCCACACAGATGCATACACATGGCATTGGTTAATACAGCCAGGTCTTTAAGGTTGTCATGTAAGGAAACTGTAATTTAATATGTATTTTAATTAATCTAAACACCAATGAAGTAAAAACTACCTTATATAGAAGAAGAAGAGGAGGAGGAAGTAGATAGTTATGTGTGCTTGATTTGGCAGAGTTTTACACTTCCTGACCCAACCTCAAAGGGGATTTCTGTTATTTGTTGGAACTGAACCAGCAACCTAATAGTAACCTTAACCGTGAGTGCAAAACTAAACTAAACTAAACTAAACTAAACTAAACTAAACTAAACTAAATTCAGTTTGAAAGAAAGACTGAAACTGAATTTAGCTTATTTAAGTGACGTCAAATCTCTGTACTTCATTGAGTTATGGATGAACATGATTTACTTCATCTTGTTTACTTCGTCTTGTTTATGTATGAGAATTTTGTAGCTATATTAATAATTACTAATATTGACTTTAAACTGCCAACAACATATGATAACAAGGTAATAAAAAAGAAGATGGCATGCATTATTGGATTCTGTCAGAAAGGTTAAGACTGCTGCCTGTCACTTAATATTTTAAATAACCTGTTCAGAGCAATAAATCTCCAGCTTCTGTCACTTCATTGAAAAGTGCTGCCTCAGCACGAACTGTTGGTTTGCAGAGGGCACTGGTATCATTGTCATTCGGAGCGCTCGCTGCCACAGTATCTCTGGCCGACCATCTATAACCCAGCTGCTTTGTCTTACCCAGTGAGTTAGAATGCGGACAAACTGGCTGCTCCTTGGTGCACAGCACTTCGCTGTCATGATTTCATCACAAGCCTCTGCCACAATGGTGCATTTATAGGGATCAGATATTTTTGGCAACCCCTGTGATGCTGAGTTTCAGTGGGACCTTGTTTTGACTTTGATGCCTGAAACATTCACGTGTAGTATCCAGAGATCCCTGCTAAAAAACAAATACAGACCAGCACCAATATCACCTAGTCTAACAGCGTGGCTCATAGAGGTGTTTTATTTAAAAAAAAGGTCTATCGCATAAAAGAACAAGGTCATTAATTTACCTCACTGACTATACAGACAGTGAGGAAGACGCAATTACTTCTTGGTTTTGGTGCCACATATATGCTATATAGTTAGACACTTTAAGCTATTTAATGAATCTTAAAGGGGAATCTAATCTATCTGTCCAATCTACGACACTCAGAAAAAAGACTTAATCATATAAAAATATAAACGTCATATTTCTAGAAAAAAATAATACACCACATGTGGGAGGGAGGTGGGAGATTTAATACAGATTCAAGCGGTGAAAATAATTCAGAAGATCTGAACGAGTTTCCCCATCTGCCACATCTGCCACTTCTCAGACAGTCAGCTGCACTTAGCATTAAATCATGTGTCTGTACTACTAAGCAGTCAACGATTCTCTATATGATCTGGTTACAGATGTCATGCGCCTCTGTCCTCTACTTCTGTGCTGTTCTGTAACCCAGGTAGTAGCCCCTGTTTGTATGTATTAGAAGCAGCACCCCGTGGCTTGCAGAAGATGCAGCTGACTAAACCCATTTTGCATTCAACTCCCACTCCACGCTACTCCCCTCAGCTCCATTCCCATGCTCACTCTCTTTACCCTTCCCTTAGCCACGGCTGTGGCTGTCGTCAGAATGCTCGGCCTGTCTTGCGGACCACACACAGAGTAATTATTAATAAGAGAAGATGACAAGTGAACATCCCTCCTGAATGTTAAGAGATGGCAGTCCATTCTCTCGCTCCCGGAAATACTTGGACGAGGACAAGCGCTACTTTCTCCCTGATCCCCTGTTTAAAGTCACTCACGGGAGGCACACGAGCATGTGCAGGTCCCATTCTGCTAATCATATCCCACCACACTGAGACTAACTGCGCATAATACAACATATTCATAAATAGAGATTTAAGATTTCACACTCTCTCGTACACATGGTTTCAAACAAGACTCCGGAGGGTGTTATACTTACTGAGTGTTGCTCATGTCGAGGTCTTGTTGCTGCAAATAGACGTCCACGCTAAATAACCCCAAGTGTGAAATATGATTTCACCGCTGCAGAGACTGGGCTCCTGCCACACATACAGGAAACACAAGATAAAAACAGACAAAGCACATAAAGAGGTAAATAATAGGAAAGCTCCCTCTTCTGAAACTTATTGTGGCTTATGATTGGGAGCTCCAGAGCAGCAACTAATAGGTCTTGTGGGCAGATTGCCCCAAGGTTAACAATAAACAGCAATTCTCAAAATTATGAGGCGTCTACATTGTAGCCGTGCAGCACAAATGCATTCAGAGCTATCAATGAAAAATCGGTGCTTATGTTTTTCCTGAAGGTGCCTTGCTCCAACTCCAGCTTTAGCTATGCTCTGTTCAACTATTTTCCTGGGGAGCAATAAACTGTAATGGATTTTAAATCTCCTCCAATATACGCTCCGCTCTGTGAATCAGGGGCTGAGGAACATCACACCTCTTGCATAGCAAGTGCACCAGGATGCTAGCTCTTTGTGCCACAGGATAGAGAACCATTGATGTCCAAGCCTGTTTAGTGAAAGCCCATTCCGGTTACTGAAACGGACACATCATGACCTGGGAGGAAAGTCAAAAACACAGCCACCCGTTTATTTAAGATTGAATGAAATCTTGACTATTACAAGCAAAATAATGGCAATGATAGCATAGTGTTGGCCATGGCTTCATTATTTAGAAGGCATTTGATGAATTTGCGGTAGTGTTTTAGATACAAAGGCATAGCAAAAGCCTCCGGACATTCAGAGGTGAGGAGTCAGCATTCACAGCAGAGTAATGTAGTGAAGCACAGCAGATTAAATGCTACTCAGGATAAATCAGCCCAGGTCATTCAAGGGCTGAGGGTGATACTGTTTCGTTGCAGCACCCCCCTAAACGTGCAAGAAGAAAGAAAGAACTGGCCAGTGAGAGGTGACTAAAGTCAAAAAGGTTAACACTGTGCCAAAAGTGAGGAGTAACTGTGGAGGTGACTGGAAAGGCAAGTCTACTGAAAGATATGTGCCAGTCCTTTTTGGAGATAATGCACTACATAGCAAAAATATTTCTGGACATCTCTCTATCAGAAAGCTCGAATTTCACAATCAGCAAATTGAGTTGACCCTTATTACTATAAGTACAGCCTTCAGTAAGTACTTCATCAGCGAGGGTCGGTGGGTGGGGGGTGGTCCACAAATGCAGCACATTTTCCTGGGCTCTTCTCAGTTCCCTGTGACTCGTTTCTGTCTGAGGCTTTCTGTATTTAGCGCAATCGAGATTCACTTGCAAACGTTTTTCACCAAGTCATTGCTACACGAACAGTTAGCTGTTAACGTGCTTTGTTTTGTTTTTTTTCCGCGCTGTTCTTAGAGGCCATAGAGCCTCATTCATGTTCATGCTCAACCCAACTGAGACACATCAACTCCTCGGTGCGCTTTAGATTAGACACCCCCTCGAAAAAGAGAAACAGGGGGTGGGGGGAATTAAACACACTAACCTCTTGTGTTGTCTTGCTCTACATTGTGTAAAGTGTGGTCGTGACTCCTTTGCCCTCGCAGTGATGATGGTTATATCTCCCTCCTCGCCGTGGATGATGATGATGATCAGTGTGAGGGAAGCTCGGATCTTGCTGTGTGTAGGTTGCGATTAGCCTTAGATTTGCGTTGGCCAAGCACCCGTATCGCCTCTCAGAAGATAGCGCACGACAAAAACACCTACTCCGGACTGTAAGCACCATCCTTCAGAAGGAGACGACGAGGCTGTCACTGAATCAGGGTGATAACGACATCTTCGCAGGGAGGCATGATGTGCTTGCAGGGCTTCCCCCAGAATCACATCAGGGACTCCATGTGCCCGATAATAATAAGAGGTTCACGAGCGGGAGCTGTCCAGGTGCTGAAAAAAAGGATTCTAGCGGTTACAGATGTGTGACAAGCAGTGCTCCGGGAGGGAAACGGATAGCCTAAGATTTACCCCAAACCCTCGCAATGATGTCATATAAAGCATGTATGCAGTCAGTGTACCCACTAAGCCATCAGAGCCCGCAAAAGTCCTCCTTTCTATGCCACCCTGGAAGCGTCGACGTAAAAAAAAAAAGAAAAAAAAGAAAAAAAAAAAAAGGGAAAAAGCCCACTCTCGCTTCACTTCACCTCTTGAGCTTCAGAGCTCCTCGCGATAACAACCCACCCGCGCGAAAAAAAGAAAAAACATATCACTAATACTCACAGTGAAGTGTTTCTGTGACCCTCGGTGGTGATTTTAATGCAGTTTATCAGTCTGCAGCACACCCAGCAGCAGGCTCTCTGCGACATTTCAATTGCATCCTAAAATGCATTAACAGGACTTAGATCCCCGAATAAGGCAGCATTTATAAAGGGTTCATAAGTTGTGACTAATGGCTTTTATAAACGGTATTAAACAATTTGCCAAGGCTTTAGATCCCTTTGCAGAAAATAAAAAACAGTAAGTCATCCCTTATTAGATGCTCATGAGGTTTTTCACTTTTAGTGCACTAAGCTATCAAGCCTGCACTTATAAATGTATGATGACACTGCAACTTTTTTAAGTACCGGTACAGTTAAAAAAAAATTACCACCACTTTCCAATAGATTTCTAAAACTTAAATTAAAATGATACCTAAACACCAACCCATGAAACTAATAAACAATGGCACTGTCCTATCTTTATTAAACACACACACTCAAAGCGCAGGCTGAATAAAAAGTATGTGTGTACCTGTTCTCCATACACTTCTTGGAAGGGTGGGTTATCGAGCTCAGCAATCCTGCAATCCTGAAAGAGGTGAAGAAACACCCAGAACACAGCAAGATCATTACAGCTTGACAAAAATATCACAGTCTACCTAATTTTCTGTTCTGTGAAGAGGTGAGACAAACACTGGACTTTTTGGCAAGAGGAAAAAAAGGTAGACGAGGTTTGAGGAAACAAAGGCATTTGAGCACTGGAGCAGGGACACTTCAATCCAGCTGTGAAGCATGGTGGAGGGAGCACTGGGGCTGCTGTGCTAGATCAGTCCATGGATGCCTCGTAGTCACTGAAGTACAATAAAATCAAAACTATAAGAAGAAATTTTGCAGGTTAATGCAAGTCAGGATGAGCTTAGAAGTGGATCAAGCATCAATTTAAGGATGTAATACAAAGAAAAATATAACATATTACAAAGTTGAAAAAAATCATTAAAAATATATTTAGGTTATCATGAGATAAGTTAATATAATTTTAACTGCATATCTTGCTAAGTCAGCCTTTCTATTCTGAAAACCTTTTATTTCCATACAGTCTTTTCCTCCTTATCTGCAGCAGAAAGAAAAACAAATAAGAAATGTAGTTACAAGAAGACAGTTACTCCCACTGGATATTTACTCCAACTGCCAACTAGATGATCATTATGAAAGGCCTTTTTGTAATGGCCTATATGAATAGAACAAAATAATTACAGCAAGTCAAACCTGTTTCAAAGTAGGTCAATAAATGAGCATCAGCTAATGCTTTAAGACAGCTTTGAAAAATGTGAACGTCTCCTTTTGTATTTTTTCATCAAGGTCTTGATGCATGCTCAATCATCCAGGTAAGGAAATCCCAAAAGGTTTGTCAGTGCTTCTAGTTTCAGTCATTCTGCAAATGTATTGTTTATAAGATTGGGGAAACTTGCAGTCAGCTGAGACGGAAGAAGTCACTCTGATGAGTGATGAAATGTTTCTTTCACTGATGATGATGATCGGAATCAACTTTTTGGGATTTCATAAAGGTCATAAAACAAAGTATTTCTTGATAAATTTAAAGTTTTAAGAGCAGAATAAAGCAAACAAAGCAGCGTATATACAAATCAAACTTATCTATAAAGCCTCATTGAGTGATTGGCTACTGTTAATTAGTTCTTAACTGTACATCCTTTGAAAAACAGTGCCTCGGTATATTAGCTAAATGAAAAGTGTAGGAGGCATTAAATAATCACAAATTGAACAGATAACTAATTAAATCAGTTTACCGTTGCCACACTGGATGATGCTGGGTTACATAAATTTAGAAAAACATGACCATAAAAGATTAAAAATAGCCAGCTTATTGTCACCTAACGGTTCTAAGCAGTGTAGTAATTATCTCTATGTAAGAATTAGTGCAGTACTTCCGTTGACTATAAACTCATCCCACGATTACATTCACACATTCTTTGCATGCCACTCCATTCAGTTTCAGTTGTACCAAACCCAGACATACCAAGCTCGCATTCACAGAAGTCGGTTTCGTCACCTGTTTTCTGACGAAACTTATCCTACAAAAGCAAAACCAATATGTCATGTAATCAGTCTTCATTCGATTCTAACACTCACAGAGGTCATATAAGCCATATAATGACCTCCAGGAAGCTCTGCAGACCTCTAAAAACCATTTTGATTTGCTTATACAACAACAAAAACAACAATACTGTTCATTTCATGTTAAAACATTACCAGCCTGTATCCTGACATTTAACTTGCAATGCGGACAAACTGCAATCTCAACATTTTTTTAGGCCTAGGGAGGAGCTCACTCTCAAGACTACGTTCTCTGAGATCCAGGTGTCATTATGACTTAGACTCAGGAGCTGCGCTAACCACCCAAAAGCTGGGATTTTATGAGCTGGTAAGGGCAGATTGTTGATTTATTCAAACAGATATATTAGAGATCTATTTCTCTAACGTAATAATCAATAACGCTATGACTCCTGTCAGATTCACAGAAATTGTTTACATGTTGCCTAAAAACGTGCTTTCCTCGTGTTGAGTGCTCATGTACTTTTCTTTGTCAAAATTCTTCCTTGTGTTCTTAGTGAGACAGCAGGAAAAACAGAACATTATCAATGATGTCAGGTAATAATACCAACAATCATAAAACTAAAACCCTCTGAGGAGCGAACAAATTCTATATATTAAGAAAAAGCATCTTTCCAGCTCTGTTATAGCTATCCTACCTTCTTTTTATCTCTGTAGATCATGGAAACCCTTGCAGTGCAGAGGATGCCACCTACTGCATGAATGGAGGGACATGTTATAAAATATCTTCCATGGACACACTTTCTTGTGTGTAAGTTTATTGAAATCAATCAGTGTTTTTAATTGTCTTAGAAAAAAAAATCTTAATGTAAAAAAATATGGACACTACCCAACCTGGCAATGTTGTTTGTGAATTTGCAAATATTTGTGCAACGCTATCTGCCTGCAGGTGCAACCCAAACTACAAAGGCAGCAGATGTGAACAGTTCCAGCTCGGAGTCACACAGCCCATTTCAGATGAGGCTGGTTTAATTGCAGCTGTGATTGTCATTACTCTCCTTATCTTGATAGTGCTGGGATTTATTGTCTACTACATACGCAAGTAAGTACATTGTGGTTTTAGGTAAACACTCTCAAAGCATCTGTAAGTAGCACCAGGACGTCTTTGTATTACTGTACATACTTTCTAAGCTTATAACCATTACTTACCACCACACAGGATGCGAAAAGCGAAGGAACAGAGACAACAGAACCACAACCAAGAATACTGGAAGGTACAATCAAGAGCATGATCCTTCCTTCTGATTTGATTTGGTGGTGCATTTGATGGTTTCAGGAACGAATTGTGAGAAGTGTCATTTATCTTGTCATGCTATCTGAGGTTTTGAAAATGACTTTGAAAAAAGCTAAAAAAAATGAAAAAAAATGAGAGTGAAAAACTACTGCACTGACCTTAAAGGGCAAATTGACGAGTGTCACACCACCATTGCTCTGATGTTAAATCACATTTCACCTTGTCAAAACATATTAAAGTGCAGTTTAAGTGTGACTTTTTAAAATTTGTGGCAATTGTGGGATTATAAACTAAGTTTCTGTATGTTATTAGAAAATATTTTGCATTTGTAAATATATTCCATCATTTTTTTTAAATGATTTGAATGTGTGATTTCTGGTGACATGCCATTACACACTCTTATTTACTTGTGAGACGTTAACGCACTAGTAATTCTTCCTCTTCAATGCTTCATTCCAAACCTCCACTCTTAACCTAATCTCACATCTAATCACATCTCTTAAAGTATAATTGCTCATTGAGGTGTCCTGGACCAGTCAGTGAGATCTCACTTTACAAAGATGTCAGCACTTTGCAGTTTTTAAAACTTAAAACTGGATCCCACAATTCTGGACACATGCATGAACACACATGCATGTGTGTAGGGGGTCTGTATAATTCGCTTATCCCAAGCTATTCATCGGTGTCCTTAAATCTAACAAAAACAGGGGCACGGGTGATCCCAGGAGTTTTATGAGAATGGTGTCACCAAATTGGCTTCAATTTGCTGCACAGAGGAGGAAATCCAAACTTGTTGGACTGCATTTCCCATAGTTTGTATTTGTTAACAAATTAAAAAAAATAAATAAATAAATAAAAAAAAATGTGTGGGCAGAAACAACATTGTAAATGCTGACTGAATGGTTTCACTTTAGAATTCTTGCCAGCATTAGGTCAGGACTGACACTGTGGCTGTTGATATTGGTATTTTAAAAATGCTACAGTGAAACCATTAGAGAGCAAAAAATATGTAGTCAGTGTCCCCCCCCCCTCTTTAAGGAAATATCTGTATATAGACAGCCCTAAAAGGAAGAAAATACGCAAAGCTGATTTAAATAAATTGTGAGTGAAATGTTTTTTACTTAAAAGTAGTAATTTATTTAAAAAAAAATGTTCTGGATTGACGTTTTAAAGAGAATTGAACTGCCTTCTATATAAATCCAAGAAACTTGTATCAGAGTCTGTTTTGGGGGGAGGCGGGGACTGCTTCCGTCTAGTGGCAGAATGTCTTCCTTACTTTAATGCTGTAATTGAGAAAATGCTTAATGTAAATAAACTCAAAACATTTATATAAATGGATACTTAAGACTAATTTTATTTCCTTAAAGTTCAGACACATTGAAAAGCTCTATCAAAATGACACAAGATCACAAAGTTTTCTTGCAGGTAAACTCACACACCTGTGTAAACAGTTCTACTTCCTTCTGGCATTATCAAACTCCTTCGCAATTTTCAGTGCAGTGTTGTTGAGTCCCACGGACTGCATGTTAGCAATGATGGTGACCACCACCCCCTGTGGGAGGATCGGGGTCTGTCCTTGGCACTGGTCAATCTCTTCGCTGGGTAACACCAGGAGGACACTGCTAGCGCCCACAGCACTTCCTGTGTGTGATACATAGTGTCTGCGCTTCCTGCACTGGCCATATTTTTGCACCTTCTCCACTACCAACCAGCCTTGAGCATACAGTCCGTCCTTATCCCAGCTGGCTTCAGTCCCATCAACTGGTGCCCAAAGCTCTATCGCTGTTTTGGGTTTGAGAAATCCAGGAAGCAAGCCGTTAGTATCCTGCAAGTGAGCCACCTGGTAGCTGTAAAGCAGAGCATTTCCAAAGAGCAGCAGGTTTCCCACAGTGGAAAGAAAACCACCTCCTGCCCACTTGTAGGAGTTGTCTACGTACGGGCAATTCACAACACGTCCGCGCTTGTTGTGATGATAAAACCTGTGGAATCGCATAGACAGGTAGTACAAACTCACTGCTATACCTCATCAAAAAAACCAAACAAACAAGCATGAGCATCATGTTTTTAAGGCAATTTGGACATAACTTGAGACTGGAGATTATACACTACCTAGAGCGGTTGTAAATAATAGGGTCATTCTCATCGGGCACTGTATTGAGCATTCCCAGCTCGCGGAACATATCCATCATGACGTCCAGGAATCGCCGACCAGCAGCCCGCTCCACAACAGCACTAAGCAGCGTGAAGGCATGAGTGGAGTACAGAAAGGTTGTGCCTGCATGCATGGAGTAAAACATACATCTCATCAAGATGTTAGCATTGTAACTGTGAATACAGAGAAACAAAGAAATAAAGTTTGAGCTTTACCAGGTTTGAAAATGAGGGGGTCATTCTTAAAAAGGTCCAAAGACTGAATGACACTTTCAAAGTTGTCCTTTAAGTAGTACTCCTCGTGCTCAAACTCTTTTTTCTTCTTCGTGTTCTGATCTGTTGCGGCTTTGTTGTCTTTGCTTTCAGATGAGCTCTTTTCATTCTCTTTTTCTTTAACCGGGGGCTTTAAAAGTCGCTTGGCTTTCTCTTTGTCCTCCTTCACTTTCTTTGCATCTTTCTCATAATGCCGAATGCCACTCAGGTGGGACAGAAGCATACGTGAGGTTATTGTGACCTTAAAAACAATACAAACCAAACAAATAGATAAAATGCTAGAAGAACGAGATACTGCATGTCATTTTTTTTTTTGCAGTATTTGAAATTGCTTACGTCTTGCCCATCAAACTGTTTTTGGGGAAACTGTGGGACATATTTCTGGACTGGGGCATCAAGATCTAGTTTCCCCTCCTCGCACAGTCGTGCAGCAGCTGCAGAGGTGAGGGGCTTACTGATGCTGGCGATTCTCATCACCGTTTCTGGCGTGCATGGGACACGATTCTCCAAATCAGCATAACCAATTCCTAAATTAGATAAAGTGTTTTAAAAAGTCATAAGAATGGCAATGCATTTTTAGGGAAATATACCGGTGTTTACAGATGACTCATTAACCTAATAAATTATATATTTTAAAACATTCTGCAGTAAGGAAACTGAACACAGACCCTTTAAATGTATCTTTTTTTAGCACTGCAACAAAGCACAATTTAAATACAATCTATGATAAATATGCAGAAATACTAATACAAGCAGATACCAGTGGGCTACCTCCAGTTGAGTCAAAAGCAGCTACATGCTTTGACCTAAAATGTCTGTTTTGAGCCACTCAGAGCCTGCCAACAGTGACAATAGCAACAATAACAAATTTTAGGACTTGCTGCCATTCTTGTACAACAACTGTTAACCTTTTTAACCTTTAGCCAGTGTTACATTACTGTTAAAACATTTGTAACAGTGTCTATTTTTACATATTTAAAGTGCACTCCATGATTCAGTAGCTTGTAGTATCACCTTTAGTTGGTCTGTCACATTATTCTGGAGGAATTCGGACCCACACTTTATTAAAACTTTGCTTCAGTTCATTGATGTTTGTGGGGATTAATTTATCTACTACTCTCCTAAGGTCCTGCCACAGCATTTTAGTCATACTCAGGTATGGACTTTGACTGATTTGTTCAGCCATTCTGTTGTAGATTTGCCGCTGTGGTTGGGATCATTGTCCTATCACATGACTCAGTTTGCCCCAAGCTTTAGCTGTCAGACAGATGGACTCACATTTGACTTTGGTATATAGAGGAGCTCATGGCTGAATCAGTGCCTGCAAGGTGCCCAAGTCCTGTGCCTTGATAGCTGGTATGGGGCGTTTGTGTTGATATGCTGTTTGTTTTTTGCCAAACATCTCCACGTTGGTCTGATCTGTATAAAGGACATAGTTCCACATGCCATGTTTTTGTTTGTTTGTTTTTTTTAGAGAGAAGAGGCTCCTGAAACCCTGTCCAAACAAGATATATTTGCTTATTTTTTTCTAATTATACTGACATGAACTTTAACATTTAACATGCTAACTGAAGCCTATAGGGCTCACACTACTCACACTTGCTGATAATCAGTGAGTGTGCATTTGCATTTGACTAGCACCACCTAGCTGTGAGTTATCCATGTAATTCAAATGGAAGCAGTAAGGCTGTATTTAGTTTTTCAGAACCCTGTAAAAAAATCCAGCGCTCAAGGGGTTAATAATAATGGTTTCCACTGACCATTATTACACAATTTTGTTCTCAACAAATTACACAGTGTATGGTAGGATATATTTTAAGACTTACCATTTCATTCATCAACATCCGATGTGTGCGCGCTCCCTTATTTATTTAATTTATATTTTAAAGCAAAAGTGTACACACCGGAGGTACCGAAATTAGCCCTAGTTTGTTCTCAGAATCGTATGGGAGAAGGTTATTTTCTTTTCTATAATAGCAGTCGTTATTTCAGCTGTTTTTCTGTGCGGTCACGTCATGTTTGTGTTGGATTAGCTGTTTTTGAATCACACTTTGAGCAAAACTTTTGTAAACTCCCTACACTAAAAATGTGGGACACTGTGCATGTGGGAATTGTGGGATGGGATGAAAATAGTGCGATGCATGGTCACCAACCTTCACACCAGACCTCAGCCCCATCCACAGAGACGCCAACTACCACTCCCGGAGCACCGACCTCATCCTGCCAACACACAAACACACCGAGTTGCTACAGGTGGGCTTCGGGTTAATAAGACAGCGCAAAGGGACACTAGTCAATCAATTACAAAGCAAGTTATAAGCCTACCTCTGTGCCTACCTTTATCCGCTCCACAAGGTCTCTGCTAACTTTTATAGCATCTTTGTATCGATCCGTCTTCTCTGCTCTCGTAACTTTAACATCGCAGAAACTGCTGGCACCGTCGCTGCTGTATTTCAGCCCGACAGCTAAAGCGATCCCCACTCCAACCCCATACATCCAAATCGTGGACTTTAACCGGTATTTACGAAAGGCTGGTCCTCCCACATATCGCCTTTGTTGCTGAATAAAAATACTATCTGACTTCTGCTGCTGCCTGGCTCGCGCTCCTGCACGCGGGGTCGTCACAGGCGACTCGCGTGCTGCTAACATGCTGCATTTGGTACAAAAAGTACTTTGCCTGGACAAAAACAAACGCAACATCGTGAGAAAGCACTCCTTCTTTGTCGGCGACAAGTGGCTCCAGTCAATGATCTGCTCACCGTTACCAACAGCTTGTTTACTTCCTGTACGCGTCCTCGTTCGGAACGCCTCGAACAAGACCAAATAAATCAAATCATGATTCAAAGAACGTTGATCGAGGGGAACAGGGCAGGGTTTGTAGCTAGAGGTGAGACCAATGACTTTTATACAGTCATTGGGTGAGACCAGGGAACATAAAACCTTGTCCTTGAACAATATCAGCATTTATTGACGTGTGTACTGTGTATGTTGGCCTACTCAGTGCTAACAATACTACAACAAATCACACAAAGACAAGCACACAGCAGCAGGGATATTCATTTAGAGAAATAAATGCTAAAAACACAGTTTATTCTGTAGATTAACTTTACTAATAATGACACAAACAATCAAATAAATAAGTAAAAGTAAAAAACCTGGCTTTCAGACGAGAAAGTGCTGTACATAGGTTGTTGTAACTCTGTGCAGCAACTTGCTGGCAGCTGGACACCATTAATTTACTGGAAACAACTGTTTATAGTAACTTAAAGTTACTTAAAGTTAAAGTTACTTTAAGTTACAGTAAAGTTGCTAACGTTACTGTAAACACTTTTACATCATGCTACAACTGCATTTACAGTAAAGTCGCTGGTAGTAATTTGCTGTATTATCTACAGTAAATATGCTGTAAATTAAATGTATGATAGCTTTCAGTTATTTAATTTATAGTAATTAAATTACGGGATCTCATGTGAATTAAATTTACAGTAACAGACTTGTAGCTGGATGTCAGTAAGTTAACATAGAATTTACAGCAACTTGTTTACACTACTTTTTACAAGGTGTGTTATTATCATGGGTAAATCCTGATCTCCCGGCAGTTAACGTGGGATTGTAGGGTATTCAGTACCCTGTTTTGATTTTGGGGATTGGGCTAACCAGCTAATATTGGTTTGGCAGTTTTGAAAAGCTGATGCTGACCAAACTTCAGGTTTGTGCAACCGCATTGAGAATAAACTCTGGCTCTCTTTCTCTCTCACCCACACACAGACCCTTATCTTTCCACTGCTGTAGCAGCAAAGGAATGTCAGTGGGCTTGCCAGTTATTTAACTGCTGCAAGCACAGTGTTCTGTGCCAACATAAACTAGTGACTAATATATTAATTGTACTGTATGTGCATATAGTACGTGAAAGTTAATTTTATTTTTCAACTTTAACTTCACTGATATCTATCAAGTAAAGTGAAGTACTTCGCATACTATATAGTACACTCACCAGCCACTTTGTTAGGTACTTATGTTCAACTGCTTAACACCAAAAGTTAAGTCACATAGCAGCAATTTACTGCATTTAGACATACAGATATGATGAAAAGGCTGCCTGCTTAAGTTAATATCAAACATCAGAATGGGTTTCACAGTGATTTAAGTGAATTTGAACGTGGCATGGTTGTTGGTGCCAGATGTGCTAGTCTGAATATTTCCAAAACTACCAAACTACTGGGGTTTTCCCACACAACTATCTCTAGGGCTTTCCGAAAATGGGCCAAAAATGAGAAAAGATCCAGTAAGCTGCAGTTCTCTGAGTGAAAATGCCTTTGTTTATGTCAGAGGTCAGAGGCCAATGGCCTGGCTACTTTGAGCTGATAGGAAGCCAACAGTAATTCAAATAACTAATTGTTACAGCCAAGGTATGCAGACGAGTATCTCTGAATATACATCACGCTGAATCTCGAAGCAGATGGGCTACAGCAGCAGAAGACCAGATTGGATGCCACTTCCGTCAGTCTCACCAAAACTGGACAATAGAAGATTGGAAAAATATTACCTGGTCTTGATTTCTGCTGTAATAGAACAATAACAGGAAAGCATGATTCTATCCTTCCTTGTATCAGCAGTTCAGTCTTGGGTTGTTGGTGTAATGGTGTGGGGAATATTTTCTTGGTACACTATGGGCTCCTTAATATCAACTGAGCATCATTTAAATGCCGCAATATTGTTGCCGACCATGTCCCTCCATTTATGACCACAGTGTACTCATCTTCTGATGACTGGTTCCAGGAGGACAAAGCTCCTTGTCACAATATTCAAATCCTCTCAAACTGGTTTCTTGAACATGATAATGTACTCAAATGGCATTCACAGTCACCAGATCTCAGTCCAATAGAGCACCCTTGGGATGGCAGATTCTCATAATGGATGTGCAGCCAATAAATCTACAACAACTGTGTGATGCTATCATGGGATCATGGACCAAAATCTCTTAACCGACAACAAATGCTGTTTCCAGCATCTTGTTGAGTCTATGCCATGAAGAATTAAGGCAAAAGAGTATCCAACCCAGTACTAGCACAGTGTACCTATAAAGTGTCCAGTGAGTGTATATCTGATGTTTTATTGTAAAATTATTATAGTTTGTTGGATCAATTATTTAGAAGATTTCAGAGGGTAAATGACTGAACTGAACAAATATAGTAGCTGTTTTGGGTGAGCTGGAGTGAACCAAAGAAACACATTACAATGCTTTTGAACAGATGGCAGTCAAACTGAGGCCCAAGGAAAAGAAACAAGAGAGAGAAGTTTTGAAAATGCTGCAAAATTAATAGATTTATTTAATTTTTAGCTATTTGAAAAATGTAATACATTTTACATATGGAAAGATAAAATAAAATCTATTAAATAAGCTTTCTCTTTTCTTTTGCACTGCAATCAAGCTTCATTCAACTACAGGTCACCTCTGACGAACAAAACAAAAAGTCTACGTATGTACCACAAACAAAGTTACAAAACTTTCAAAACATGCTTTTATTTATATTTATATTTTTTACATTTTAGATATGATGACACTTGAGACGTCTACATTAAAACAATGCTAGAACAAAGCACTACCGGTACACCAAAAATCATACTATACAGACAAAATGAAACAATTTTGAACCTTGGTTTTAAACAACAACAACAAAAAGGGCTGAAGTCTTGTGCCATTTCTTTAACATTACAGTAGCACCAGTATACATACTGACAGTGACTGTCAGGGTATACATACACTTGTGATGACTTTCATGTGTATATTCACTGGGGTGCAATGACTCTTTTTTAACATAGTTTGTTGTATGAATAATGCTGAGGTTTTACTAAGTGCAAAATTTCTCCACTTTGTCCTTTGGTATGTGCATGATCAAGGCAGAATGCTACGTACCAGATCAGCTTAAATGCAGTTGTAGAAAACAATCTTGTAACCAATGGTACTTGGTCAATGGTCATTTCACCAGATGACTTGTCAAAAAAAAAAATCAAGGATTGCAAAAGGCAAAGATAAAAACTGGCTTGCGAAAACAACCGTGTTTCTCAGTTTAGGCTTCATGAGAGGGAATGGTTAAGCGTTACTTCCCCTTTGAGTTCTGCTGAAGGCAGAACGATGCAATAAGAATAGCATCTGGCTGTTTGTTCTCCACCATTGGCAAGGTACGAGAAGAAGGGGTTTACAGTAAGCAAGGTGCAAATACATAAAGCCAAAACCACAGTGTATGTGTGTGTGAGGGGCAAGGGGAGGGGTCAGACCGTGCTTTCACAAATTATTCAGTTCCATTAGAGTCTGGTCCAGCATCTGGTGCATTTCGAGGTTCTCTTCTTTAGCTTGTGATACTTTCTCTGTTAGAACAATCAAAATGAAAACATTTTAATGTCACACAAGCACACACAAGTGAGTCAGCTGGTTAGCTTGTATTAATAATCAAGCTGGCTACATTGTTCAGGTCAGTTGGTAAATCTGAGTGCTTTTTAACCCGACCTGCACAGCACTGACAGCAAACAGAAACACACAGAATAGCAAGCAGTCATGCAGATTACAAATACACTGCAACTGACACAGAACACACAGCAACAGTATACAGGTAGATTATTATAGTGTTGGTTATAACAGTTTATTAATGCCAAACTAAAGGTTAGAAAATTATATGTAAAGATAATCCCTGATTTTTACGGTTTCAAATACACTTCCACCAGCAGCGACACAGACACATCGAGCAGCACAGGCATCGTACTCGGGCAATGCAAACGGAAGAGCTTTGGAGCTTACGCTGGATCCGATTGTCATACGCACACCGAAAGCAAAACCGCAGTGAACGGAACAAACACATGAACAAGTTAGTCCTCATTCAAGGCCACGCGAAGTTCATTAGAGAGAAGGCGGTTTTTCTCAAGTTGATGGTAGAGGCGATCTTTGCAGTCAGAAAGCAAGTTGAAAAAACAGAGAGAATAGGAAATCAGAGGAAAACAGGAAAAGAGAAAGTGGAATACCCTTTGACATCTACCTTCTCTAGAAAGGAGCACCGAGAGATTGGTTTAATCTTTGTAAAAGATCTAAATAGCCATAATAATAGATGATATTACAAAATAAAGTATTTTGATGGTTCCTGCTTTTTCTTTTTGTCTGCAAGAGGCGAGCCAGGGCTGTGCATAGAATAAGAAACAGAAGATAGAGCATTGTGACAAAAAAAGAGCCAAAGATCTAAATCCTAAAATGGAACCATTTAAGTTGAAAAATGAAGAAACAGAAAAATAAATCATGAATTCAATCACTACTCTGTCTTGATTATTCACTCAGTTTCCTGTAAGTATCTTTAATGTGGCTGCTAAACCTCAGCCAGTCTTTAGGCCAAATTTGGTTTCATGCTCACTCCTGTTAATCTTGATCTCTCACAATTTATGGCAATGACTTTAATACAAAGAGTCTGAATGTGTCATGGTGTATTTATTTAAATATATGACAAGATACCATATATCATACAAAGCCTGTTTGTCATAATCACTGATGTCAGTCAGTTTCATCCAATATTTCATCGTCAGATGAGGTTCCACAACTCTTACATACTGTTCTGCACGCCAACCATTACTCTACGTTGCCACAGTCTTGCTGATAACAGCCCAACACCAATTACCACCAGCTCAAACATCCTTCCTGCCAATTACTCCCATCACAATACTACATGTTCAAAAGTGCTTGCATGCATCAGTCAACTAGACTCAGATTTCAGTCAAGTATCTACAGATGCTGGAGGTTTCTGTGCTTTCAGTATTGCTGTGATATTCCTATTATATCAGCTTCACAGAAAAGAAAAACTTTGGACGAAGAAGAAAATGAGCATCGACTGAAATCCATAAAACTACACCAAGGAAGAGTGAGGACCTAGTGGTTTGTTGAGATGCAAGAAAAGAAAAAAAAAGAGAAAATGATTCAATAGCATAACTTAAAATCAAGGCTTCCTGGTTTTATTAGAGCCAGTGAAAAATAAATATGAATGAAAAATAAAAAGGACAGAGAAAAGAGATACAGCTTTACATAGAAGGAAGGACGTTTATTTTTTTTACACAACGCAGAAAGATTCTAGGATTCTGTACAAGTGATGGGATGCAAGTAATGTTGACATGAAGACATGAGGGGGAAAGGGAAGCAAAGACAGAGAGGGAAGGGGGGGGGGAAATGGAGAAAAGGCTGGAGAGAGCAGACAGATGCTGCTCAGCCGGCAGGAGGCGTCTTTGATGAGGTGTAAACAATTTATCTGTGTGGAAGAGAAGAAGTAGAGTGAACCTGGGGGGAGCAGGAGGGGGACCTACGGAAATGTAAAATGCCAACCAAAATACACCAGACACACGGGAGTCACGGAAGGGCACCACAAAAACCACAATGCACAGTATAAATGCATCCTGTGCATTGGAAAACACTTGCAAACACACACACACACTGAAGGGTTGGGGCAAGTCCTTCCTGTGATTACATCAACACCTTCCTGCTACATCACGAGGTGCAGCGCTCAACTGACAGACAGTTGTGGCTCTCATCTTTACACACTGGGAATTTTACTTAGGAAAAACTGTGGGCTCAGCCACACTGGTGCTACGCTATGGCCTCTTCTCCTCACCTGGTATATTGACATAGCAAAGGAGGCTATCACAAACACATGTGTGGGCCTTTCTTCTCAACGGAAGTAGACCATATTAGTAGAAATGGGGACACTACATGTAACCATGAGGATCAGCATGTAAACCAGTTTCAGTGAAAAAAAAAATCATTATTGCAGTTTTTGTCAATCAACAGCTTGCATGCATTGCTTAAGAAGTGAAAATGTCCAACGATATTACAATGGGCATTTGAACATAAACTCATAAAAGAATCTAAATATTATCATGCTGCGTTCTGCTCATGCATGAACTGACTTCATTCGTTTTTTTCTGTACTCTCAAATGTCAAAGATACTGACACAAAAGGCATACAGTATCATCATAAGGACACAATTAAAGACAGGATTATCTATTACAGGAGCAGCTCAAGTACAGAGGGAACAAATTTCTGTTTTAAGACTTGAAACTTTATATATAAGACTATATATAAAAAAGGAATTTTAGTATAGATGAGATGTTTAGTTCTAGTGAGCATGTAAAATAATAAATGAGGGAGACAAAAGAGGTGAGACATTTGATGTGTAGGTAACACAGGTGCAGGCCAGAGGCGAGAGAGGGGGCATGATGGTGGAAACAAGCAGGTACGGCAAGTAGAAAAATTACATGGAAGTCATGTCGTTGAGGGCGTGGTCCAGCTCCTCGCTGATGGCCTTGTACTTCAGTTTCTGGGCATACAACTCATCTATTGGTGGGCCAGGAGTGAAAGGTTCATGTTGGGGGTGGGGCGGGAGGTAGGGCGGTGATTGAAAGCAAAAGGTGGAGGAGGAACATGACACAAGGAGGTGGAAGGTGAAGCATCCAGACCATTTGCAGGACAGGGAAGGAAAAAAAAACATGGAGAGAGGACAGAAAAACGAGGGGGGGAAAAAGGAAACAAAGTTACACCAGAAAGACAGAGTGGATGTGCAGCAGATCTAAGGTTAGATTCTTCAGCACCATTGAGAAATGGGCTGTATTTCACTGCAATGTGGTGCTTATAAGACTAAATCAACACCTAAGCCTGATATCGCTGCTTAACTTTAAAACCACCCATTCCTAACTGGAACTGAAAAAAGCAACCAACTAAATGTAATAGTGAAAGAATAAGAAGTACCAAAATAGAAATAAGATGCTGTCTGAAAAAAAAAGAGAAGATGAAACAGGATAGAGTTCAAAAAGAAATGTGAAAAAGGGACCTAGGAGATTTTTTGAAACACTTACCCAAAACACTTCCAATGATACAATAAACATTGGAAAAATAATCATAGTAGCATTCTGAGTTTGGAGGCAGAAAAGCAAGCAAACAAAAAACCCCAAAAAGCATACCTTCCAGGTCATCAATGGTCTTCTCAAGCTTGGCTACTGATCTCTCAGCGAACTCAGCACGAGTCTCAGCCTGCATTACAGAGACAGATTCAGAAGTCAGTCCAACACTTGATGTGGAAACTTGTGTAAATTATCCTGGTGTGAGTCTAAAACACCAGATGGGGCATTGTGAAACTGTACCTCCTTCAGCTTGTCAGTGAGGACCTTGATCTCCTCCTCATACTTGTCCTCCTTCTGTGAGTACTGTGGGTCAAAAGCAACAACAGCTATAAGGAATCGCAAACATGTGCGTTGAGATAAATACTTTCACTGCATTTATAGAAATGAGTTTTAAAAAAAAAAACAGAAGTGAAGAGGCTCTTCTGCGCCCCATCCATCAAGTCTGCAGGGGAGCTGCAAGGGTTTGACAGCATGCAGTCGCCCGGAAGGATGGCACGTACCTTCTCAGCCTGTGCCTCCAGTGACTTCAGGTTGTTGGTCACAGTTTTCAACTCTTCCTCAAGCTCAGAGCATTTGCTGGTGTTTTAGGGGATAAAGTTGCCAAGGACGAGTAGGAAAAAGGAGGGAGACGACGATGGACAGATCCGAAGGTAGACACAAATAAAAAGGTGGAGGGAAAAAGAAGAAAGGAGGGGGAGAGGAAACAAAATAATAAATAAAAACTACAGGGTTTTAACAAGGAGGGAACGCCAAGTACCTCAAAAGTGCCTTAACAGAGCAGGAATGTGAGAAAACACAGTAGCAGTGTGTTTTTTATCTGTTTGGATTGAAATATCATACTTTTCTGTGGTGTTATTCTTGCACAGCCCCTGCCATGTTAGGCATGAAACAGTCTAATTGCACTTGGAATTAAAGAGCACAATGAAGGAGAGGAGCAAGCACAGCAAGCAAAGCAGTGAGAAGAGCCACTCAGAGATACAAGTGTGTTATGCTTTCTGTTTGCAGTACCTGTATGACTGTGGAGTCTAGTGATTTCATGCTTTGCTCCAAAACCCTTAGCTCATCCTCCACTCTTCGAGCACGCCTGTTAGTGGGTGTGGCGCGCATGTGCAAGCCAAAACCATTCAAACCACGAGGGGCATGCAAATAATCAGCACATACAGTAAGAACACAGGGCACACTGTTCAAATGGAAACAACTACTAGACTTTTAAGTGTTAGCGCTCGAAGCTTCCTGAGTATTTCAATTCCAGCATACGTGCAAGTTTAAGCAAAGATTTTGTGTGTGAAAAAAAAGGCAAAAGGACTTACCCTTCTGACAGCTCAGCGCGCTCCTCTGTACGCTCCAGATCACCCTCAATGATGACCAGTTTACGGGCAACCTTTTGGTGTAGCACAACAACGTTTTTAGAAAAAAGAACCATGAAATGACTGTGAGAAAGTTAGCACTGGGTTACATCCAGCCCAGAGTGTTTCACCCGCTTACGATTATTCTTGCAACTCCAATTCTGGTGAATTATAAACAAGGTTTAAAGGATACAGGACATATTATAAACTTTCCAGTGAAAATTCAAGTGTTATAACTGGGTAAAAACAAGTTTAACAGAATGAAGAGCTCAGGGTTGTTATAACTGAATTAACGTCTGTTGCAGAGCTATCAATTTCAAAGCTAAATGCTTAAAAAAAACTCGCCTCCTCATATTTGCGGTCAGCCTCCTCAGCGATGTGTTTGGCCTCTTTCAGCTGGATCTCCTGCAGCTCCATCTTCTCCTCGTCCTTCATGGCCCTGTTCTCAATGACCTTCATGCCTCTGTGTGCGGGAACAGTCAAAGAATGTTAAGAATTAAGTGGTGAGACCTGACAGACTTCCTGCAGTTTTCCCTGAGGACCCATATGTGGTTAAATAGTAGTGCTGGCAAGTAAATCTTTAATGTGCTCCTAAGGTGAATACCTAAATGTTTTCCGATATTAAAAAAGAGCAGAGGCACTTCTACAAAGGAGTGGAAACATGTTCACATGGCCTGTTTACCTCCCTGTCTGAGCCTGAGCTGCCTCACAAAACTCACCTCTCACTCTCATCAGCAGCCTTCTCAGCCTCCTCCAGCTTGGTCAGAGCAGTAGCCAGACGCTCCTGAGCACGATCCAACTCCTCCTCAACCAGCTGGATACGTCTGTTAAGGGAAGCGACCTCTCCCTCAGCCTAAGGAAAGAAGAAACATCATGTCGGGAGATTGTTTTTGCAGGTATGCTCAACAAATCAGTCACATATAGCACAACAAGAAAGTCGGTCCAAAGAAAGCAACCGGTGAATGTATTTGTTTATTAGAGTAGGTGTCGCCACCATTGTTTTTATGCCCACTGAGAGAGTGTAATCGTGGTTGTTCTGAAGTGTTATCTGTGAGCCACCTGTTGGGAAAAGCCCTCCCACCAGGCCTACTCCTCATTGACTATGTATAATGATAATTTCCCCAAACTAACATAAGGCTGAATGCCGCGCCTCATTACTGAGCTCCCCTGAGAGGACATTAACAAGGCTCAAGTCAAAAGGGCCTGGCACAATTAATGAATTCTGAAAATGACTGCTTGCATTGTACAGCTACAAAGTAGGCTCCCTGGGGTTTGAAACATTTAAGTGTAATTTATCTGGTCATCAGTGTAAGCTATGGAATCTGTGTTAAATGAGGTGGTATCTTTGCAGAAAAGCTGATATACACGAGCACACATTGAAAAAAAGGTGGGTCTTTTTATGATTATTCAAACGTGTAGCTACTTCTGCTTTCTGACACTGCTCAGCAGGGATCAAGACCTGCACTGGTGTCACTGAAAAGCGGATATTCGGCAGAAGCCTGCACACGAGGCAAAAGTCTTTTCAGAAGCTTTCCCCTGCAGCCTTAGGTTAAAGTGTGCAGCGCTGGGCCAGAATGCACTGGATGTTTTTAAAGCACGATGAGGAAGTTTCTAATGACCTATAAACCCATTAGTGGTCACTACTATTTCTAATACATTACAGTTTGTCAACATTAATTACAAGCTGTTACACTAAGCCTGAGATTAACTCTGACTGCTGCGAGCCTGTGCACTAAGATTTATTTCCCGTATAGATAACTACCGCTATGTTCTGTTGCTCGTTGCTGTGAAACTATATTGTCCTTATAAGGGCAAGTCAAAGAGCATAAGCTGACAGAGCACACTGGCACCTTCAAATGTTGCCACAGTGGTAGTTTCCTGGTTGCTGAAAATACTTTATTCAAATGTGTGGCCTGCTCCTGGTTGGGCTGGAGCAATGAATTAAAGGATCGCAATATATATATATATATATATATATATATATATATATATATATATATATATATATATATATATATATAACAGTCAGGTTTACCGGTAAAGGAAATGCAAGTGAACTCGTTTAAGGAGATGAGACAATACAATGACACAAAGTGCCACAGTTGCTGCTGAGCCAACAGGGCATCAGCGGCCTAACGTTGCCAATTAGAGGCGCTTATCCAGGAGCAGCGGGCTATCAAAGCTTCATCTGAGACTTGCGGTGGCACACGGAGAGCCAAGTAAAAGCTCAGCTTCCAGCACTGGGGTGGGTCAAGAGCAATCCCGCTATCTCACTGTGTATCAATTCAAACTATGGCCCTACATGAACTCTACACAAGTGCACAGGAAATGATACAGAGAGAGAGAGACAAAAAGGAGGCAATTGTGCGCTCGCAGGTAGGCTCTAAGCGCGGTAAACATGCTTACTTGTTCCCTGGCTTTCCTGTGCGCAAGCAACTCCTTCTGTAATCTCTCGGCTCTGTCTTCAGCACCGTCTGCCTGCTCTTGTAAGGATTTGATCTTTCGTTTCACTGCATCCAGCGATGTCACTCCTGCCATTGTTTATGTACCGTTGTATATACTTAGATATATAATATAAAAAACAGGACTACACTTTTGCGCTGCAGCACAGTTTCCGAGAATTTCACCAGGAACGAGGTGACGTCCTTGGTTGTGCAGAGGGCTGCGTGAAGAGAGGCGAAAGAGTGCGCAAGCCTTCTGGAGACGCACTGTGCAGTGAATGTATTTACCAGGAAGTACGGTGATTTCAAACGAAGCATGAAAAAATAACCGGTATCCTGCGGGGTTGTACAAAACTTTAGACCGCGATAACATGCTGCACTGCCACTATAAAATAATAAAATGTAATAAAATGTAAAAGATACAAAATACCAATGCTGTTTAATGACGTGAACACACCCAGACCCACACACAACGGAGCGTACTCGTAGCGTACACTGTGCTACAGCCCCCTCTGCGGGTCAGCCGCGAGCAGTACATACGTGGCAGTGAAATGTTTTGGAGAGTGCAGGACATTCAATAAGTCTTCACTGGCTACAGTAATTACAGGCTGCCGTTGAAACTTTGCAAATATCACGGAACAGCCAATCCTAAAATATGTAAGGGAAAAACAAGTCCATAAAACACAAGTAGTAGTTAAAGTTACTCGAACAACCCACAAACTATCTGGTAAATATATTTTTCTTTTGGGGTGGGGTGGGGGGGCACCACAATACGCTTTCTATAGGGAATGAAATGTCCAATCAAATACGAGCTGAGAAGACTCAATTACTCAATTGACTTTTGACCCACTTTGGCCTAACCACCCACCTACCCCCTACTTTGAGATCCAATTAAAAGATTATTACAGCTTGTTTCCCCTCTGCAACCGGATTCGTCTGATTGAGTTTTATAAGCAAACGTCTCTATCTGCCGAACTTGATGTTGGCCGTCACCTCTTGTCATTCGAGGGACCCCTGTCGTAAAAACCTAACTTTATGAGGCCATTAAGATGACAAAATCTAAATTCTTTACATAATTTATTTTATTTATTTATTTCTTTTTGTCACGCATTTATTACCAAGGGGATAAAACAGTGGGGCAACAAAACAAAGTTTTCTTCTTCTTTTTTAAAGAACTTTTTATTCAATCGAGAAAAAAAAATGCTGCAGCTTTCTTTTCCTTTCTTTTTTCCTTTTTAATTTGTGTGCTGCCCAAGACTTTTTGATAGGGAACCGTTTTTTCCTTTGGTCAGCAAAGAGCGCAGCACGCAGATGTGAGCTCTATCTTGACCATATATAGCAGTGGGCTATATTTATCTAGGCGCTTGAGCTTTTTGGGAAGGCTGTGAGTTCAGTCTGCATGACTTATCGCTCTGAAAAGACCTAAAAGGCGGAGATCACGGTCCACAAACACGAGAGATTGTTACAAATTTGTACAGAAATACCGACGAGGCTCCAGGGGAGGATGAACTGAGTTTAAAAATAGATGTTTTGAAAGTGCTATATTTGAACAATTAAACCGACTTTCTTTGGACTGTGATTGTGCGTGTGACAATTCAAGAAACGACAGTTCCAACTACGGGTCTAAATGGTTGATTAAAAACAAACAAACAAACAAATAAATAAAAGTTTGTAGTGTATCAGCTTTGGGGAAAAACCCATCCACAGATTGGAGCAGTGGTGGTGAACTGTCGCTTCCCTCAGAGGTGGCAGAATGAAGATGTGGGGTAGCGTGTAGGAATGGTGCCATTGTAAATCCCTTCCTTACTTACATCGGTGGCTTTCTTCTCAGCCAGCTCAAGTTTCTCCTGGGCATCTTTAAGAGCCTCGGAGTACTTGTCCAACTCATCCTCAGTTCCCTTCAGTTTCTTCTGCAGAGCTACCAAATCGTCCTCAAGCTGAGTTTCAGTGCAGGACAGTTTCAGGGGTGATCAGCGGAGGGTCGGAGTTGCGTGAGCGCGCACAGGCGCAAAAGCGCATACACACAGAGAAGAGAGAGAGACAGGGGACAGCACACGGAAAAGAAAGAGACAGGAGAAAAGTTAGGGAAGCCCATGCACTTCAGGATCAGATACCTTGGTGGCGACCTCCTCAGCAGTCAGCAGCTTTTCTTCAGCTGTTTGGAACTCCTCGAGCACTTTATCTCTTTCGTCCTCAGTTATACGCAATTTCTTTTCCATCTCTCTTATATCGTCCTCTAACTTCACATGCATATGAACAAATTATACAGTTAAACAGAATATAACAGAAACATGCAGTTTTCAACGATCAAGTGACATTTCTCTTAAATTGACTTAATCAAAAATGATTTCTGGGTTATATGGTTTATGGATTACATCAACAGTTGCTAAAACAGTGGAGAGGATGATTTCTTTTTTATCATTCTTCAAAAATGACATTAAAAATGCAAAAAAATGTTTAAAGGATGGATTATTCTTAATTTTAATCCTTAACTGGGATTATCCATGAAAATAATTAATCCGTTTTAAGGAGGCGGTCCATTTAAACTGGTATTCCTGCATTTTTACTGCATCTTTCGGGTTTTCCCACAAAAGGAAGAAGGACAAAAAAAAAAAAAAAAAACAGCCGACCTGTTTGCTTCTGTCCTCTGCTGCTTTCTTGTCTGACTCGGCCTGCTCAGCTCTGTCCAAGGCATTCTCCTTGTCGAGCTTGAGCATCTGCATCTTCTTCTTAATGGCATCCATGGCTGCTTAGTGTTGTTCGGCGGCACCGACAAAACGTCCAACGGAAAACCAAGGATAGAGTGGGAGAGGGGCTGGGGCGTCTGTGCCTAACTGAACGCTAAGCTGGAGTGCAGGCTCTGCCTGACTTTGCACTGTCAAATATGTACTTTCAAGGTGGTGGTGGTGGGGGAGTGACTGGATTCCTTTGGACATCCAATACTTTTTGGGAGGAGGCGTGTGTGGGTGCTCCGGCGTTTTTTTAAGGATCTGCTTGGCTATTCGTTGCTCCTATACATCTGAGACGCCTTTATATGGGGTGTGACGAGTATGGGTATGCTCCCACGGAAAGGGTTCCTGCCATTTAATGTCAGAGAAGATGCAGAAAAAGACTGTTTACGTTTGCGTTAACGCCCCGGTCACCCATTTAAAAGCAACATGCAGCCTCTGTCTCTGAATTGAGTGGCCTGCACTTTCCCAAAGTTTCTGAAAGTTGGCATATGTTTAATTTGCAAGGAAATTACGTTTTCTGGCCTTATTTCACAGTGGCAGTGCCTTCCTGTTTTCCTGCATCTCTTCTTACTTTGGAAAAGCTGGGAGAGGGACCAGAGCCAGCTGCAGAACAAGCTTTTGTCACCGTGTAGTCTATGGTAGCTCTTTATCTCTGCCTGAGTGTGTTTGGGTGGCTGAGTGTAAGTTCGCTTGGAATATGCTGTAGTGGCTCTCTGTGATATGAGATGCTTTTGGTTAGCCACGCAAGCCCTAGAGGCATTGTTCACAGTCCAGGGGGCTCAACAGAGGGAAGTGTTTACCTGATAATGTATCAGATATCCCTCATGTAAACCGTTGATGTGTCATTTGTCTGGCATCACAGCATCCTGGCAGCTTTGTACTTCAATAAGAGCGGCTAAGTCACTGATTGGCTTGTGATTTGTGAAATGTTTACTGTTTTAAAAACTAATGAAGAAGACAATTTCACATCATATTGCATATTTATTACTAGCCTTACTAAATTTAAGCAATTATTATTCAATGCGATTATAACAATATGCCTAACAGAAATTATATCAAGTAATGATCCCTCTGCAGTAACTTAGTGAAAAGTCAAAGCACACTACGGTGACTGAGGACACTCCAAGTGTCTTTTAGTCTTCTCAAGGATATTTTTAGGATCGACTTTTCTTCCATGCACCTGCCTTAGTCTGTAATGGATCCAAGACACTGTGCCAAGAGTGGAAGGTCTAAAGGCATTAGATATGTCTCTTAAAATAATCGCTGTCTTGCTCAGGCTTTGGCCTGTTTTATAGAATATTGTTGCTATGCTTAGCAGACTGAATAAAAGAAATAATTACATAATAAGGAGCAAATTATGATTTTTACAGTGCCAGAGAAAGATGAGACTTCTTATCCTATTGATTTATTTGTCTCTTTCCAATTTAGCCATTAGTGGTTGTTTTTTTGTTTGTTTGTTTTACATTTGACTGTCATGAGCCCTAAAAGAAAATGCATTTTGCTAATCTGGGGACAGCCTTTGTTTTCTAATTATTAATGGCAATGAAAGACACTGTTTACAGAGTTTGTGTCTAATTGCTTTTCTCTCACACTAAAATCAAAGCTCTGGAAAGCTTTTCTCTATAAATAAGGAAGTCTGCAAGGTTGCTGAAGAGGTCTTTCTTGAGTCTTGCATGACTGACTTAGTAAATTAAGCCACTTCATTTATTTAACGCTTTGAGTGTTCAGTCCTTTTTTTGTTTGTTTGTTGCCATATCGTTCACAGTATTGTGGATGTTTCTGGTTACAATACCTATGCACAGTTTGCCATTTATGTTTTCAGTAATGTATAATTTATAGTGCACTGCTGGTTGTTCTTGATTTGGAATTCCATATTCATTATCTTAAACAGTATTTCCAGTTAAAAGGCATGCCAGAGTTCCTGTAGCACCCCTGGAATGAAAATAAGCTCCTTTTATCATGTTTTACTGTAAATCGTTGGCACATTAAGAATGTCCCAGGGCCTAATATGTTTATTTTGAATGAAATCCAGATATTAGTGAAAACCTGCCGAGCTCCAAGTTGCATTCCACTGGAAAATTAAAGGTACTCTCACAGCTGAAGGTAACACTTAAGTTTTCTTTCATTTTTACAAATGAGAAGGCAATAACAAACTCTTTCAGTATTTGAGGCTTAAGGCATTTAAGAAAGCCACCACATGGAAAAAGTGTTTTTTTTTTCAAGGCTGCAGAATGAAAAAAAGAAAAGAAAAAGAAAAGATCTAGACATGTAATTTTGAGCTCTTTGAAAGAAAAGAAAAAACTCGGTCTCTGAAGCCCATTAAAGCTGCCAACCTTAAATAAGTCTAAGCCTACGTCCTACAATATGCAGCATTGAAGCTGGGATTTAAAGATAAATGCTTTCTTGGGACTTACTTGTTGGAACATTATAAATAACTTCACTCTTATTATGCAGTCTTCTCCCACAAAGCTTTGCCGCATCAGTAAAGAATTTCTTGTGTTGAAAACAGTAAATACTCATTTAAAGGCCATGAATATTCTTAACAATTATCCTTAGAGGTGGAAACAACTGAGGGGAATACAGTCAAGGAAGAATTCCGTCCTACTGTGAGTTGAAAACACAGACTTGCAATCAGACAACTGTTGCCTATTTTCTGGACAGGTCTGGGATACTCTGTCATGTTGGACTTCTGATTGTCTCCCCGTATCATGATTTGGTCTGCAGGAGGGGACAGCTGAGTGAGACAGGTGGGGCTATCGTCATATTCAAATTCAAATCAGTGAAAGCTTTTGCAGCTCACATGTTTATAAATAAGGGTTTAAAAAAGGATGCCATACATAATCGAATTAGAGCATGTTAAACACATAAATATAGACGCAAAAAGGTCAAAAGCTGGTAGAAAGAAAGTCTTTCAATTACGGACCGTTTGTGATCCTCCCGAATTTAAATGACACAAAGCAGCCATTTGGAGCTGCTTTATAATATTGTAACACTGTAATAGTTAATCTGTTAGTCCTACAATGACAGCCCACTCTGTATGTGGAATGTCCGGTTCTCCTCAGCTGACGCTCTGGGAGTAGCCGAGCTTTACTTGGCCGCTGTGCCTGAACCCATGTTTGCATAAGAAGACACTTGGGAGAGATATTCAGGGTCTAGTCATGGCTTAAATGTTACTACATTAGAGAAAGGATCCATTTGCTTCTGTTCTGTTTATTGTGTTGTGTGCATTTACAAAGGTTATTGGATGCAAAGACTGGAAGTTCTTCCAGGAAAACACTTAAAAACTTTCCTGAGGTTTTGCCATATGCTTTGAAACCACAAGCCAACTTGTGAGTGATTATTTTCTAATGATGCACGGTATTACTGATTGCACCGATACACAGCAGTGAACGTTTCAAGGGCGGTTCTCCTCCATGTTGAGTGCATGGCTGCTGAGTGAAGTACAGTGATTGCAGACCCCTCGTCAAATACCATCTTAAGGTTTCTGCAGACATCATCCAGATATATATAGAGAGAAAACTTCTTGGCCCTTTGGGACGGTACCCCCGTGATAGATAGCTCCATGCAGGGGCATTTAGCATAGCAAAAACTGAGATGGGGTTCTGGGAGGGTGCAACTTAAGATGTAACCCAAGCCCAGCCCATGCCCTACTGATGATTGGTTTATCCACAGTAATGTTCCACTGACATATACTGGTAGTCGTAAGACTTGAACTGGTTTATTATTGAGCACAGGTGGACATCTAACCATGTGGACATCCAACCATGGCACAGAGACAGCTACAGTATTTAACTTGATGGATAGTTGCAATAAGGCTGTGACACTTTGAGTCACTCCTTTTTGTGTGGTGATAAATCTGTCATTAAGGGTGTAAATCACACCGGCACGTTCCTTGTTCTGTTTTAATCCCAGCAAACCTATTGTTTAAATGACAAACACTGAAAGTACAGTATGAGCTGATCAGAATTCACAGTTTTCGCCAAAGGCAAATTCCTTTGGTATGAAGGTCAACCTAATTCAGCTGCAGGTGTTCCACTGAAGATGGGTAGCTTTCTTCCAGTGCCAAGATTTTGCTACAGCACAAGTAGGTGCTGTTAAAAGAAAGGATCTGTCATCCCACAGGCTGTGGAAAGAAAATCCTCTTACAGTCCACGAATGAGACACAAACCTTTCAGTTTTATAAAAAACACATATGTCTATGATGCTCCCTGGGAGTCCTGAAATAAATTTCTAAATGCATTTTTGAAATTCATAATCGGTCAAAGCTGAGATTTAAAGCTCATTTTTCAAGTTTGCAGAAAAGCCTCTGTGACAATACCAAAGCCACAACAAGTTATTGAGAAAAAGCTGAGCTATGGAGGAAAATTCCAAAAGTTAACACGTTCAGTAGAGCAAACACAAATGTGGGTAGAAGTCATAATGGAGGAATATTTGTGGCCTCGGCAGGGCGCCTCCCAGACAGTTTGTTTGTGTTCTTCCCCTCTTAGAGGGGGGACACACAGAGAGGGAAGATTGTAAGCCATATCTGATGCTGCTCAGTCAGCTTAGACTAGAAGCAGGTGGGGTTGGCATCTGTGGGGAACTGTCACGATTCATTTCACACTTATGTGGGATGCCATGCCACAATCCTAGTGTAAAATCAAATTCTCAAAAGCCAAGAAATGTCAAGGCACGAATAGTGAAAGGAAAAAAAACAAAACACTGATTTGTGAGACAGTCAGCTTTACAAATATGTCTCCAGCAAAATCACATTTTTTGGCCTTTGTTTTTATTTGTACACAGAAGGGCGAGTCAAGCCGGAAGTGCAGTGAACTGTTGTTTACAGGCAGCTTTGACATCTCCCGGTTCCAGATAAGGAGTCCAAAAATTTACTCTTGGTGGATTTAAAGCTGTTAAAACATTTTTCTAAACCTCTTTCCTGTGTGTTTTTCTATCATTAACTTAAATGCCCATCTATTGCTTTGTGCTTGCTGACGTACTCAACCAATTATTGTCGCATTGTACATCTGAGTTCGCAGCTGCCGAATATCTCGAGGATAGCTCTATTCAAATATTTGCCTTCAATCTTTTGCCCTTCGTGTCACAGGGCTAGAAGTTTCCGTGTTTGCGCACGAACGAAAAACCTTTCATATATGTGTCCATATATGGGCTCTCTGGTGTAAGTGAGGTAGACATATGAGAGGGCTAACTTGCGGGGGCTTTTTGTGAGGTCCAAAAGCATACTCGATATTTCTTTTCATTCCTTGGGGCTATAAAATGTCTTGGTATGCACTTCTAGCTCAGCCACTGTTCTCCCTGCCTGTCAGAGCTCTCTGGCACGGATGGCCAGAGGAGGAGGATGCTGAGATTGTGTTGTATTTCTGTGGTTTTGCTTGATGTAATCTAAATCACTTCATACAAACTTTTCTTAATGCATCCTCTCATGAGAATTCTTTTCGAGGGAGAGTGATTTTCCTTACTTACAACTGCCATGTCAGTAAGCAAAAGACTTTGCATGTTGTAAATCCAAAACAGGAGACGATGGTTCATATCATGTTTTCGTATGAGTTCCAGACTTCAAGCTGACTAAATGAAAGGGCCATAATGTGAAGTGTGTGTGAGAACCTCTGGTGATGAGACATTCCAGTGTGGTTCTGGCTGGCTGTTTGAACACACGCACTGTGTTCACTGTGCCTGGGTCACAGTGGCCTCTCCGCAGCGAGAAATGCCACAGGAACCCACAACTCTGCAACACCTGCATTTTCATACCAAAGCCTGTCTTGTGGCCCCACGTTTGATCAGATGCCACGACAGTTTTCCCAGCAAAGCGACGACTCACCACACAGCTAGGGATCTAGATAAAACAGTTGTGCAAAGTCGGTCATAAAGCAGCTGAGCGGATAGACATGAAAATAAATAGACACTCATTTGGTGTGGTCTGCTTAGTTCCTGCGCTGGGGCCTTGGATGTCAGAGATAACAATGTAGACATGAAAATAAATAGACACTCATTTGGTGTGGTCTGCTTAGTTCCTGCGCTGGGGCCTTGGATGTCAGAGATAACAATGTACGATAAGACAGTACGATAAAAGGATCATTATGCTGAGGCTGCCCGAAGACACTCCCATCAAAAGAACAGGAAAGACTGGTGGTGGGAGGATCCCTTTATTAAATAAAAACACCAGGACATGAATGTAAAATCTTGCTTCGTGAATTAGATGAATTAAATCGTACTTCAGTATAGAGATGGACCGATCCGATATTACGTATCGGTATCGGTCCGATACTGACCTAAATTACTGGATCGGATATCGGAGAAAAATAAAAAATGTAATCCGATCCATTAAATATCACGAAAGCACCTCACAAAACTTGCAACACGCCGTAACTCACCTCAGAACGTATGCATCACGTGATAGAGCAGCTGTGGCATGCAGGACCTGTCGGTGGTCTGGATAGCATGTGGAGCTTCGCTAGCAACCTGGCATTTCATCTCCGACAAAGTTATCCCCGAGAGAAGTAAAGCAAGTGTGTAAGTCCATCTCTGAATGTTTGTAAAGCATTCCCACGTTAGGCTTAACAAGCGACTGCCTCTCGCTCTCCGGCTGCTACTTCAATCGTGAAACTGCTTAAATCAGCTGATCGGCTTTTCTGTCGCGAGTCTGTCTCTCGTTTGTTTTTGGTCCACTTTGCGCCAGAAAGAGCAAACCAGCGGCTGAACAACAGCAGCACGTTTAAGCTTGATAAGCTGTTGTTAGAATTTATTTAATATTAATTTCTACACCAGGATCTTTTTCTACGTAGCTGACGGCTGGTAACTGTGCAGGGGCGGATCTAGCAAAGTTTAGCCAGGGGGGCCGATAGGGCATTAACTGGGAAAAGGGGGCACAAAGACATACTTTTCTTTCTTATTCTCATTTAAAATGTCTAGCTTTTAATAAATAATTATCTGACACCCAAAGTTTTAATTTGATGTAAAATGAATAGAAATCAATTACTGTATATAGTGACTATTAAGTCTAATATATATATACCCTAGTAAGCTATAGTACTTTTTACTTTGGGAAGGTACCATCTGTGCAGTCTGCAATTTTGTTGAAGAAAGATGTTGAATCTATTTAATATTTCTTGAAAAATAATTGATTTCTGTGCATTTTTTTTTCACACTGCATCAAATTAAGGTTGATTACGTCGATTAAGCATCATGAGGTGGAGCGTGAGGGGTGGTTCCCTATTTTTTATTTATTTAATTTTGTTGTTGCTGGGAGTTGGAACCCTATTAGTTAGGTTGCTTAATATTTACGCTAAGTACTCTTTAAAATACCAGAATAGGGAGGATGGTGTAGGTCTAAGTTTATTAGATTGATCAGTATTGCTGAACTATGAAATATTTTTTTTGTATACAGGTATAACAGAATAGCTTTAGTGTAGTTGTTGTTTTAAACTTGAGTATGAACTTGCAGACTTGCAAAATGCAGCAAGATATTTTAAAAAACAGTTTTGTTGATTAAAAAACACTATATCGGATTCATATCGGTATCGGCAGATATCCAAATTTATGATATCGGTATCGGTATCGGACATAAAAAAGTGGTATCGTGCCATCTCTACTTCAGTACAAATGCAGAAAATGTTATCAGCAAAATGTACTCAGAGCACTGATGCATGCTTATATGCAAACTTAATGGTTTATTTACACTGAAATTCACTTCATGAAAGGCAGAATTAAGCCAATGGACAGATGTGGGATCACTGGCATATTTGTGGGGGGGCTTCATCTAAAGCATGTTTTTTTTTTTCTGCACAAACTACTTTTAGTGAGCCAGTCAGGTTTTGGAAGGCAGCAAAAGCAACCCTTTCCTTTTTCCAGGCCTGGGGGAAGCAGATAAATTGCAATGAGAGTGCACATTTGTGAGCGCTTGTGGCTTCCCAGTGTGTTGGCTTAAGAAGCTGGCCTAAACCACTATATTTATAGGAATAGAGTCAAGTTAGCTGAGGTATCTAAATGCTATTCCTTTATGATTCCTAGCTTCCTAATCAATCACATTTTGACCTTTGTGCAATTAGCACATGTCCTTTATATGCTCTTAATGGCTTTGCTATTTTGGGAAAAAAATCGTCAACTGTTGCTTCAAGTGCATCTTCAGAACTGTTTTCATCAAAACCCCACAGAATCAAAGAAGTTACTGTCGAAAAGTCTCAATCAGAAAAATTGGAAATAGTTGTAACAAATTACTGAAGCATGTCTTTCCATGCATGAACATACATGGAAAGACAATATATAAGGCATATAAGGCAAGATTTAAAGTCAATATTTGGTTTAACCACCACCTTTATTCAGCACACCAAGGATTCTCTTAGTTATGCTTTTCTGTAATTTCTTTAAGTAGTCTTCAGGAGTAGCTCTCCAGGCGACTTGAAGGACATTCAAACATCTTATTTGGATATTGGCTGCCTTTTGTTCTGCCATCTGTCGAAATGGCCCCACGCTGCTGCAATAATGTTGAGGTTTGGGGTCTGGGGAGGCCAATCTACCACTGATAGTGTTCCACTGTGTGTTTCTATCCATGGTTTGCTTTTCCACTGGCAGTGCATTTAGAATTGTTTCTTAATGTTTTGTTAATGAGATGTTTTCCAGATGGTATTGTATGGTGGATTAAAATCTGACATTACTTTTCTGTGTTCACCATTGTGCCTTTCTCCTGAGTTTGGTATTTCTGTAGATTTGACCAAGAAAATGAGAACACTTGTGTTTTTATAACAGGCTGCTAGTAACAAAGAACCTGGAGATACAATTTAAAAGTTGTGCAGACACATATTGGTTCATCCCTTGAGTTAGGTGCATATTATGTGCTTGAATAGATCAGTGATAAGTGGGGTAGCAAAAACAAACACACAAACAACCCCCCCCCCCAAAAAAAAAAATCAATCAATCAAAAAAAAAAAAAACCCTCCTTTGCAATGATTGGATAAGAATAAGGACAAGCAGTCAGTGTCCGAAGAAAAACTTTGGAATACCTTCAGAAAGCCTGGAGAGCTATTGTTTGAAACCACTTTTGTTGCTCCTTGAGAACAAAGTATGAAGAAATGAGGTTTGGCTCAAGACTTTTGCACAGTATTGTACATATTACTTTGGAGTAATATGTACATATATATTATGTATGTATGTTCTGTGTTCATAACAGGGGTGCCCCCAAGCCCCCTATGTCTATACAATAATAGAATGACACATTAAATGTAGGTTCTCACACCAAAATTGTGTGAAATTTGATGTCAGTGTTGAGAAAACCTCGCTGAGCAGAGAGTGTTTATTCAGCTTTAACACAGGGTGGGGAGGCCACAGGATTGAGTGAAGAAAGGAGCCAATGACTCTTTTTTTCTCCTCCACAGAAATGCGGCCTGTCATCTGACGAGTGCTAAGCAAAGTCTCCTTATTAAGACAGAAGCATTTGGATGGCGGAGTATTACGTTTCATTCTGGACAGCTTAAATCCAAGGAGGCTCTGCAGATCAGATGCATCCGGCAGCACCATCTGAGACAGGCTGCTCCTCAGCTCTCTATCACGACACCGTTTTCAGCAAAACTGAGCAAAGTGTAAGTAAGTTGCTGAGGAAAACCTGACTGTGGAAGAACGTGTTTGGAGTCAGAGGATATCATTTAATAGATATTCCTGATGTTACTTGTGAAGCTCTCCAAATTTAGCACCCAAGTTTTAAGTCTCAGCTCAGTCCCAATATAGCCCTCCTCTCATTGCTGACTGAGAAATACTGTGCCTTCCTTACGCGATGACTGAAGGAGCTGCTGTGCTGTCAGGGGAAAGGTAGACAGTGAATTTTGTCACTCAGCAGGCCGATTGAGATTCTGAGTGTGACTGTTTTCTAACCTACCTACCTTTAAAAAAATACACCCATTATGCTCTTATCTTTTGGAAATTGGTGTATTCTATTTTATGTAGTCCAAGTATGAACATACCTGTACTATTATTTTAACCTGTGTTTTAAGCTTGTGAAATCACAGCAATTAGACAATAACGAGCTCAAAGTTATGAAAGAGATCATCTATATTGACTCTGTTTAGTTTTAAATTAAAGGTTATACACTGTTAGTTACTGTAAGTGGAGAAGTCAACATGTTGGGACAACCCCGCTAATTACCTAAAATAGTCATGTTTTCCAGAGTGGAGTGAAATGCTCTTTAAGATCCATCAGCTGCTGTCTCCCAGGTTTATGTTAGGGAGCTCTGCTTCTCAGAGCAGTGGTATGTGAGTATGCCTAAACAGCAGGCATCCTCTGAAACAATGACCTCATTCATTTAGGTAAAACCATGCTGTGATTCCTCACTGTATTCTTCTATATAACTGTTAGACAATGTGATTACCAAGACAGTACAAGCATATTTACACAAAGCTCTTGGCAGTATCTGTGAGACATGAAGTGGTTTATCATTTTAGCTGAAGAAAACTTTGTTTGGCTGTAAAAGTGCCTTTCCCCAGATGCAGGGTTGAATTTCAGATTTGGAAAATACATTAAAACCATGCTAATATTGAGAAGATATAATATAAATAACAGGAAAAGCAAATTCCATGGAGAGTTTTGTAAGGAACAGCTTGTTAAATATGTTCTTCTTTTATGTTATCATACCTTGTTTGGGTCTGGACCTTGTAAGAGTTTTGGGAAAAAATGGACTGAAGCCAAGTAGCCATTCAACCCATAAACAATACTGGTTTCCAGTGTTGTATCAGCCTGAATAATTTGAAAATTACTTTCAGCCTGACACAGCTGCTGAAGAACTGATAAGCTTATTTTATGGCCTTCTTCTAGACTTCTTTGCACTGAAATATGTGTCTCAGTAGGATTATAAAAAAAAAAAAAAACATGTTACCGTAAAAAAGGTGGAAGAATGAGTGCGCTTGGAAAGAAAAACATCTTGTATTCCCAGAGATCATAGCTAGCAATAACTTTTTGTTCACAGGCTGCTTGTTCAGAGAAAGACCCAAGAAGGACACTGTCAGGTTAAAATGTTGTCTGTGCACAAAGGCAACAACATAAAAGAGGAAAACCTCAGTAGCACGCTGTGGACAAAAAGGCCCAGCCCAAAAACCCAAAAGCCTTTCCTGATGTGCATTTTTTCCAAACCTCTCTTCCTCTTTCATCACGTTCTCTAAAAGTGAAAAGAAAAAATAGCTCAGGGTAAAGGCTGTCTCACTCTCTGTGAATTCACAGACCTTTATACTTTCTCAGTCTGTTTGGTTTAGCCTTACCTGAACCGAATTCAAAATAATAATAATGATACAGTGAGTTCACATAGAGGCTTTTTTAGCATGAGACTTATGAATGTTTTTCTTAATTTATAAAGCATTCACCGCTGTTTACACTATTAAAGAAATCCCTGAAACCCAAACCAGGACATGGAAAACTAAAATTTGACAGAGCATTATCAAAAAGTGCCTACACAGCTTTCCAGTGTGACAACTCCCAAGCTCACATAGGCTTTTCTTAGTGTTAAGCCCTAATTCCATTCCTGCATTACTTCGGACCTTATATTAAAATGCCTGCCACTGAAACTGGAAAACATATAAACCAGTATCAGCCTTAAGCAGACCTTAGATTAGCTCTGAAATGATTAAAGTGTAGAGGTGATCAAGTGTCATTTGGCCCAGCTATGTGTTAGCCTGGCTTCACTTTTAGGAACTTGAGCGTGGAACAAAGCCTGGACTAAATGGCTGCCAGACTGCAGGGATTAGGCATGGCACAAGACACAGCAAAACAAACTTTCCAACACAGCAAGTTTAGAACATTCAGGATGCCGGAGATTTACACTGTCGGTGCAAGGGATTACTAAGTGTGTCATGAAGCTTTTAAATACTCAAAAACTATTAGCAGGTTCTGAAGTTTCCTTTAGCAAATTCAATTCAACCTTTAATTTTTGTTTCCTAAACACTTTCCTCTAATTAAGCTAAACATATCTTGCATCTTCTTTCCTTTACGCGCCGTTTGTTTAATATGCGACGTGCCAAGTGACTAAAAAAGACAGAGCGCTTAAGAAAAAGCCACACACTGAAAAGGTAAAAGGGTGTGGGTTAAAATACCCCTTTTTGTGTTTTGCAGAAGAAAACAATAAATGCAGCTTAGCTCATGGCAAAATTATTAAGTGCAGGTCAATAGCAGGAAGGAATTGAACGGTTTCTCTATTAACTCGTAAATTTGCTGAGTTTTTCCAAAGTTCACCAAAAAACAAACAAAACAAAACAAAAATCTTTTTGGTCTCAGGCACTGAATGGAGAGGGTGAGTAGTAGATGGGTACACATGGCTTCAGTTTCCCCTCTTCACTGTGGCCTTGCCTTGCATGAGACCAAAACATTCAAACTACCAAATATGGTGTTCATTAGAAGGACAGTGTGCTGTGCTGGCCACCTTTAACCATACTTTGCACACTATGCCCACATTTTCTTCTAGCACAGAAGGATCAGCTTTAGTACGAAATAAGCAATGTATCACCCGAGAAGAAAAAAAGGTCAAGTTCACTCTCCTGATTGACTAATTCTTCAAACATGAGGCTTATAAAGGCTGTAGCTGTGGAACAGTAACCCAGAGTATAAAAATACTGTGAACTCTCATTATTGACCAAAATATCTAAGTGGGGATTGTTGCATATTTCAAGGTCTGGCCTGTAAAGCAAGGAGAAAAAAATGCATCCACAATGTCCATATTTGGTCTGGCTAACTTTGCCAGTCCTTCCACTTGAACATCCTCTGACCTCCTGATTCAGCTATGAAGGATAAATGCTGACATCTTCTGGCAAGAATGCAGGATGAGTTATTCGACTGGACATCTTTTATCTTGAGGTTTCAAAAAATAATATATATGTATATAGATATATTAAAGAGTAGACATACTTTTGCCTGATTTTGGTCTCCTTATCTGGGGTCAGAGTAGTAGTAGAGCTGCAGGGGACACTATTTCACATGAAAAACAAAAGCAACAATCATCTTAATGTTACCGGTTGTCTGAAAGCTTTATTTGTGGTGAATACAAAAAATACTTTTGTGACCAGATAAATATCATACATACAGCATCAAATCAGAAAACAAACAGATTCTGTTAAAGAAAGCACAACACGTATTCATAAACAGAGCTAATAACTTTTTCTATTTTCCATTAATACTTTGACAAATCGGTCAGACAATATATTTCAGGGTAATTCTTACATTTACTGATAGAAACTTAATTCTTATAGTGGTTAGACAATGAAACATTTAAGAGGGACTTGGCATAATGAATTTAAACAATTTCTCAACTTCATACACAAATTGCCACATGCTCATTGAATGCAGTCTAGCGTTAGTCTTTAAATCCTAATGTATCCACAGATGCCCTTTTATATCAGCATTAGAACACTGTCAGCAGGTAGGCCACCAGCCAAGGCATTGTACTGTATGGCAAAGGGCTTTTTTTTTTTTAAATTAAGACCCCAATAGGGAATAGACTGGCATAATGCTTTGATCCAGAGAGGACAAGGCTCAGGCTCCCACCCAACCTGGTTTTCAGCTGCTCGTAGGGCAGACTCAAGTAAGGCACTAGTACAAAAAATAAAAAATAAAAATGCAGACCAGACACTGACGCGGACAGATGGTGGAGCTGAATGCTGAAAATTTGAAATACATTATATATTAATAAAGGAAAAGAAAATCAGTTTTCTCAGAGTGTGATGCCATTTCCTTCTAGTTTGTTAAGCAAATGTCCTCCATTCAATATAATGGGAGCTTTAAATTCAGTGCATAAAGTTATGAGCCACTTTATAGCACAGTGTGTGCTCATTTCATTCAAGAGCCTAGAGTTCAATATGATTGCACACTCTTCCAAACAATAACAGCGCAGACTCGTATTATCTTTCTCAAATGTTCAGTGTAAAGTATTGCTATAGACAGACCATCTGAAGTGAAATGACTTTAGCAGGACAGGGGCAGTGACTGCGTGTATGTAGAATAAAAGCACTGGCGACACCCAAAGAGAATCTGGCCAGTGTAAATGGAGAAGGAATTAAAAACACAAAGACGAGCGAGAACAAACATGACAAAAAATGTAAACAAGTATTCCTTACACAAGCGTGTGTGGGAAGAACTGTGAGCGGGGGGGGGGGATGGGTTACATCAAATGACATAATGTACAAGCAGCAAGACATATTTGGTCACATATCATCCAGATACTCTGAATACCACAGATTATACCTATATAAGAAAGTGGTCAAGAATAAACATCTTTATAGCTAGTGATGGCCAGTGGTCATGTTATATTATCATTTAGAGACTCTCATCGTTTGGCATCAAGCAGAACAACATAGTTTAATCATAATCATTGATTTTTCTCTTTTCAAGATTTGCTAGTTTAACAGCAAACCACGTGTTCACATTTTTTTTTTAGTAAAATACAAGTGTCTTTTACTCTATACTACTCTATTGGTTAGTAGCTTCGCTGATATGTTTAGACATTATGGTGCATGCAAGCCAGTGGTGAAATGAGACGTGAGAAATCTTCCTGCCTTTCTATTAATACTTTGTATACCTGGAATACAAACTGTGGACCCTTAGATTGAATTTGCCGGTTACATCGATATCACCAGTTCCTTTCTATTTGTTTTAAACCTCAAACACTTTTGAGAACATTCAGTGATTATACGAGATTTCTTTGATTCATGATTGTAACAGTCAGTAATGCTCATGATGCAGTAACACCCACAAATTAATGACACGTTTATCGTACGACTTAAACTTTCTCAACTTGCTTATAGGAACAGCTTTCTTCATATTAAAGTCTGAATGTCAATGCCATTCACTGACAAATACATACACGCACACACACAGCCACATACACACAGAAATACACCGAGCACAGGCACTTGTTTTATCACCAAACAGGCCTGCTTCAAGTGCTATATTGTCCTTGGTTTTATGAGAGTTGAAATAGCCAATACTTGACTGGCACCTCCCCGTGACAAGAAGGTCTCGTCAGCGCAGCGCACGTCCCCATCCGCTGCGTCCATCAGCCTTCGTCCTCCCTCAGTTCGCTGGGCAGGAACTTGTACTGCTGCTGTCTGATCTGAGCCAGCTTCTTCCGAGCTTCCTCCAGCTCTCGCTCCTTCCTCAGCATCTCCTCCTGAGCCGCAATGATCTGAGGAAAATGAGAACAATTGACAGAAGATTCACCACTACTATGCCTGTGGATAGGCTGACATGATAAACCCTTGCTGCCATGTCCCGAGCACAGAACATGGCAGAACACCAAGACTTTCATTATGTAGATAGAAATATAAATTTAAACAGTACGAAATATATTTTGCTAGAAACTTTATGGCAAACTGAGCTGATTGTACTCAAATATCAATGAAGCTGTCAGACAGCTTCATTGATAATTGAGTTTGTCAGATTTACATATCTAATAAAACCTCATCTTCTTCTTCCTAGCGTTTGTCCTGCATGGCAGGGTCCGCTTTGCGGCAAATCCGTCTCCATTTGGCACGACTGAGGGCGTCTTCTGGGGCGGCATTGACGATCTTCATGTCTTCCTTTATTCTATCCATCCACCGTTTCGTCAGCCTGCCACGGGGTCGCTGGCCACCGGGTTCAAGCCTCATTGCCGTTTTCGCCACTGAGCTGTCGTCTGAGCGTAATATGTGTCCGTACCACCGTAGCTGTGCCTTGCGCATTTTCACCGTGATTGGTGCAATGCCGAGCCGCTTTCTGACGTCTTCATTCTTGACTTGGTCCCAACACGTGAGGCCTAGACACCACCTGAGCATTCGCATTTCCATTGTGTGCAGGGCCTGTTCGTGGTTGGCAGTGGCTGGCCAGCACTCCGATCCATACAGGGAAACCGGGACTACAGTCTTGTAAATTTTCGCCTTGAGATGGTCTGGCATTCGACGGTTGCATAGCACACCCGTCACTTGACGCCACTTCATCCATGCGGCATTGAGACTCGCTCGCACATCCAGAAGGATATCCCCGTCGCCACTGATCATTATCTAATAAAACCTCAGCAAACCATAAAATAGGTAACTGACTGTAACTACGTTATAAATATATACATAAAATTGAAAATATACGAGTGACATTTTTGTGAAGAATCAAAACGTGTTAACTACTTAGACCAGGGGTGTTGAACTCGAGGGCCGGTGTCCTGAAACTTTTAAATGTGTCCCTGCTGCAACACACCTGAATAAAATCCGTAGGCCATTAGCAAGAACTGACTGCATGGTGAGATGGGAACCTTAAATAAATGTACTTTCTGAAAAAATGTACTTGTAAAAGTACTTTTGTTGCATCATGTTAATTCATTCATGAGCTGCTGTAACATGAATCAAATGGCTGAATTGCCACCTCAGCATGCAGTCAAGTTCTATAAAGCTTTGCCAATGACCTACTAATTTTATCCAGGTGTGTTGCAGCAGGGACACATGTTTTTCAGCACACTGGCCCATGAGGACTGGATGTTCACCCTGTACCAATGTGAACAAACCAGAATAAAAAAAAGCAACCGATGAACTTAAAACTTTTTGATGTCTTTTGAATACAGTACTCAGCAGTGACAGGTGACAGGCTGAAGTCCAGCTGGGGTGCAGCACTAATTTGGGAAACCAGTCACGGCCACAGAAAGTACTGTTATTTGTTTCTGCCGGAAGAGAAATACACTAAAGGCTTTCAAAAGATATTCAGCTGTGGGTGCCTTGCAAACCTGGTAAACAAGTGAGAAACAAAACTGACGGGCTTCTCATCTACAGCAGCTCTCAGCGATTTCAGAAAAACAACTGTGGCATTTTGGCATATTGGCAAGAAAAGGGCACATCACAGAGAAGTAGTGATTTCTCTTCTAGCCCTCAAACATTTTTTCTTTCCAGGATTCTTACCTGAGCTATGCCTCCAACAAACTTGGTCTTCACCACAACGCTGTCATCCTCAGTCTTGTCAAATGCTGCTTTCTGAGCCGCCTTGACTAGATTGTCCGATGCTCGCTTCACAGCATTACCAGCCACCTTTTTAGTGACATCCCCAAAATTAGTACATGTGCAATAAACGTTTCCAGGGACGAATTAAAAAGTGTGTTTCAGTACTACCTGTAGTCTCCTCATGGCTTCTGAATCCTGGTCTGCCTTCACCTTGCAGGCCACCAGCAGCTGAGCTGTCGAGGCTGCAACCTGCTTGGCTGAAGAGATGAGCTTCTCCTCACTGGCGTGGCCCTGCACTGAAGCATTAGCTGCCTCACACAGATTACTGGTGGCTGCTGCTACCATACGTGCCTGCAGCATTGAAGAAATATGCATGTAACAAGTTGGCTTTATTTAAAGTCTCATTTGGTGTTATAGAAGGAAGGTTTTAGAATAATTCACAGCGACTTACAGCTGATATGAGACCCTGTGACCACTGGCCATCGTCGACTGCATTGGCTTGATTGGATCCCACCTGAGGTAGAGTTTGGGGGAGAAATTCAGATGTTGCACTGTGTTACTACAGAGTACTTTACAAGTGCCTAAGGTTTGCAGATTGTGTAGACTGACCTTGCCCTGTGCCACCAGTTCTCTCTGAGCTGCAGATGCAGATTTAACAAGAGCGCTAGTTGCTGCAGCAATGGACTTTGCTGCTTCTAAGATCTGCTCCTCAAAATCCAGCGTCTCATCTGCCTGCTGGAAGGATAAACCACATAGCTTACATTTAAATTGAATTTAATTAGTTAAAGACATCATCACCTTTGCATCTACACTCCTGGGAGACGCATCTGTGGCATGTAGAGGACTAATTAAAATACAGAGTACAATCCTAATTTAAAAACAATTTCACAAAAACAATTTTTATTTTTACAACGTGTCTTGGCCAAGCTCGGATCCTCCACAGTCCGTCCAATCAAAACCTGCTTCACACTCTTGCACATTCACACCCGTATATGGAGACTGCCAAAGCTTTGATAATTGTGGTGTTTTCTTCTATTACAATTTACTTATATACTGGCAAATACTGCTCATAAATCCTTTGTGTTATTAGACGAATGGTGCTATAACCTCAGTGCTGATACTTAGAGCTCAAAGCCATGGTAAAGCACAAGTTTGTGAGAAACTGCTTCATTTTTCAAACCTAGAAATTTTAATCTGTTCTCTATACACATCTTTATAGATGACTAAACTTAATGTGTTGTGTAACCCAGCACCAAGAATCTCATAATACTGTGCCAACTTGGAATAATTGTGCCCACAAATTATTTTGGAACCTTACATTCAAGAGTGTAAGGTTCATAAATACATTAGAATGGCTTAAAAATACAGTATATCCAAACTAAACACTCTGCCTTGTACTACTTTCTAAAACCTTCAGAATTAAAGAAAAAAACAACACGTTGTCCTCAATTGCATCTTTGTCCTGATAATGGAACATAAGCAGTACTGCTTAAGTTTTAGCGTTACACAAAGTGGCAGCAGATATGTGATATGATAATTCCAGTCATTACACCAAAGTAAACAAGAGGCATCAGTTCAAGAACATTCAACAAATGGCCATCTCTGCAACATCAGTCAACAGCATGCAGTTGATCACAGACCTCGATAAACACATAAGGCACACGCGGCTGGAGACAGGGCGGGACACTGTAGGAATATGTTTGATATATAGTTGGACTGAATAACAACCTAATATATCAAACATATCAGACAGAGCCCTGCAGAGAAGGCTTCCAGGTCTACAATGGCTTGAGGGGTAGGGAGCAAGGAAGCATGCTTGGGGGGCAGGAGAGCCCTCCCTCCTTTTGGATGGGAGGGATGAAGGAGCAGAAAGGAAGGGAGGGGGGGGAGACGAGGAAGAATTCAAGCAGTTTTAAACAAATAACCTAAACATCTGTTTGAACCCATGTGTTTTTTTAAGAGACATTAGGCCTGCTTTGTGATATTAAAAAAAAAATAGCTCGTACAGTTCACCGTCTTGCTTCACATCCCCATAAAATCTGTATCTCAGACCTGGGATTTAGTTTTGTCCTGTAAGCTACATGAGCACAAATGACAGGACAGCACAGCTACAAATGTATATATATATATATATATATATATATATATATATATATATATATATATATATATATATATATATATATATATATATATATATATATATATATATATATATATATATAAAAATAAATTGCTCACAAGGACAGATTAGTTCAGGACCTTTTAAATACTAAAGCTTCCTCTTAGATCACTAGAGGGAGACACTGACATCAAAAAGAGGAAGCGCCTTTCACCCACTAATCCCCTTTCATAAACACAAAGGTCATCATAAATGCAGTCTGCAGCTCTGGAATTGTAGTACAAAGCAGAGCATTATAGAGTCTTCATAAAAGCTGATGTATTATAAATATAGAGATTTTGAAATCACACACAGACAGAGGTTTGAACTGATAGAAAAGGGGAAAAGCACTAGAGGCACAAAAAGCAAGACCACATAGATCTAACTATCCAGTCTCCAGAGACAGACACAATCATGCAGAGCACACCTCAAACCACAATCCTGTATTGCATACAAAACACGAGTAATTTGACTTCACAAAAGCACAGTTATCTGCTTGTTAAGGGCTAAAGTCGCTCTGTTTTTTTAGGCAATACCGCAATGTGTGTGTGGGGGAAGGTGAACAACAGGCTGAGAAAACCTCCCTGTTTCGTTTAGAAATGACGAACACTGCAAAGAAACAAAAGGAAATGTGTCCAATAAGGCAGAGAACCTCTTTCACAAAGGGTCACAACAGTTCATCGCACTTTTGAACTCCCTTCCAAAATAAGCTTGAAGACCCAGCTGTGTAATTGCGTCTCTTGGCAGCGCAACTCAAAATAAAGTCTCAAACTACCTTTGAAGAAAGTCGTACAAGTTAGATCACTGGACCGAGTTGTCTGAGTCAACACGGCATGTGTAACAGAATAATTTTTATCCTTTTATGATCCCATGTTTGCAGCTCGGTTAATAGAAAGAAAACGAAAAAAAGAAAGACTCCACTTCAAAGCCGGTGTCACCTTTTCCTGCCTACACCCCACGTTGTCTCCCTGCTGATTAATGGCAAAAACCTGTGCGTGGGTTTGCGTGGGTGGAAAAGGTTGAGAGGGGCACTTTTACCTTGGGCTTGGCCCTGGGTTTCAGCTGCTCTAGTTTCTTGGCTGCAGCTTCAATGGATGCTGCTGCTCCGAGCAGCTCAGTCTCAGCGATGACAGTGGGGTCCTCGGGGTCCACGCACTCTGATCCTGGAAGAGATCAAAACGTAGCCAAACAGTGATTATCGCAGTAGTTTTTGAACAGACTTTCAAAAAAGTACAAGAAAAAAGTGATGGTATAATTTTAAGTAAGAAATAGCCCTGCTTTGCTTCAAACAAATGTTCCTATTCACACGCAGGATGCCTTGTATGTCTTAAATCTGAGCTTTCTATAAATTCCCACAAACTGTTTGCAGTATGACAGTAATGTCTGAAAAGTGATTAAGCTGGCTAAAATTAGACGAAATGCACACTTGATGGATCGTTGTTTTTTTGGACGTTTTTAAGTGCCCATAAAATGTAGCCGTTTTTGAACAGCTTGGTAAAGCAGATGGAACGATGTTTTCATAGATTATCTCGAGCCCTGGGGAAATCTGTTCTGCACCCCCACCCTACCCCGAAACCATCTACTCTCTACCCCCTTCTGACTGCATGAAAGGTGATCTGGAGGAACAAAACAGACCGTATCCCACTTACCTCCGTCTGAGGCAGCAAGGAAAGAGCAGGGAGGAGAGAGAGGGAGAGAACACATGGGACATTAGAGAGGTGAAGTGGATAGCCCCGCTGTGTCTCAGGCAGTACGCTGAAATCAAATTCTCATCCAAACACAATCTATTACTCCTGTCAGATGGAGCATTGCAACGTCTAGAGAAAAAAAACACTCCTCTAATATGTTTGTGTCATAACCATCCTACAGAGCTTAATTTGAAAGACAGCACGGTAATCACTCTTTGGTGTGATTTCAATATTCTAAAGTGATTCTCGTGACCCATCTTTATCAGGGTGTGCACACACACACACACACACACACACACACACACACACACACACACACACACACAGGTTTGGGAGCTTGACTAGCACCATGATATTCACGCACAAGAGGATTAGGGCTCCTTTGACTAATCTCTGCCATCTCCACAATCCTGTCATGTTTTTTTTTTTACATTTTATCTGATTGAGTTGGCTCCTAGGGGAAATTCTGTTTAGAGAAACAGTATTTAGAGAAACACTTGAAAAGTTAAGCATGCACAACTTTTATGTGCATCCGTAAAATCCTGACATCAGTCAGGATGGGGTCACTCGTAAGTAAAGACTATCAAGCTATTCTTTTTTTGTGTGTTCTGTGAGAGCGTGTGTGTCATCAGCTGTGCGTCTGGACTCACCTTTCATGGCCTCGGCGATCTGGACGAGCTCCGTCACACACGCTGCCACATGCTTCGAGTGCACAGCCAGCTGCTGCTTCTGCTCTGGTGTGGGCTTCTGCAGCACCTGAAAACACAAGAGCCAAACATGTGCAAAGGCACACACACACACACACACACACACACACACACACACACACACACACACACACACACACACACACACACACACACACACACACACACACACACAAGAAGCAAAGGTAAACACAAGGTAAAAGATTAGTCAGAGATAATTCTTTACAAAACAAATCTGTTCATTTTTAATCTTTCTTGATTACATGTTAAGAATTCAGAGTATAATTTATAATTAACTTGCTGAAAGACACTAACCTATGTTGCAGAATGTAAAAGTTGAGGATCCGTTTTTGTTACTTGAGCAACTATTTCTGTAACTAAGTTATATATTGTGGATTTTAAAGTCCTTCGTGTGCCTGATGTCTTGCCAGACTCGGTATGATGTGCCCATTAATTATGCAAACGAGATCCGTAATTATGATACTTAATGCATTAACTGGCAATTTGTCTCACATGGACACACTTGTCTTCACGCAGTCTTCATGCAGTAATTTTTGCAACAAAGCAATTTCATCAGAATGAGTTGCTAATTTCTATGCAAATATATTCAACAACAGAAAAAATAAACAAAAATCAAAATCAGATTTTCTAAAGGCTTGCATAGCGGCCTAACACAATTTTTGCGTTTTATCCTATGAGGAAGTCTGAGACTTTTTTTATCAGTGCAGGGTGAGTGCAAGAGGCCAGGAGATGCACACAAAATCACTTGTATCCTTTATTTATGAGACTACTTCTTTCCAACCTGCAAGACTTGCTCCAGAAGGTTGATGTATCCGGTGGTGCACTCAGAGCCATATTGCAGGGCTTTACTCCTCAGTTCCTCACTGACTTCAGGGTGATATGCTGCTTGCTGCAAGGGTAAGAAAACAATACAGGAGAACAGGAGATTTAGGATAGGACACTGAAATTGTTCCCATAGGAAAGGTAACATTTAACACGAGTGCAAATGCGCTGCGTGGGGTCAGGGAGAGCATATTGAGAGAGCATTTTGCACATTACATAGTTCCAATTACAGATAAAATTCAAAGCTACCAGAAAATCAAGTCTTCAGTCACTGTTGTGCTTTGATTTTTAAAACCACAGCCTGCAATGTTTGTACATGGTTTTATTTTTGTCTTTTTACAAGCGCCCTGCTGTTTGCTGAAGGACGTCCTGAGTGATGCTTCGCTGCATGACTTTGAAAAGTGACTGAGTCATTAGCAGTGGGAGCAGACATACAGTAGACTAGCCTCTGTAATATCTGCTCTCCACAGGCTGGGCTCACATGCTCCCTGGCAGCCTGGTGCTGTCTGCGTGAGGTCTGCTTTGGTCGAGCAGTGTGGATTAGCACCTTGCAGGTAGTCAGCATATCGGAGATGGCTTTGCGGCTCAGGTTGGCAGTGGCGATCACGTCCTCCTGCTGAGCAGAGTTGCCTGCGGCCACTGCCTTGGCTGTTGCTATGGTGATGCCCTTTGTCATGCGGGTGAACTCCTCAGGTGAAGTGGACTTTTCTGGGACGTCCTTGGACTGGAACACCTGACACGATGATGAGCCACAAGCACAGGTTGATATAGCCATGGAGCTCAGATATGATAATACACGAGTGCACGTGAATGTTGTAGAGCAGTTATAGACTTAAATGGACAGAAAATATTGACATAGAAACCAGAATAATTAGAATGTAAGGTCATCTGATAAGAATTAGCAGTTTATTCAAGGGAAAAAAACAGTCTTAAAATCTTCCTTCCTCACTCACATCTGCTACCCAGACCCTGATAAGTGTTGTGGGAAACCTGCAGGAGTTAAGAAGAAATCAGGAGGAAAAGAACTGGCCATAACAAAAGAACACAGAACAAAAAGCTTCTCTGTCCCCTGAATTATAGATACAGATATCTTCCTTGAGATCTTTTTTCCAGAAAAGCAGGGTCTCAACATTTTGACTCCAAATAAATCATAAAGAAGACCTTTGACCTGTCAGGTGCGCTTACCGTCAGCTCCTGCTTGATGCACTCAATGGCGGCTTCAAGTGCCCTCGTCCCACGGGTGGCTTCATCCTCTACTGCCTTCACTGTTTTGAGGAGCGACGTCACGTTGGTGACCATGACCTGTCAAATAAGGAGCGCAACGATGAGACCTATAGACAAACCAGGAGGTGGAGCTCTTTCTCCTCAATGGCAAAACATATTACATTATCATTGCTTTTCTCTTCAGTGATTCTTATACAGAGAAAATGGTGTTGAGGGTGCTTATCTAATGGAGATAAAGACGGAGTGGTGCATTTCAAATTAAAATACAGGATTATTAAATACTGGTAATGTAGTTTATTTACTGTCACAGATGTGGAAAAAAAGCGATTAAAATTTCATTGACTCATGGCGACACATTCTGCTCTGTCTGTGCTGTATTCAAGCAAAGTGTGCATTATGTGCTTGGGAATTTGAGAAACGCCACCAGGGGTTTGGAAGGGTCCCATTTGGAGGTCACCATATGTTGGATGAACTGAAACAATCTGTCAACATGAGGTTGTCCATGGGTGGGCCCCAATTCAGTTTATATGAGAAAACAACCCCCATTTGGACCAGAAGTTTATTTTCTAAACCAGGGGTAGGCAACTCCAGGCCTCGAGTGCCAGTGTCCTGCAGGATTTAGATCGCACCCTGGGTTAACACACCTGAATCAAATGATTAGTTCATTACCAGGCCTCTGGAGAACTTCAAGAAATGCTGAGGAGTCATTTAGCCCTTTAAATCAGCTGTGATGGATCATGGACACATCTAAAACCTGCAGGACACCAGCACTCGAGGCCTGGAGTTGCCTACCCCTGTTCTAAACCATTGTTTCCAGACCAAATATTTAAAAAATTTCACCCGTTCCATTGTTGCTGGATGCCTGTTGGGTGTTTTAGATATTTAATACCCTTAAAAGAAACAGTAATAGGGGATGCATAAATTATAAATTAGACCAACAAAACCTCAGCTAACTGATTAGTGTTGATTACTGATTTTATCTGTATTTGTATCCTCTTCATACATAGAAAAGCCATCCATCAGCTGTATTAATATAATTTATTTTTGATCCCTTTTGCAATATGCACACCACATTAGATGTGCACCACCATCTTCACTGTATTTTTACATTTTATGACACTGTGAATCTTCTACATTGTGCCTGTGTCTTCCTTCCACTGATATTAAAGCCGGTACAAAAACCCTGCATTACTGTAGTTCCAGCAGTGACAATGCAGAACATCTTGTTATAGTTTTCAGTAAAGCACACAGTCCCCTCCCTCTCTCTCCTGCATAGAAAGTGATGGCTCAAGTCCCACAGATACGACAAATCTTACACATCCTGATAACAGCTGTCATATCCTCCTTGCAAAAAACAGCTTCACGCTGCATTGCAACCACATATATCAAACTAGAGCAACAATGCAAGGAGAAAATTTATAAATACATATCTACATGGAGCATCCTCTCTGTGAGCGAGACTCAGCTGAACAATAAATTAAAGATACGCGCCACAAAAAAAATAAAGAAAGAAAAAAAAAAATCACTGCACAGCTAAACAGATATGACAGTTTGAGTGGTTTATTTCCTCACCTTGGCAGCACTCTTCAGCTGATACATGGAGGGGTCGTCAGCTGGTTTGCCTGCAGCACATTTGGTGGCACCAATGAGTTCGGCCAGAGCCTTGGCCACATCCCGCACCGCGTTTATCAGAACCACCTGGGGGGATAGAGCTGGAATCAATACAGCACAATGGTCAAAGTAAAGGTTTATCAGTTGAGCCCTAGGGAGAGGATTTACCACTGCAGTCCTTATCACTCCCACCTTGTCATGATACTTCAGACTTAGTGGAGGGTAGAGATAGAGACATATACACAGGGGAAGGAAGAGACCATGTTTATCAGATCAAACTGCAATTATATAGAAAAATCTTACATACTTACTACTATCTACAAGAAAGATAGTAGATGACTAACAATAGAGTACCATATTATGATGACTGCTGAATTATAAAAGTGCTTTCTGGAGATAAATATATACTTTTTTAACCACTCTATTTCAGATTCTGATTACCTGTGTCTCTGGGTCCTCAGAGCCCATACTGGTTGCTCCCAGTTTGACCACTTCTGTGAGCTGAGTGATGGTCTTTGCTGAAGACTGGGCAGCCTGGGCCAGTTTCTCCTGGGTTGACGCTGCCCCAGCAACCAGCAGCTTGGTGTCTTCCACTAGTGCCTTGGCTGTCTTCAAGATGCTTTCCCTAAAGGATGGGACACATTGTGACACAATCTGCTCCAAAGTCACACTTAACAGCGATAGGAAAGGAAGCCATGACTGCTTTCTGAGCAAAACTACTGCACATTATGTGAAATGCAGGTCAGTATTTAGCTTTATTGGCAGCTGCATTTCTTTCAAGTGAGTCATCAAAACAAGACTGAGGCTCAAGTGTATGGAGAACAGTGTAAGTGCAGCAACTTAAAGATATAACTCCCATGTGCCGCGAATCTGTAAATCCATTTCACATTTTTAACATCTGAAATGGGACTTTATGGTAACAGGAGGTTTAGAGTTTTGGTCTTTGTCTGAATGTCTTGCTTGTGTCTCATCGCACCTGTGGTCTGCAAAGGACTCTTCATTCTCAGGGTTAAGTGTTCCAGCTGAGGCGAACATGATGGTGGTGTCCAGGTCAGCAATAATTCCAGAAACTGCGCCTGCTGCAGTGATACAGGCCTGAGTGCCTTTGTTTCCTGCTTGTAGGGCTGAAAGTACCAAGGACACCTGGAACATGCATGTGTTACAATAGTTAGACAGCAAGGTCCCTTAAACATCTTGTTAGAAGGCGTAAAACAGCTAAAAGTTAACCTTGTTGATATATTGTGCCGGTTTAATGATTGTACAGCAGGTGTTTTCTGAGACTTTTATAAGTGAAATGAGTTACCCTGCAAATGTTCAGAAACATCTGGAAGATATAGATTAAACAAGGAAGCTGGGAATAAGAGGAATGGGCCCCACTAAACGTTAAATCAGAGTCTGCTATTCATTCACATTAAGTCAGTGAGCCTAATGCTGCAAGTCACACAACTCCCTCGAAGACTCGTGTCTGCTCATCACTCATAAACAAATGGAGGGCCCTGAGGTGTGCATTTCAACAAGGCACAAGCTTCACATATCAACAAGTGTGAGAGCACAAATTATTCAAGACTGATATGAGCGCCGAATCAAATCATTTCCTTGGAGTGAAGACAAAATGTGTGAGCAGCATGGCTAGAAGCTGCCAGGGTCACAGCGTGGAGACATTAATATTGTCAACTGCACAGTGTGAGGGTGGTCAGAAGAACATGGCCTCATGAGTGCTACAATAATACAGTGAGGCGATGCTAAAATTTGATTCATTTAATCTTTTTTTCTACAAAATGTAAGATTAAAAAAAAAATAATAATAATAAATTATTGTATTATTATATATTACTGCACAAGCTTATCTTCTTTATAGCTTTATGTGATTAGCTATAATTAAAGAATACAGCTATAACACTGAGCAATGATTTAATCATTTTGTAAAATGCTAAAACTGAATTCATGTTTCATGTTACATAAATGAGATTTTGAAAGTCAAAATAATGTGGAAAATTAGCTTTTTCCCCTGAATGAGCCGTTTAGGTTTCTATCCATATCGCTTACCTTCTCTGTGACTGCACGGGCGCACTCGATGAGCTCCCGTTTGGAGAAGCTGTCAGTAGGGCTGAGCTGCAGGGCTCCAGCCTTCTGGACCAGGTAAATACAGCCATGGCCCAATTCTTGCACCCGCGTCTTTATCTGGAAGCCAACCTGAAAGCATAACCAGGCATCAGCTTCACTGCAGCCATCTCATTTGTGTCATTATACTACACAATAATCTCCTTAACTGGCATCTCTCTTATCCAGCGGGTGGGTGATAAATGATTTCAAGCACCCTCAGAGAGGGAATGCTGGCACTACACCTTTAATTTCCAGACTGCAATTCATGGGTGGGTGGTACTTCATTACAAGCATCACTATAGGCTTTTAGACTTGTAGAGGCAAAATGTCGCTATGGTAACCAGCAGTCTGTTATATACAAGATATTGATAAGAGCGGTGTGCTTATTAGTGCAATATTTCCACACATTGCTGTCCTCTGGACAACAGAAAAAAGCTTCAAGTCAAGAGTCCGTGGGTGCTGCGAGAGACTGATGCTGGAGGGTTACATTTCTGATCTCACATTGCTGGTGCAGCCTTGAGGAAGAGGCGTCATATCAAAGAACACCAAACATCTGCTCTGATCAGTGTGTGAGCAAATACATCCGGAAGCATTTTGGTGTAAAATGCAGACCTATGCTGATAACTCAGTCTGACATTTCTGCAGCACAATTGCTAAAAGATGCAATGAATAATGATTTTTTTTTTTGAATACAGGAGTGTAACGTTCCCCCCACATCCTCCACAAAAAAGAAAAAAGAAAAAAAGTGTTCTCACCTCCTCTGGCTCTGCAGTGGCTGCAGCAAGGTATCCTTGGTGTGCCAGCTGTCCGTAGTCCACCGTCACCTGAGAGGCAAGGCCACCGAGCTCTTCGGGGCAGGTTACCGACTTAGTCATCTGCGAGAATATGCATCAACTGATTAATGTTCCTTCAGCACTATTGTCAAACATTGGCATTGAAGATTTAATGTAAATACTGCAGACGTGAGTTACGCATGAATATTGTAATGCATTTGCATGCTCACCATCTCCTGTGCTGTGATGGCAATGGCCTTAGAAAATTTGACCATGGTGGTTTGGTAGTCTACAAAGGAACCCTCGGGTTCAGGGGGTGTTCCTTCAGCCAGCTGTAAAGATTAAACGGTAGCTACAGATTTGGTTTAAGGTGTATACATAAACAAATATTCACAAATATGAATTAGAAAATCAATAACCTAATTTCGCTTAATAATGAACAATACAGAGTTAGTTTTATTCTGCATCATTTGAAAATCCTTTAAGTGTATCTTGCTTTGTCCATTGATGCAGGTTCCAGAAAGAAATGGAAAATTTTTGCACACCAGACAGATCAGGCTGATCATTAAATATGTAAGGATGATATGCTATCTGCCTTTTTCAGATGCATTTGTGCTCTGAGTCCAAAGAGAGAGCGCTGAGTGTTTTATTTTTTCAGCTGGAGAATGTCCAGTGAATTTGTCAATGCACTGCAACCAACATATTTACTAAGTCAATAAATCTTAGATAGACAAAATACTTGTAATGTCCTGGATGTCAGATTACACCAAAACAGTATACAATTTTTATTCTTTACTTCACATGTGAAGGATACATATGAAATTTCCTACAATTCCTACAAAAGTCTACAATGAATAGATTAAAAGTGCTGTGCTGAATTTGCTAATTCCAACCTTATTTCTTTCCCCTGAAGCAGATACAACCCCATTTGTTTCACAGTTACGTGTCAAATGATATATTTTTTTAAATGTATACATTTATTAAGCCGTTTCCACTTTGTGTTCTTCACGGATATTCCATTTTCTAGATAACATGCACATTCTAATTAAAAGTGTAAAAGGCACAAGAAGGGAAAAAATAGGTGTTTGCTGAACTGGGCCAAGTGCTTTACATCTGAGTTTGCACATGTCGCTGTCAGTTACTAACTAGACTGTCAACACACATGTCCTCTAGCAATATGACTGAAAACTAACATCACCAGTGGGCTGTGGATTTTAAAACGTGCCATCTTCTGGACTAATAAGAGTCATAGACAAGCACACTCTTTCAGAACACCCACTGTGGCTTTGAGAGAAAGCTCATTCTGCTTTCAGACAAGTCGGGGGTCAAGTGGCAACTTGAAATCCACTCAAAGTACCCAAGAAACATTCTCTTGAAACTGAATGACGACAACAACAATCTTTACTCACCCTGCCCATAGCCTCAGCGATGGACTCTACCATACCCCCAACCATGCCGCCCTCGCTCGCTGCCTCATTCAGAGTCACCATGATGTCGTCAACAGCCTCCTTCATCAGCTGGGCTGCTTCATTGATGGCATCGTGTGTGTGGGATGCCTGAGGACACGGGCAGCTGATTAACGTTACTGTGACGCCATCTCGGTTTAGCCAGGAGGTAATTCATCAGCTTGACAACAGCTCTACAGTGCACCTCAAGCTAGTAAGAACTCAGTGTCCAACTAGAGGACGTGTCACCAGGCTGGTTCCTTTCTGATTTAAGAACAGACATCATCCCTGCTGGCTAATAATTCAAACTTAGTCTAGTTTGTACAATTGTAAATCTATATCTCAGAATGTAGCCATAAAAATAAAATTATAAAAGCCTGGGGTAGTCAGACAATCTGATAAGAAAAAAAAAGCTTCTAAGGAGCTCATTTCAATGTTTTATGGCTGTAATGATGGCAGCAGAGTTTGAGTAAAAGCACAATCATTTCAGAATGGGATTAGAAGTTGTGCAATGAACAGGTTTAAAAAAAATCACTTAAATCTTAAAATCAATTCCAGCACTAATATAGAAAACTTAAAAAGAACTCCTGAGGCTTTGTTCTGCTCAGTTTGATAATACAAATGGTTTATAGCTGAAAGAATTAGAGAAACTGTGAAAGAAGGGATTCATTAATGTGCAACAATGAATGGACTGACAACGATGGACAAAGATGTTCCATTATTTTTGAAACTCGTTGTTTTCCATTCCATTACAGCTCATCTCTGAAGTCAGGCAAAACACAGCATCGACACGAATAGTAAAATTGACTCTGTGCACTACCTTTGGGTTTCCCCCGCCTTCCTTGGCAGCATAAAGCATCTGCAGGGCGGACTCAGCAAGCGTCTTGGTCTGGTCCAGGATGGTCATCTGCTGCTGATGGTCATGCAGCTTAGAGGCCAGGCCCACCGATGCCATAATGAGTGGCTCAAAGTAACTGGCCAGCTGGGTTACCTGAGACAAAGCATTTAGGACAGTAGTCAGAGAAAAGTTGAACCAAAACATACAAAACTGTGTGTTTGCCTCCTAAATTCAGAGGGAATGAAGAGATACACTGTCAGACTAGCACCTTGTGTCCTAGTTGGGCAGCTTCGCCTCGGGCAGCTGTAAAGACTGGATCAATGAGATGACCAATCTCCTGTACCGAGGATGTCAGCTGCTCCTGGAGTGCCTGGTGAGTTACAACAGCAGAGAATTACAGTAAAAGTCTCAACAGAAAGACTACAGATCTCATTAAGTTCCTCTTCCCTCTCACACAGGATACAGCTGATGGGGGATTTGAACTCACTTCCATGGAGATATCATCTCTGCAGGGTAGGGTCTGGCCAACCGCTGCTAGTGAAGCTTGCTCAATGTCCCGGATACACTTATTGATGTTATCAATGGAGTAATCACACTCCCTCTGTCCCGGTGCCTTGTCCCTGTCACCAGAAATAATGGGAAAAAAAGAGACAAATGTCTCCACCTTAATGTGCAAATAAATATATAATAAGAAAATCTGGAGATTTGAGTTGTAAGAAAAATGATGCTCATATCTACCCATAGCAGAATAGCTTAGATAAATATAAACAGTGAAAACAAGGAAAAGAAGCTTGCTTGGTTAAAAAAAATAAAGATCAAAAAATGAAAAAATATATTCACCTAAAGCCCTAAAGCTCACAAATGAATCTGTAATGCAATCTGTAATCTTGCAGTCATATTATTACCATGGGCTTTACCAGGCAATCAGCACATAGTCACAATGGTCTGCCTAGCTAATCAGCCACTGGCTTGAAACTCATTTTTGTTATGCAGGCATGAGAACGCCATCATTTTTCATTCAGCTCCCGAGAGAAAGTGGCAACACGTTTCCTTCAAATGCTTGAATACTCGAAAAATACTGACAGTCAAGGTTAAATGTTAATGTCTGTTAATTGTAGGTCTTAGTTGCTGTGAGAGCTGATAGGACACCACATAATGAAATGTGTTTCAGATCCACCGTAGCGAGCCCCACCGTTCGCTAATCTATTACTAAGCAGTGGGGAACTCAGTAGCTATATACTAATGCAGCAATTTCCTGCTTAGCTGAAAAGATGTCACAAAAAAGTCCTCCAATATGAGAATTTATTTTCTCTCACTGCAAGGAAACCTTTCTAAACTTTGAAGACATGGCTGCAGAGACAGATATGATCACAGGCGGGATTAACACAAACCTAATAGAGGTGATGAGACTCTTGATGGAGTCAGAAACTGTCCTGGAGTGGCCGGCTAGTATGGACCAGGTGGGGGGATCTTTGGGGTTAAGGACCAGTGAGCGGGCTGTTTCTAGAAGGTAAGTGGAGCTATCGAGCATGGAGCGGGCTGAACGCACAATGGGCTCCTGTGCTGCTGAGCCCTGTGGAAATGAAAAGATTAGTGTAGGAGAAACAACGGCCCAGGTAACAGCTCGACAGTGAAGAGCTAGCTATACTGGTCTGACAGCTGTTAATATTCCTTGACTACCTGAGCGAGATCAAAGGTGCAATCAAAGGGAGGGATGAGATTAGACAGGCAGCTTTACACAGACTCACGAAGAAACACCTTCAGTCTTTATGATACGAGCAAAACCCCCCCTTGACAATTAGATTAACAAGCTGAAGATTAGAGCAGCTGTGCTAAGAGAAAGTGCCGTTAAACACTGCCCTCCAACAGATTACAGCCATAAAGCTTTTAGAGGACTATGCGCAAACTATTGCACTCAGATTGAACAAAAAATACATCCTTCTTTTTGAGCCTTTCCTTGACAATAACAAAAGGACCTCAATTCAATTTCCTCTCCTGCTCACAGCACAAACCTTTGCTTGTTGGCTCAAGTAAAAGGCAGTTTTTAAGCAAACTGAATACACAAGTCACAAACACTCGTTTAATCTCACTGAAAAGCGCAATATCTTCTGTAGGATGAACTGAACATTTTCACTGCTCCTAAAAAAAACAGTCACAGATCTCATTTGTGTTGTTGAAAAGATTTTTATTAACTTTCCGTCATTTAACTAGAAAAGGTGAAGGACATTTTAAAGGAGCATTATAAACAAGCATCAACTGAACGAATACCTCATTGCTGATCTGAGCTGGAATGCTTGCAAAATCGGGGTTGTTGGCAAAGGTCGTCAGGTTTTCCACAGCCTCGAGGAGCGGGGCTGTAGCAACGCGGCACCTGTTTCTATTCTCTTCGGAAAAATCCCCATCCAAGGCCTGAAATAAGACAGTCATGAATATTTGTTCATTTGGCTGTTTTTGTAAGTGTGTAACTACTTATACACACATCTGTATCTTCTCACTTGACGAAAAAGATATCTGTAACAAATTTACACTCAACGTTTTGATCAGTTGGAGAGTTGACCTTGATGGTTTTGACGAGGTTGGCTGTGGTGTTGGCCACCTCTTTGGCTGACTGGACAAACTGTCTCCTAGCCACTGGGTTGGAAGTTTTAGAAGAGGCCAGGCGACAGGCGTTACAGAGAGCCGAGGTGTGCTTGGCTACAATTGTTGCTGCAGACAAGACCTTATGAACAAATGAACCAAAACCATTAACAAAGAGGAACAGCTGTATAAAATAAAATTAGGTAAGGCATGGGGGCATTGATTCTTTAAACACAGAGGTCAGGTTTATTCTTAAAAACTGTATTTAATTAAAGAGATATGACAGAATTAACAGCAAGTTATTAAAGACTACTCAGTCTCCATATGCCAGGGGACTAATGTTCTGCAGCCTTTAATGGATCTTACCTGTGAGGGACTGCTGGCAGGATCCACTAAGTTCTGACAAGCCATCTGTATAGCTTGGTGGGCTCGTGCAAACTGAATGGGATCTACCAGCCCCTCGTGGCCTGACTGACTACTGGGATCAGAAACGCCTACAAGATAAGAGGCCTGTGGAGTAGAAAACAAAAGCGTGTTATGTGCTCCCAGTTACACTGGATACCCCCCAAACACAAAGGGACACAAAGGGGAATACAGAGCAGGCCGTGGCCAAGGCTGCTACACCCACTCCATAGGAATGGGGTCCACATCTTATGAGTCTGTGGTTGGGACACCAAGAGCTGATAAATGTTGAACAACCATTGTCCATGAAAACCATCAAGAGAACCTGCACAAACACTGAAATTCTCTACGCCAACAACAATGCGAGTGCCTATATCTATGACTGAGTGGACAAGAGCTTCACACCAAAACCCAAAACAACACAAAACCCACACAAAACAACAAAGACAATGACTCTGTGTGGCCACCAACAGAGCACAACAGAAAGGACTGGATGTCCCACAATCATCTGACATTTTCTGTGGAACACACAAGAAGATGACCCCACTCCTCTGCATTTCAAGTAGTGATCCAATGTTAGATGTGTGATTCTGTATGGGGTAACACCTTAAATAACCAGGCTGAAGCTCGGTTAATAAAGAGGGAGCAAAAGCTAAGAAAGCCAGATCTTAAATGATCCCGGCCAAGTGCTCCCAGTTGTACTACTTAACCCCACCTACTAGGAACCTGCAAGACAACACAGAAGGACAACCAGGGGAAAACCCAGCAGTGCAAGGCCAAGGAAGAGATCCGTTACATCATTCATAGCTGTTGATTCACAAGGCTAATACCTCCACTGTTCTTAGACTGGTGCAGATCGATCCAATAGGACATCACACAAAGTTGGTACTAGTCAGCTGGCAGGGTGAAGATTGTTTAATGTCTGTTCTGAGTATGTCAGATATTTGCACCTCTGTTGGGTATCGACTAGAAGGGTTCAGGGCAGCAGTTCATGCGTGAAAGTGATTTCCACCTTGTGAAGATGTCTCAATTTCCTTTTACGCCGTATGTCTTGGGCTATGTCAACCTTAAAAATTGATAGCAATTTGCTTTTTTAAACAAAGTGTGTGTTTAATTCTAGGTATCTAAAAATAAAGAGAAAAAGGGAAGGCGAGCGCAGAAGCAGGGTAAGTCAGAGCGAGTTAGTATGGCGCTGTGATCTCACCTGTCCTGCAGCCTCTGTCAGCCCACACAGAGCTTTGGACGCCAAGCCCACGCTCTCCCCGAAGGCCACCACATCACCTGTCTTACAGTGCTGAGAAATGCCTGCCATTGACTCCCCTAGGACCTGAGGCACATGAAAATGGAGAAAATGTGGACAAATTAGCTCTTCAGCTGCCTACCATGTAAAATATTTGACAGTTAGTGCACTCAGTTATTTTATACGCCTGTACTTTTGAATTCTCCATGACGCTCTCGATGCAATCAAAGTAGGAGAGCTCGTTGACGGGCTCACTGGGGTTATCCAGCAGACCTCTGACAGCCTGAATACAGACGGAGACACAACAACTTAAACTACAATATTGCATTTCTACGTTGATATCCTTGGAAATTTATCAGCTACTTAATTCAGACCTGAGGCTAACATTATAATTATAAATTGATCTGTGCAGAGATAAATCATCATAATCAAGGCCTTAAATGAACAATATTAATATCATTTAAAACTATTCATAGTATAATCATCGTTAGGCTTCAGAATGTAAAAATGCTCCTGTTATATTAGTGTTGCTAATGCAGCTACTGCACTATTGTTCTGAATGTATTATCCAGCTATAAAACATGGCTATATAGGAGGAATCTAATGGAAAATAGTGGGAAACCATGAGAAAAAAATACAAAACTCATAAACTTTATTTAAAAAACATGAAATGCAGGCATGCATAGAAACCAGAAAACGTCTGTGTGGTATCCTGTATGTGAGGAAAGCTACCTCCAACTCCCTCAAGGCGTTGTCACACTCCTTTTGTCCTGCTGCTTGCTGTGTACAGAGCGTTATCAGCTGGTTAATACTCTCTGTCACCGCCCTGAAACACACAGGCAGCCACACAGCCTCTTTAGCTCTCACATGTGTCCTCTGCATGCACGCACAGGCTGGCTTCACTCACACATGCTTTTAGCCCCCCTATTCAAGCACGGCACTGCCGGCTTCTCGCTGCGATTGGATAACACAGCTCACAGGAGTGCCGAGATTGTCTCGAGTTTGTGTTCAGCCTTGCTGAGCACAGACAGGCTCAAGCCAAGGCTTCCATCTTCCAAATTAGACAGAGAGAAGTCAGTCAGGCCTAAAGCCCTGCGGGACCAGCTGCTTGGCTTCTCTCCACTAAGGGGAGGATACGTACTCCCCCTAGCAATGCCGAACAGACACGCTGTAGGAGCGGCATACAGATGTAGTAAGAAGCTGTTTTCTATAGCTATCATTACTTGCTACAGATCTTGAGCCAGGATTCACATGATATATACTACTGAGCTGTTCACCTCACTGGCAAATACAACATAGCATTCAGAAAATTTGACACATTTCAGGTACTGCTTGAGTTTTATCGCACCTTGCTGCCACAGCTAGGAGATTCTTAGCATTGGCTGCACCTGGATCCACAGACAGAGACTTGGCAGCCAGTAGCAGCTTACTGGATGCCATGGAGATGTTCTTCAGATTACCGATGACTTGGATCTGGTCATCCTTACTCTGTACATGCAAGGAAGAAGAAAAATTCAGGTGAATTTTGTTTTTGATGGTTTCAAATCTGTATTAAATGTTGTGTTACAATTATTAAACAGTATTGGTTAGAGTGTTCTACTTTACAGTAATGGCTATCCTCTTTTGTCACATAACAGGTATTTTTGAGTCTTTGATTGTCAAATTTATGTAATGTTTGTTTTTTAGTCAAATTAATATTGTGTGTATAAGTGACAATTATCGATTAATAATTTGTATGCAATATTATTGTGTTCCAAGTTTATTATATCAAAAAGCCTAACTCTAATTTTTGTTGTCACGGCTAAAAACTGCTGTTCTGATTAAAGAAGTAATGCACTTATATGAGCCTTTGTGGGTTTGACTTTAGTCTCATAAATTCCCCACAAAATTGAATTTTCTCCTGAAACTCAGAGTACCGGTACCCAAGACCGTTAGGCTATTTCATGTGGGAAAGATTTCCGACAACGGTGCGCACGCCTCCTTTCACAGAGCAGCACAAACCGGCTCTAACCAGAATAAAAGAGAAGCAGGAGCCTCCGGTGTAGAAAAGAACAAGGGGACAAGTTAATCAGAGTCTCTAGACTTTGAAACCGACACCTCATGGGTCCTCAACTGGCAGCTTCATTAAACGGTATCCACAAAAATCTATTTCAGCGCCAAAAGTGAAGAGGTGATTCCAAGATGCTGGCCTTGAAGGCATGGTTACAAAGAAAAAGCTTATATCTGAGACTATACACTAAAATGAGCCATTTGTGGCAGAAAAACACAAACGTTATCAGGGGAATCTGAAAAAAAAAAAAGTTGTGGACAAACAAAATAAACATCTGAGGTGTTTAATTCCATGCAGACATGTTGAAGAAATGCGATAGCTGTTGTAAAGTAAGAGATTAGTACAGGTTAAAAACAGTCTTGAACAAGAAAGGTAGTCCCTTTACTTTTCATATGCAGTGGACACCACTTCATTGGAGCCAATTTGCTCCTATAAAAGGTAAAGAACGAACTCAACATGTAACCCCAAATTATGCAACATACCTAGTTCGCCTTTATTCTGTTTACCATGGAATGACCAGCACAGTCTGGGTGGTGAGCGATCAGTTTGATAGTATTCTACTTAGACAGGAGTCAGGACCTACAAACCAGTCCAAGCTGTGGGAGTATCTTCAGGACACATGAGATAAAATTTCCCATGTGTACTAGTGTACATCCTCTTCAGTGTCTGATATTTAGAATTTTGAATGAATGAGCAAAATATTCAGAACAAGAACATCACACAAAGCATCTGAATACTTTAGAGCTCTTTGGAGGAATTAGCGTGACTAACTGAATGCAATAGCTTTTGGTTAGTAAAGTAATGCAAAGATGCACTCTGCATTTGAAGCTTTTGAGTTTACTTGATAAAAGCTTTAAATGAACTGCTGGCACTGGATCACTATTAAACTGTGTCACTGGAGCATGAAGTCTTTGTATGGTCATGAAACCTACCTGGGTGTGTCCTGCCATCTCAATGCCAGCATCCAGGAACTCATCAAAGTCTTGGCTAAACTTCCCTGAGGCTGCAGCCAGCTGGCTGCTTCTTCCACGAGAGGAGTGGACGACCTCGCCTGCGGAGTGGTTGAGTTCAGCTGCTGTGTGGTTCAGATCAGACTGAGCCTCTTGGAATGTCTTACTGCAGGGAGGGAGCTTCAAAGACAAGACATGCACATTAGGCCACACTTTGGAATATTAAAACTGCAGGCAAAAGGAAATATTCTGTTTGGGGATAAAGGGTCGATATATAAATACTCTCATGTCATTATGCAAACATAAAAGGCAAGAAATCCCTAAGAAAAAGCTTAAGCAACACTCACGAAGTCCACTAGTAGCTTCTTGCTGGCCTCGCCTATGCTCCTGAGGGCCATGTCAACATCCTTCTGGCCTGGCAGGCAATTCACACAATTATTAAGGGAGTGCGAAACAGCTTTGGCCACCTGCAACACAGTACAACATCTGTCAATGGTCTGTCATTAGTCATTCTAAAAATGTGCTACACAACAAAGCCCCAGAGCAAAGCTATATGTGGAGAAATATCTCAAATGCAAATTGGGCTCACAGCAGTGCACAATAATCCGTGTCACTAATTTATGCTGCTGTCACAGATATATGCCAAACAATATGTTTATCCCCTGAAGGGCTGCAGGAGAATGAACAATTTTACTCCAGCAAAACGTCTCCTGAGAGAGGGAAACCAGCCGAGAAATGCATAGCAGACAGGAAAAAAAGAGCAACACTTAGTAGAGGGGACGACTCTAATGGGAAAATCTTTACAAATCAGTAGATGAGGGAGACAGGGGCCATCAGTGCTCCTCAATCAATCAGTCTATCAGATCTATCTATCTATCTATCTGCTAATAAGTGGTATGCTACCTGTGCCAGTCTCTGCTGACTCTCAGCATCACCAGGATGAACCAGGGCCTGATGTGCTTCATGGATGAGCATGGCTGAGCCCTCCATCACACACTGGGCTGAGTCCAGCATGGCAGCTGCAGCCTGAGGCTCCTTGGTGCTGGCTGCCACACCTCGAGCGGCTTGAGCTAATGTCCTCAGAGCCTGTGCTGTTTCCCTAGCAGCAACACCTGTGAAAAATGAGTGACGATTTAGCAAATACATTAATTCCAGTGTCGCATTTCAGCAGCCCTGTTTAAGCAGTACTAACTGAGAGCTATGTGTATTTCTTGTCTTTACTAAAACTGTAATGACATTGTGCAAGTCAACAAGCAGGATTTCGCAGCACCACACTGTGAAAAAAAGAAAAAAAAAAATCATTATACTCAAATAACTTCATTGTTTAAATAAATCACTTAATATGATAAATAAAGCCTCACACTGGAGGTCCCCTCAGCTTATTACACATAGAACTGGGGAAAAAAAAGAAAAAGCTGCAAATTGCATCAAATTGCATTAACCAGCAGAGTGGAGCCATTTGCTGATGGAATGTTAAATCCAGTGAAAAAAAAAGATTAATGAGTAGAGAGCAGCACCCTGGGCCACAGCATGAAGTACTGCCTCGGAGCACTCATTGTTATAAATGTTATTCTTTATCCGTCTTCATCTCAATTCCACTGAGATCCCCGTTTGAGCCAAAACTGACGGCAAAGCAGTGAAGCCATGTTGGATTCCCGGGGTTCGGTTCAAGGCGGTAATGACAGCACAAATAAAATAACATCTTTAGCTTGGTTTATCCTCAAGACTGACACTCGGCACAATTTTGAGAATTCCTTTTAAATAAAAGTCACAGGCAGTATTCCATATGTATCTAAATGGCTGCTCAAACTTCTCAGCCCCACTCGTGTATAAAATACACTACCTGTGTAATGTTCATTGCCTTGCGCAGCGCATGTCAGCAACTGGGCCATGGAAGAACCCACAGTCTTAGACGTACTTCCCAAATCCTGAGCGCATTTTTCCAGCTGTATAAGCGACAGAACACATAAATAACTCATTTGACTCATGGCTAAGATTTCTTTAGCATTTTGGTATCTCTACACAGCAGCTATCTCTAGCCTAATGAGATGGGCTAGATGAGAAACTGTAATTGTTTCTATTTACTGACCGTTTCTCCAGGAAGTGGTTTGAGTTGGCCATCAATGACAGACATCTTGGCATCCTGAAGTTCACTCTTGAGTGTCTGTACAGTTTTGAGGGCTAAGTCAATCTCCAGAGGGCCACAAGCTTCATGTGCCTTAAAAAAAAAAAAAAAAAGTAAAAAAAACCCCCACAGACATAGCTGTTACTTAAACACAAGCCATACGCAGCAGACAAGATGCAATCCTGCATGTACAGTGGGGCAAAAAAGTATTTAGTCAGCCACCGATTGTGCAAGTTCCCCCACTTAAAATGATGACAGAGGTCAGTAATTTGCACCAGAGGTACACTTCAACTGTGAGAGACAGAATGTGAAAAAAAAATCCATGAATTCACATGGTAGGATTTGTAAAGAATTTATTCATAAATCAGGGTGGAAAATAAGTATTTGGTCACCTCAAACAAGGAAAATCTCTGGCTCTCACAGACCTGTAACGTCTTCTGTAAGAAGCTTTTCTGTCCCCCACTCGTTACCTGTATGAATGGCACCTGTTTGAACTCATCATCTGTATAAAAGACACCTGTCCACAGCCTCAAACAGTCAGACTCCAAACTCCGCCATGGCCAAGACCAAAGAGCTTTCGAAGGACACCAGGAAAAGTATTGTAGACCTGCACCAGACTGGGAAGAGTGAATCTACAATAGGCAAGCAGCTTGGTGTGAAAAAATCAACTGTGGGAGCAATCATCAGAAAATGGAAGACATACAAGACCACTGATAATCTCCCTCGATCTGGGGCTCCACGCAAGATCTCATCCCGTGGGGTCAAAATGATCATGAGAACGGTGAGCAAAGATCCCAGAACCACACGGGGGGACCTGGTGAATGACCTGCAGAGAGCTGGGACCAAAGTAACAAAGGTCACCATCAGTAACACACTACAACGGCAGGGAATCAAATCCCGCAGTGCCAGACGTGTTCCGCTGCTGAAGCCAGTGCATGTCCAGGCCCGTCTGAAGTTTGCCAGAGAGCACATGGATGACACAGCAGAGGATTGGGAGAATGTCATGTGGTCAGATGAAGCCAAAGTAGAACTTTTTGGTATAAACTCAACTCGTCGTGTTTGGAGGACGAAGAATACTGAGTTGCATCCCAAGAACACCATACCTACTGTGAAGCATGGGGGTGGAAACATCATGCTATGGGGCTGTTTTTCTGCCAAGGGGACAGGACGACTGATCCGTGTTAAGGACAGAATGAATGGGGCCATGTATCGTGAGATACTGATGGAAGGAGCCAAAACCTCCTTCCATCAGTGAGAACTTTGAAGATGAAACGAGGCTGGGTCTTCCAACATGACAATGATCCAAAACACACCGCCTGGGCAACAAAGGAGTGGCTCCGTAAGAAGCATTTGAAAGTCCTGGAGTGGCCTAGCCAGTCTCCAGACCTCAACCCCATAGAAAATCTGTGGTGGGAGTTGAAAGTCCGTGTTGCTCGGCGACAGCCCCAAAGCATCACTGCTCTCGAGAAGATCTGCATGGAGGAATGGGCCAAAATACCAGCTACTGTGTGTGCAAACCTGGTAAAGACCTATAGTAAACGTTTGACCTCTGTTATTGCCAACAAAGGTTATGTTACAAAGTATTGAGTTGTATTTTTGTTATTGACCAAATACTTATTTTCCACCCTGATTTACGAATAAATTCTTTACAAATCCTACCATGTGGATTCATGGATTTTTTTTTCACATTCTGTCTCTCACAGTTGAAGTGTACCTCTGGTGCAAATTACTGACCTCTGTCATCATTTTAGGTGGGGGAACTTGCACAATCGGTGGCTGACTAAATACTTTTTTGCCCCACTGTAAATGTGTGATGTGAGATCACAGAATTAGACTCTAATTGGACAGTGAATCTTTTCACTGATGGCCTGCATCAGTGAAAAGATTCATGCTCACGGATACCTTCTGCGTGGCAGTCCGGAGCTCCGCCAGGCAGGTAGCTAAATTCTTGGCACACTGGCCCAGTTGCATAGCAGCAGCTTGTTCGGCCACTGTTGGAACTGCTGACTTTGCAGACGCCACCATCTTACTCCCAGGCTGAGAGACAGTAATAGAAACACACCAAGAAATAAGATTCCTTTGATAGAGGGTTACAGTCACTCACTGTGTCAAGGTGAAATACAAACCTGTAAGAAGCTCTGGCTGGCCATGATGAGGGCGAGTTGGGGGCCCAGCTCCTCAGGCTGGGCTTGGCTGCTCCTCATTCCCTGCACCAACTGGGGAATACTATCTGCTACCATCTGAAATTAAACACCACATAATGTTTGCTTCATATGCCACACCATCATGACTTACTGAGAAAGGTGCTAACAAGGCTCCCAAACAAGACACTCCCTGTGACAACATGTATTATATGTAAATACAGGTTATAACATTAGTACAAAAGAGCACATCACAAAGATTACAGGATCATACCTTGCAGCTGTGAACTAGCTGTTGGTGTGAGGCTGTATTTTTGTTGGATGCAGCTGCGTTTTGGGCAGCTGCGATGGTCTGTGTAGCAGCAGCCGCTGCCTGCTTAGCAGCGATCTGTTCAGAAGACACAAATGGAGAAAATGTAAGTAAGAGAGTGCTGCTTGGCTAAGAGGAATGTTCACTTTTGCTCTGCGCAGTATTATGCTGTCATGTTCTGTACTCCAACAGAGTTCTAATCAGACTAAAAGGGGTCACAACCAAAAGGTTTTGGAAGAAGAGGGAAATGGATGGAACTATGCTGCTCGGTCATGATTTCATGAAGTGATCAGTACTGCCTTCGCTTGGGCAGATTTCCAGAACTAAAGCTAAAAATAGCCTGGCTTACATTAATTCATAGACACAAGACAGGGTTTGAAGCAATGACGGGACTGAAAACAAAGCTGTTAAATGGGTGAGGAGATACTGATGGAAAGATATACGTAACACATGGTATTGTTATATAGAGAAAATTCACATAACCCTAAAGACAGACAGACAGACAGACAGACAGATAGATCAAGTGCCCTTGTTATTCTTTTGCAATTTTAAAGAATGTGATCAGTATACAAAAGAAAATTTAATGGCTTCTTCCTTTGAACTTAACCCACTCAATCAAGTTTCATGAAATTCGGCTTGGTAGCTTTTGCATAATCTTGCAGAGAAACAGACAAACAAACCCCACCTATTACACTGCCACTTCAGCTTGTGGCTTGTCAGTGGAATACATAAAGTGATATGCTCATCATGCTGTCTGTATAAAACTGGATAAATTAAGGGGTCTTAAGGGTCATAGTGTCATCTGTTATATTTGTCACATGCACTTGGATATGCTCAACATTCTGGTCTTCCCCAGCTTACATGCTGTCTCGATAGAGGATGCTATTACCATCATTAGTGTGAACATCTGATGCAAGAAGGATGACTGAGATGCTGCATGTCTGATAGCAGGATTATTCGAGCCCTCAGTAATGCATAGTTTATGTGCCTAGAAAACTGAACACTACACTGTGTGTTCTTGTGCAGAGAGCGGGAAGTCATTAGAGGCAAACTGATACCAAGGGCTAAATACAGATCTTTACACTTAGGTGGCTCATTCACAGCACTAATGGGGCTTATAGCACAGTGCTATAGGAAAGAGAAATAATACAAATATAATAAATTGCCCAGCAGTTGTTTCTACATGGTTATTTTCATCCTTTTCAGTGTTTTCTTTCTCCTTTTATTTTTACACCATCTTTCTTTTGCAGGTATTATATAATAACAGAAAGAGATGTTTGGGTCACACCTTTGTCAGTAAGGTGAAACAAGAAGAAGATTTATGTTTTGATCAAGGTCAGACAACAGAAAAAATGATGACACATTGAGTCCTTTAACTCACCTCCAGCCTGTTGACTATTTTTTTCTTTATTGCGTTCTGAGCCGCCGCGTTAGTGGCGACACGTAGCCCTTCAGCTGCCTCTCTGAGTCGCTGTTGCTGGTCTTCATTGTCCGGGTAGGCGGCTGCCCCCTGGGGGACGCATTAACACACATTCATGTACACATGTGCAGATGTGCACACGCGGACACACACTCCCTCACACATACTGTACTGCACATACAGAATCTAACAACAGCAATCAGATCTCAGCAATAAAAGTTTAAACAACTCTGGTTATGCAAGTTGTGCAATAGATGGAAAGAGTCATTTAGATCTGTCTGCTTTTTGACAGTTTCCAAGGAAACCGTCAGTGCCAGATCCTCACTTCCTCTTTGATAATGGCAGTGACGTGGTGATTAATGTGTCACAGATCAAAAACATCTAACGAGCCATAAGCAGCGTTTCACATGCCTGTGTATTTCACACTGATAATATCCTGCTCAGCAGTGCCAGGGGCTCATTAAGAGCCACTGATGCAGCAGCCTTTTTATTTTGGATGTGAAATGATGCTAGTAGATAGTGCATACAGTAATGCCAACACTTGTTTTCTATCAAAGGGAAGATATTCAGTTCAATTCCTTTAAAACTGTTCTAGATGTAACAACAACAAAATAAAATGCACTGCATCAAGAGCTAGGTTAAATTTTGTAGAATATAATAAGGTACAATAAAGTAATGTAATAATGACTGAAAGCAGTTAGCTTGTCTGGTATTATGTTAACCACACTGCATTGTGAGGTTAAGCCTGATGCTTTCCTACCTTAGCAGCCTCCACCATCCGAGCTGTGGCATCAGCCAAGAGCTTGGCTGCAGCAAGCAATTTTTTGGAGTTGTCAACATCAACTTCTGCCTCTGCATCTGATCTCATGGCATTGACCAAGTCAGAGGTAGCTTGGGCTAAAACTCTGGCCTGACGGACCATCTCACCTGTTCACACGCAAACACCAAGTTAGTGCCCCGTATAAACATCAAAATGATCTATTACAACTGTTACAACTGAAATTCAGCTGATTTGGGCTTTTGTTCATTTACATTTTTCTTTTGTCTTTTCAGTGATGACATCTATGCTAATGAAGACAGAATTATTAGCACCTCCACAAAAATGTCATTTTTATTAGAAAGCCAGTGATTTTTAACACTCTTTTTCCAAACAGCCTAGTTTTAGTTTTGATACTTATATTACTTTAAAACAAAATGACAAAAAACAAACAAACAAAAAACTAAAGCTGGCAGGGTCAAGGGTTAGGGTCATTAGCCTGCTAAAGCTAATAGTCAATTGTGTATCATTTTGCTGGACAATAACCTGCAGTCCTTTGTTGTAGTTTTCAACAAGCCTCACACACATCTCCTAATCAACCCCAGCCCATTGTTCTTTGGCGAATGTCTGAGTCTCTGATGGTCTTCTGGCATGGACCGTGGTCTTCAATTCAACCCACAGATTTTTAATCAGATTCAAGTCACTCCTGAAGACCTTCTATGACTCTGTGGTGGCTTCTGCTATCTTTTATGGTGTGGTCTGCTGGGGCGGCAGCATCTCTGCTGGGGACAGGAAGAGACTGAACAGGGTGATCCGAAGGGCCAGCTCTGTTCTAGGATGCCCTCTGGACCCAGTGGAGGTGGTGAGTGACAGGAGAATGGCGGCTAAGCTGTCATCCCTGTTGGACAACGTCTCCCACCCCATGCAGCAGACTGTGACAGCACTGAGCAGCTCCTTCAGTGGGAGACTGCGGCACCCACGGTGTGAGACGGAGAGATTTCGCAGGTCTTTCCTCCCCACTGCTGTCAGACTCCATAATAAAGACTTTAACTGAACAAACACACACATCCACACATGTGCAATAACACTAAGTGCAATAATCTTTTCTGGCATCGTTGTATTTTTACTCAGTTGTATATAGCATTCGTATTCTATTTTTATCTTATTGTATATTTTTATTCTATTTTATTCTACTGTATATAGTATATTATTTTATTCTATTCTGTACAGCTGTGTACTGTATTTATTCTTATTGTATTCTAATTTTTGCGTCATAACTTTTGCACTGTCCACTTCCTGCTGTGACAAAACAAATTTCCCACGTGTGGGACTAATAAAGGTTATCTTATCTTATCTTATCTTAAGTCAGGGCTTTGAGCAAACCAGTCAAAACCTTCTTTCAGAATCTTTGTATATCTTTCTTTCTTCGTGATTCCTTCCACCTTGACAAGATTCTCAGTTACAGATGCACTGACGCATCCCCACAGCATAATACTCCCACCACCGTGTTTCAACAGTGAAGATGATATTTTTTTTATTGTACACCACTCCCTTCTTTCTCCACACATCTCTGTGTTCAAAGAGCTCTAATTGAATCTTATCTGACCAAAAGAGATGCTTCCAGTATACATAATCATTCTCCAGGTTGTCCTTAGGATTCTTCAGTCAGGCTTGAAGGTATCTCATGTGCAGAAATTGAGTTGTTCTTGGTGTGAAACACGTCTCTCACTAGTTTGCTTTTCAGAGTCCTTGAAATCTTCCACATCCTTCCTCTGATCTGTACTTTGTGGCTTTGTTTGAATTTTTGACAATTTCTTGATGACTCTTTAACACAAACACCATAAAATAACTTGATTGTACAAGCTTCGAGCATTACAGAGTTAAAGCAAATCTTTGCACAGCAGTTGTTTGTGCTATGGCTCAATAAAAAGATCAGTTTTTCAGTGGGTTATTAATATTTCACCCTGGTCATTTTTATTTATTCTGATATGATCCACCAGTTATTGTGTGCAAACAGAATTAATTTATGCTTTCTAAATTAAAACTTTCTTGCTGTGTTAAAAAGCCACTCTGGAAATTTTGACAAAAACTTTAAATTTCGGAGACTGATAACGTAATTCTCAACTGTACATCTGTATCAGCCTTGACAGCCAGCATATTTTTTAAAAGGTTTTGGAAATATTGCCACCTATGAAAATGTAGACAAAACGCTTGTGAGGCCACTAAAAGGATTTCTAACACTTTGACTATAAGAGCGCCTCATTAATACATACAGATCTTCATTAAAGGCATAATTGATGTGATTGGACGATGACTGTTACTGGTAAGTTCGGCTCTCATTACCATCTTACATATGAGACTGTAGAGGTAAAACAATTTTTATGTAAATTTGAAAAATCATACTACTTAAACTTACACGACCAGAGCTATTACAGCTGTAAGTATTTCAGTGTTCGACAAATTAGCACAGTATATTAATTCATCCTAACAGGCAAACCTAGTGCATCAGTAAGAAATTTCTGTAGTCGTGCAGGTTCACACCATCTTCATCTACTCTCATAGCTAGGTTTCTAGTGAGTCATCCCTGTTCCCACAAATAAAACAATCTTTTGATATATGTTGCATCTCCACACACACCTGCTACAAAGAGCTGTGTTTCCCCACTCACCCACCTCCGGCTCAAAAATAGCTCACCCAGAGAAGACTATGAAATACATTTATATGCATTACAGCCTACATGCTAATTTCTTGGGATTCAACAAACACACTCTGTTGACAATCAACTCAACAAAGAGATTAAATGAGAAAAGCGTAGCAGTGCCTCAGCATTTAAACATTTGTTCTCTCAAAAAATCCCCAGGTCATGTGTTTTCTGTTAAATTTCAAAGTCTTCCTGATGCTGATTGGGACCAGATTGAGTACTCTGTAGTGGTTTTGGATGACATGTTTCCCATAACCCCTTGAGAATCGACTGTGTTTGAAAATTCTTCGGCCTCATGGTTCAAGCCATTACGAACAGTGTCAGCTTTCAAAACACGTCGAGGACTTTTAAGATCACTTAACATACACATAAACACAAATATACCTTCAGCACCTCTGTGATAAAGTCAAAACACATTAAAACAATTCAAATAAACACAGGTATTCACTCACCAGCATCACCCATGGAAGTGAAAATGTTTTCGGTCACGTTCATAATCGTATCCGTGGCCTGGTCATAACGTCCAATAGGCTCGCCGCAGCTGGCATAGTGGCGGACGTGCTGCAGGAGGTCGCTGAGAGCCTGGCTCACCACACCAGCTGCTGCCCCAACTTGCTTCAGCAGCTCACCGTCGTCGCTGGCCGAGCGGCAAGCTTTGACGCAGGTTTCCACGGAACGGTCCACCAACTTCCCGGCCTCGACAAGCTGCTCCTGACACACTGGGGAGCTGATGGTTGGGCTCACCACCTGCACCACACACAGATGTTGGCAGAAATAGTCAAAGGAAACAAAATAGAGGCATTTTGAAGACACAAACTGCATCTACAATTAATATTACCTCATCTAACCAAATGCAACAAGTGAGGCTTTAAAATAAAACATATTGCTACATATATACGGAATACATTTCTTTAGTTGCTATTTAAAGAATTCAACAAATACAATGATGACCTGCTTCAATTGGATAAAACATTAGTATTACATATTTTTTAAATATGTCATATAAGTCCCATATATATTTTTTTTGGATCATTTTCTGGTTAATAGTTTGTCCTTTACCTACTGGGCTGCTGAGACGAACAAGTTTTACATCAGTACCTTAGTGCAGGCGACCAGCTGTGAGGTGGACAGGGCACACTGAGTGGCAGCTGCAATCACCCGGTTCTGCAATATGGTGTCTTCGGCCACCTGGGCCACGTTCTTGGCCTTCAGGACTAACATAGCAGCTGCATTGGCCACTGCTTTTGCCAGATTCATCAGGGTGTCCTGCAACATATTAATCAATGTCCTTCACTGAAACACAGCGCAGCTGCAAACATGTGACTGATGGGATCAGGAAAGTAAATGTTTTCATATTTTTTCAATCGATATAGAGTGATTACTGCACAGCTAATGCATGTGGAACAAGTGTAGCACATAACAGAAAGAGATAAATGGTTAAGAATTTTAGGCAGCACATCTGTGCTACTATGTATAGCAAATGGAATACAAACTATGTTAATGTAACAGAAGAACACTGTCTCAAGGTCAATGAGAACAAGACCGTGGATGATTTATGAGCCCTCTTCTCCAGGCATTAACACTAAAGAGAGTGGTATAAAAGCTGCGAGAGGACATCTAAACTAAGGTGTATATGGCATGTAAATGAATTTCAGAGTAAGAGAATAAATTAGGTAGCTAGAGAAGGCTACTGAAACGGTGCTGTTAGTGGAGGTCTGGAACAATGCATTGCCACTTTACTACTAAAAGCTCTCCTTCTGACACTTTGTTTCAAATCCACATAAAGTGAGGGTCTAATAATAAAGTCTGAGGTGATTACATAAGTTTGTATTGACATTTTTAAAGAGAGTTCAGAAAATGTGTGTGCCTTCCTGTTTGGCCAGCAGTGTCATAGAAACAGTGAGGGGGTGGCGTCCAACCTGGAACTTCTCATCAGTCTCGCCCTCCCCCATGTGACGGAGCAGGTCCCCGCTGGCTTGTCCAATGCTTCCTGCTGCCGTCAGCACCGTCTGCCTGGGCTGTATGGGAATGACATCATCACATTCATTACACAGGCTTGGCTTGCTCTCACAGAGGCTCCCATGAATTATCCAAACAGAATTTAGGATCAAAAAAAATCATCCCCGTAAAACCTTCTGTAATACATCTTTGCTGGGACACAGATTAAAAAAAAATGCAGTTCAAAACTGTGTGTGCCTTTGTGACTACTGCGATTACAGATAAGGATGAGGTCCAAATCACTACAATAATCAGCAGGTGCCTCACCTCTGCGGCTGCGGGCTCAACAGATCTGAGCAGATCTGACACAGCTCCTGCCAGCATCCTGGCAGCACCCATGAGCTTGTGTCCACTGCCCACCTCATCGTCCATTAATGCCGCAAGCAACTTAACACCCTTAGACATTTCCGTCAGGTTGGAGGAGATGGTGGTGATGGCGCAGCCCACTGCTGTGTAGTCAGTTTCTGTCGGCTCACCTGCAGAGGATGGATAGCCATCATTACAAGCTAATCGGGTTACATCTCTGCTGTGCATCTTAATATGTTATGCTGTTGCCACCTTAATTTTGCTAAGCCACGGAGAAGCTTGTGTTTCACATGCTGCAACAAGCACATCAGTGCCAGTGCTGTAGCTTGAACCCATTTGAAATGGAAGATGAGCACGCTGACAAAAACGCTTTGTATTAGACAGAGAAGCTAGCATACGTGCAACCAAACAGATGGCAAGGTAAGATTAAAACCAAGCAAAAGGCTGGCTGGAACCTGACTGGCATTGCGCCAAAAATCATGAGGCGCTGAAAGAGACACTGGCAGTAAACTCAGCTTCAGGACAACAAGTTCAAGATTTATGAATCATAGAAATATTTTTGAGGCAAAATTGAGACATACATTTTAGTTTTAATACCATCTCAGTAACGCCGACTTGGAAAACATATTGATTTACACCATTTGCACTATGCCCAGTGCAGACTTCAGAAACCAAAGCTCATATATAGAAATTAATAAAACCAGAAAATAATAACATATGCCATCCCTTGTTTTTTCTTTTTTTAGTTATTTAGCATTTTCCCAGGCACTCACCTGCAGTGAGATTGACCACAGATGCTGTTCCAGCAGTGATGGCATCAACCTGAGAGTGGATTTCATGTTTGGATTCATCCACTTTGTTCTGAACCCAAACCCTGGATGCCTTTTGGTGGAGGAAAATGAGAGCTATTGGCATTCATCGTAGTGTGTGATTTTCAGCTCATATCAGCTTTCTTTCACAGGATTAAAGGACTAGGCTAGTACAACACCTATGGCTTTGGAAACACTCAAGCATTAAATACAGCCTCCACATTTACAGTCAGTCCTACATCCTAATTATATTTGAGATATTTGATGGACTTTGATGTGATTAGAATGCTTGATTCTTTTTAAGCCATCTTTGCTTTGCAAATCCAGAGGTTGTAATATCAGAAAGCACACAATCTCGAGTGTTAGAAAAGCACAACTCAAGGGATTGCTAGGATTGTGGGAATGTGGTAGAGTGCACCATCTATGCATGGTGCAACTGTTCTGAAATATTTTCCACAACTGAAGTAACTGGTTGTAATATGGCTCACCAAGTCATGGCCCAGTGGAGGCAGATTATCGACATGTCCCAGGTCAGCCTGGGCCTGCTGCACAGCCTGCATACTGCTGTTGATGGTCCCCATCAGGGCCTGCTGGGCTAGACTCTGACAGCAACAAACAACACAGACACAGTGTTTGCAAATGGCCTAACAAAAGGAGTCTGATTGCAAGATTGTGAAACTTTCTTGATCAGATTTCTTTAGGTCGCACATTTTTTCCTAAATGGCCCACAGGTTGGAAGCTACAGTTTCAGTTACTATCTGAATCAAAGCAAAAAAGAAAAGAAAAAACAGACCAGCATGTTTGTCAGCGCTTACTCACCAGTGGAGGCATGTGTCCTCTGTGCATTTGCCCTGTGGTGATTTGCTGCTGAGCAGAGGGCATAGTACCCATATTGAAAGTGTCAGGCCCGCCTATAGACCCAGACCGAATTATACCTGGAAGGGCTACCGAGCCGTGCTCCACACGGCCTACCCGATTGAACTGCTGCTGCAAAATTGTGGACCTTATTAAAAAATAAAAAGAAATAGAAAGCAGTAAGAAGAATTTTATAATTAATCACACCAAAACATTAACTTTATGTATTGTAAATAGACCGCATATTTGTAACATTTTTCAGTCTAATTGACCACTCAATGTACTTCATACTAGAAGCCACATTCACCCATTCACCTACATTAGGAGCACTGAGGTTTGGATCAAAACACCGACCATATGATTAGTGGCCAACCCACACTGTTTCCCAAGCCACAGCTGTTCCCTATGCACATTATATACTTGTACATGCTGTTGTGGTCAGAAGGTTACTTACACTCATCATGGGCATGAATGTCATAGTAACTTTGGCCTTCAAATGGTTTCTTTGAAGTGTTTTTTGTGAAGAGGAAGAATTGTAGATTTCTAAGTTGGGAAGGCCTTTTGGACCCGTTTCTAAACAACTGCATATTTAAAGATCATCATTTCAAACAAATTTCTGAACGAAGAAGAAAGAAGAAACAGCCACTTCACAAGCGCATGGCACAACATAGAAGAGCCACCTCCACGGGACAAGACTCAGCAGTTCATCTGCATCTAAAGGACAAAGGTCACTCTTTCGAGGATGCCAATGTTCACATTTTGGACAGAGAGGACAGATGGTTTGAAAGAGGAGTGAAAGAAGCCATTTACGTCCACTGTGAGCGACCATCTTTGAACAGAGGCGGGGGTTTACGACACCAACTGTCTGCCATCTATAATCCAGTTTTGAGATCCTTTCCCAGACGCCTTAACGCCCACTTTATTTTCTGATCTGGTGAAATGATTTAGGTTCTAGTTCTAACATTTAGTCTTCTTAGTTTCACCTCCGAAGACCCGAACTCTTTCATGGCATGCATTTTTAATTTTTCTTTGCTATTTGGGCTGATTGGGACCTGATGATTGTGTAAAAACAAAGAATTATCTTTTTACTCCATTTTGTAAAGGGCCTGATATCCACATATGAGGACATTCGTTTATAAATTTCATTCGAACAGTGGCAGTATAATGTCCTTGTAAGTGGATATCAGAGCAAAATGTAGTATTGTGGTCCAGACAACCCAAAATGTGATGTCCGCATATTTGGACGCCAGGTCCTAGGAGGTTAATGATGTTCTTTCTGCTTGTGAGTTTTGCTATTTATATTCCTGTTCGTTAGTACTGTAAGAGTGTTACACACTCATTGTCTCATCTCTGAATAGTCAGCCTTTGTCTCTGTATTTGTTTACCTTTGGTCTTTGTCCAGTTTCATGCCAAGATCATAGGGCGTATATGTTTATCTTCTCATCTGTCAGGCTTTTAATCTGATCTTCTATCACATAAATTTACGTGTACGTCTAGACAAAATTTAAAAACTAAATTACTTGCATATGTAGGCATTTTAGAGTAAACTTTTCCCTTGTATTACTCAGGAGGATCTTTTTAAATAACTCTTCAAAATGATAATGTGACTGTTTCTAACTGAAATGACAAAAATGACAGAATTATAATTAAAACAATTATCACGCACCAACAACTGCTCCCACAGTACGCAGGCAACGTCAGAAGAAATACTGTACAAAAAAAAGTGTTTTCATGCCTAACTCAACAGATGCTCCTGACTCCACCAGTTAATTACGGCTTGTTTTGAGAGGCAGCAATTATGTTTTTGTACTGAGAACCACAACATGAGTCAATTGGTCCACAAGCAGCAGGAATATGATGCCCCATTCTGCCAGAGCGGTTTCACTGACAGCCATGTGGATTTCCAGTGATAACAAATTTCCAGATTCTGTGTGACAGAGCCCTAGTCCAGCTGCTTTACCTCGATTTCCATCAGTCACTGAGCTACACTGGAAAATCTGGACAGACAGAAACCAAATAGGAAAAAAATACCTGACTAAAACAGCTTCTAGCAAGCTGTTTCTTTTTTTCTTTTTCTTTTTTACCGGTGTGATATCTTGACCTCCAAATGATGCAACGTTTTTTTCCAAAATAAAATTATATTCTAGTAGCTTTACCCTGAGGCAGCTTTTATAAAAATCACACAACTACCCATTTAACAAATTGTATTCTGGGGTATCGAGAAGAGCATTAATGTTATTGTCTCAGGTATAAAGTGCTGTTTTTTGTGTTTAATTCTAACATCATGTCTCTTGGGGAGTACACTGCTGGGCAGGCAGAAATGTAATTACATGCACAATTAAACAGTAAGCTTTAAATTCATGAATAACTAGACTGTGTGAAGAGAATCACAATGGTCAGCATTTTTATACACTAGATACTACTCACTTCTTAGGGGAAACTGATTCCTCCAGCATGGTGGATTCCTCATCCCCCTCAAGGCCAAAACGATCCTTACTCTGCTTCTGCAGAGCGAAGTTTAACAGACACCAGTGAATACCGTGGGCCGAATATGTGAAGAGGTGGATGTATCTCATATTGATTCAGATAGATATGTGTTTTTATTTTATTTTCAACTACTTGCCTTTTTAAGAATGATGTCAATATAACCAGCAATGAGTTGGGATATCTGCTCTCCCTCTGTAGTCTGGACAGAGTAGTAGCTTTCCTGGTACTCTCCAAAATCCTTCGTAATGCAAGGAAGAGTCCAAAGATTCAGGGCAAGACAAGTTAGTCATTTGAAATTATTTTATAGTAACATCTACCCAAGACTGCAGAAATACTCTATTCGTGATAAAACCCTTACTATCTGTGCATAGATTAAAAAAAAACAAACAAAAAACCCTTACTGGGGCTGAATAAACATGGCAGTACCTTCCTCATTTCTGCTCTTAATGAAAAAAAAAAGTGACATGCTTCCACGGAGCATCCGATTTCTCCAAAGAGCTGATTAAAAATGAGATGTAGTGAATCTGAAAACTGCTCACTTCAAAGCGTTCCACAGAAACACGTGGGCGAGTATTCTTAGTTTAAATCAATGTTGGCAAATATACCTCAGAGTACTTTGCATAATCTATTAATCTTTAAATGGAGTAGACCCTTTCCAGTACAGAAAGAAAACAGCCAACAGCTGGTAAAGAAAATTGAAAAAGGTTTCAGATAAATAAAACATTCAAACACAGTCTCCCCCCGGGTATCTATTGTTAAGTCAGAAGAAATAGCCGGCTAGCAATGCCAAAAACCATTCAATATTGCAGTCTGAGGTCTCTACAATTTTTAGGATTCTGTTTGTATTGGAAAGTGAAGAAAAATGGGGGCAAGAGCAAAGAGTTGTATGTATCACACTCTGCATACAAATAATGCATAGGACTAGAAGTGTATATAACAGCACACTCTAAGTGGAGCTGAGGACACAGTACCAAGGTGAAACTCTTAGGGGAGGCTGCCCATCTCTTGACTGTTGTCAGTGGCCATTCCTGCACCACGTCCTTCGTCTTCTCATCCACCCGCATCACTGACTCTTTGGTTATCCCCAACAGCCGCGGGACCAGCTTATTTTTACCCTTCATCTTTTCCTGTCAAGTAAGAAAACATCAGACGACATTTATGTCAGTGCTTAAACACCTACACAGATGATTCATTCAAGGCGCAAATGCAAGATCATTGTTCCGTTCTCCCGATGCTGCCGTAATACACATGGCTGTGTCTGTGGCTTGAAGCCCCACTTGGAGGAGGAGAAGGGCAGCTGCGAAGTGACCCAGCAGAGTTCAGTCTTGTTTAACTGCTGCTTTATTGAGCAGGGTCTCCACAGACTGTCGGCACAGCAACATGCTATTCCACCAGCTCTCTGTCTGACCAGCTCCACTGCCCCACCACTATCTGCCCACTGAAAATCTATTACAGCTCACTTGAGACGCCAAGCCTACACTTGGCTCCCCTCCAAGGGGAATAGGAAGGACAAAACAAAAATTAGCAGTGAGCAGAGACGGGGAGTGCAGACTGCTCATGTTTAATGTGTCCAATCCTTTTGTTGTTTTTATCACAGGGTCAAAATGAAAAGCCCTGAGAACCACACAAAGGCCAATAAGTAGAAGAGCTTTTCAAGCTCACTGCTCTTAAACACAAGGACAGATAACATTATCCCAGTGATCATGATATCTTTGTGCAAAGGTTTATTAAAAACTTCCATTGTTTTAGGGTATGCCACCTCAATGTTATAATTACCAAGGCCGCATTCAAGCAGGAAGTGTGGTATTCTAATCTCAAGTGGAAAGTATAATATCATTTCAAACTTGATGGTTATCGGTTAGGGAAAATATGCTTCTTACTTTTCCCCCACGTGACACACACACATACTTACAGTAAAACAAAGCTTTTCGCCCTAAAACCTGCAGTGATTAGACACTCATAGGTGAGAAATGGAAGGTTACATTAAATGCTCCAACAAAGCCAGGCCTATGCTTTTGCCCTTGCAAGCGTCAAGAGCAGAGTGCAGCTGGAGTGAATTATTTAAGAGTCTTGAAACCTCCATCACTACATCTCCTCATCGAGCACAGACAGCGCTCGCACACATAGATGCACATGCACTCTTCCATGCACACAAAGATAATTTGAACCCTGCAGTGTACTTTAACTATGGGGCCAAACATTCCATTTATCGTCCATTAAGACCCCAGCAGACAACTGCACATTCACTCTTTTCCCTCTTTCCTGCAAGTCCGTAGCCAAATGGGCCGCTGTCAGAGAGCTTTAATAATACCTGCTGCAACTTTATCCCATTCACATGCTGCACTTCCATTCCACTTTTGTGTTTGCCAAAGCAGAACAGAGCAGAATTGCTATTGTCACAAGTATTTCACAGCGCTGAACTCCAAGCGCACACGCTTCCACTCCGATTCTGACTCTGATTTGTTGTGATAATGGGGCTTTTTGGTGTTTTCAGCAAGCTCTCATTCCTGTGTGACAACACTCTGCATATTGGGGCAGCTTTCTGGTCGTAGCTGCCACTCTTTAGAACAAAAGCATTGCATGCCTGTATCATTAAATTAACATTTGTTTTAGGTTTTAGTTTCATATCGCTGGACTGCATTTTTTACTAGCACATTTAGTAACAACGGGGAAAGAAACAAATACACCAGTTTAGCCAGATTATTTAAAGCTTTACTTAAATAAGTTAAATCTAAAAGGTATAACAATCCCTCATCAACTGTAACTTATGAAAGACCCAATTACAATTAACCTTATTTTGTGAGAAGGTGAGGATATTTTTATTTTAATTGTATAAAAATGTATTTTTTGGGGGGGAAAAAAGCCTGCTAACGCTTACCTTCACGAGAAAGAAGGACACTCCATATGTCTGGAGGGACCTAGCAAGCTTCACATACTTTACTTTTCCTTCTATCTCAGACATCTCTCCACAGTTTTTATGTTCCTGGAAAACAACAGTTACATTTCCAACTTAAACCTATCAGTACATATGTAAATATGCTTGAAATGTCATGTACTGGCTGTTATGTAAGTATTTTACACCTCAACAGAGAACACACTACACTTTTTGCATGCTGCATTTGAGAAGTGTAATGTACATACTTGGAATATTTTCTTCTCGGCCCCTCTCTGCTTGATATACTCTTTAGGTAGGAACTCCTTCAGGCTACGGAGACAAATGACATTTTAACTGGTTTCAGCTACAGGCATTTCCTTTTTCTAACATACCTCTAATTATGAGGTCATTTTTGCCTTACTGCCTACATATCAGGAAACAGTTGTAACAGCTGACATCACCCCTGAGCTTTCCATGGGAGGAAATCCCTGAAGTAACAACCATTACTGATGGAAGGGAATAGCTACCATACAGCTGAAATAAGCCTGTGTATAAAAGTACAGCATGTGCTAAACAAGTATTCTGAATCTTCGTATCAAGGCATCTTCTTCATAATAAAAACTTACTCCAGGAATCCAGGCTTGTGCTTGTGCTCCACGTGGGGTCCGAACTGGATCTGAGCCTGGATCCCCGCAAACTCACATGCTTTATCAAAGGAGACAGGGTGGGATCCATTCAATATATCATCTCTAGCCTGGAGGAGACATGAAAAGAGGTATGGGTGGATAAGTGTAAGGCAGTAACACACATCCAGGAAATAGACCACGAAGACACGGGAATGCTCCACAATTCACCCAAACAGAGCTCTCCAATGAACAATTCATTGTGCGCTTTGCGTGCACTGTAGCATCAAGAATGAAGTCTTCTAAGTGACTAAGTGCATTTCTAGAGAATATACATCATATCTCAGACTAAGGCACACAGGGGAGCCAAATAAAATTTGTTTGTGACAATGAAAGCAATTCTGGCGGCTTTCAAATGTAACAGTTTCGAGTATTTGTCATCACACTCAGTTATGTGTTATTAAAAAGGAAAGGATATCGCAAAAATGCACCAGTTTTTCACAGTACCCGTCTGCATCACAGAATGGTCCTCAGTATGGTGTTAAGCAATCTAATGAAGGATTTTTTTTTAACCCTTATGTCTGTTTGGTGCTACTGAGATGTCATTTATGATTCAATACATTTTCAGGCTCTTTATAATATGTATACCTTTTAGGGTGACACAGAAGCAGAAGCCTTTCTGTATAATGCTTGTACCTGTGTGCTCCAGGGGGCAGTCAGCTTTGCCCCCTGCTCTCTCTCTTTCGAGTTCACTGTAGCAAATTTAATCGCCGCAAAGCTGAGAGGCCTCCATCCATGCTCTTAGCATTAGCATATCAGTACACAGCGTGGACTTGATACATTCTTACGTCCCATTACATCAATGAAACACTAAGCAGCAGCTCACTGCTGTAATGAGAACAACAATCTCCTCTACTCACAATCAAGTCTTTTCCCAAGTGCAATTCACTGTGGAGTACATAAGCTCTTGCTGGACACAGAAGACACTCTAAAATTAGCCCTCACACATGCCATTCACTCCGCTACACACTGTTCACTGTACACCGAGTTTTCCTTCGACCAGTTGGTTCACAAGTATTTAGAAAAAATATTTAGGTGGCAATTGCACCAGACGATCATGGAGAGGTATTACAATGTGTAAAGCATAGTTCATCCATCCATCCATGTGTGTGTGTGTACTGGTATTTATTAAGTAAATAACAAATTCATGTTTTTATACCTAATTTTGAGTGGGTATGTACACTGGAGTTGTCTGATAAGTCAGAAATTAATCAAGCGTAACATTAAACAACTAAAATAAGTAATTAATTAGAAAATAATAAGATGCTTTACAGTTTTTTCTGCTATTTTGTAAAACGGTAAATTTGAAAATTCATTCATAACAACCATAATTATATTTTAGCATTAAAAATATACATTTCATTAGACGTTGCGCATTCTGGTTGATTAACCGTTAAAGAAACATAAAAAATAATCTTGCTAATTATTTTTTGCTGTTAATTTAGAACAGCTGTGGCATGCACATGGTATTTCATTTATGTTTTTATTTAATTTTTCTTTAAACAAAATCTGATTTAGAAAAACTTAATGGGGTTTCATATCAGTGGATACTAAACCCTTACTTAAATGAAAGTGAAGGTTGACTGCAAATCCAAAGTATGCTCTTCACTGTTCCTCAACGCAATGAGATAAGGGAGTCAAATATTCAGCAGAGTAAATGTAACAGCTGTCACTCAGCCAGAAACCAAAGTGGGTTCATCCTCAATTGCTGTTTTGGCTCAGAAATGATGGCTCGACTCTCAAATAATCATCAATCAGAATATTACTGTTGGATAATATAACTTGTATAGTGAGGTAAATATCTGGTGTCACTGTATTCAATGTAAATACAGCATGCTGTTTAGCCTGTAGTCGTTTCATTGTGTACGTGCATTACTGGAAATTGACAGGCACACAGCTGCATGTGAGCTAGTGATGGCGAATTATGAATGAAGCTGATTTTTATGCATTTCATTACTAGTTTTATACTTTCTGTAAGAGCTGACCATTGATAAAGAATTAATTGACAGTGGCTGATTTCAGATTACCGGTAATGGTCACATTAGGCACAGAACCAGTCGGATAAATATTATACCATATTTGTAAAAAGGCAACAGAGTGAAGACAGACCCCGAATTTCTCGAAGCAGATATGGTAAGTGATACAAGAACTGGTTTTAGTGAAGCACAAGACATCAGAAGCTGTGACACATACAGCCTGAGGCAACAACGCTGAGGTCAACTGTTCCACTCTGGCCAAGCAGAGCAGACAGCACACATAGCCCCAAAAATAAATGATGGCAAAGGTATATAGTCAAATAGCAGTGCTTGACTGAAATATTAAAACCAGTTAAAAATAATGGATTCCTTTTTCCTCTTCTCTTTCTATATGTATTGTGCGGTAAAGGTTGAATTGACCCCTAAAATATCAGCATTATAACTGTGTTACATCCTGTAGAATATCAAGTCCTGAAGACAAATTCTTAACCTGACCCTGTGCTGAAATATGCCAACTTTTGACACATGTAATACATCTGATTAAGTGATCAAGGGTTAAATGTAAAAGCAAAACTCAGTGGGTGATACTATTGCTATGGAGATTTATGCTGGTTTTAGGATAAATACAAAGGGAGCGGTCAAGTGGTAAAGAAGATTACTCTTTTACTGGCAGAGCTTTCATTAATGTTTGTGTGAGAGTGCGTGTGCGCGCGCGTGTGTGTGTGGGCATAATAGGGTGTTTGAGTTTGAAATCATGTAAGCTTAAAATCATGAATACATATATGAGATCACTGCAAATATGCAGGAGGGTCCTGTCAAATAGTGACCAGCAATGATGTCATGAACTACATGAACAGTTACACAATAATAGTACAGAGTTTCTAAGAATTGCTGGAATTATGAATGACAGAGGGCGAAGAGGAACATTTGTAGGCTAAAAAAATTCAAAAAGGAACACTGAGAAAGAGCAAGAGCAGCCTGTGGTATGATCCACTCTTCTGGCTGTGTTCGGTCTTTTTAACACAATGACAAATTAGAGCTCCTGCCTTGTGCCGAGCCAAGTGCGTGCGCGCGTCTGTGTGTGTGTGTGTGTGTGTGTGTGTGTGTGTGTGTGTGTGTGTGTGTGTGTGTGTGTGTGTGTGTGTGTGTGAGAGAGAGAGAGAACGCGGGAAAGATAGACGGGGGAGGGCAAGAGCAGGGGGCGGAGTTGTTATTGTGAAAGGAAATATGAGCCTGTGTTGAGAGGAGAGCATGATACACACAGTGTTGTAATGTGTGCCAGGGTAACAGGGTGGGGATGTATGCGACTGTCAGAATGTGTAAGCGATGGAAAGGGAGTGGAGACAGAGAAACTGCAAAATAAGGAAATGGAGGGTACAAAAAAATAGAGGCAACAACAGGAACAGACAGATAGAAGGGAGGAGAGCATCTGTAGCAGACAGAGAGGGTGGATGGCAGGATGTCAATTCTGAACATATTCAAGAACTTCCAAGGAAGGAGGAACTGAAAAGACGGGAGAGTCAAATATAAATAACTATATATGTATAGATACATTTCAGCTGCGATATACATCTCTGCTGCTTTCAGAGATTATGCATTTTTGTGAGGGGGAGCATCCAATGCATTAACACTAGGAAGGCCCAGAGCCCAGCCATTTGGCTTTTCTACCTTTAAAACCCGGAGAGCAGCAAAATGGCTGGTAGGCTTTTAGCTAAGCTTTAGCTTCAGGCAAGTGGAAGCTAAATTGGCTAGTCATTCATATGTAAATTGGGTTGTTACCTGGGAATTCTGGAGGGAGGGGAGTGGGGGTGTGTGGATGAGGGGGTGGGGGAGCTGCTAAAAGCGGTGAGCTTCCTTTTGTTTCATCTTGATGCATTCTCAATCATCCAGGGAAACAAATCTCCAAAAGTCACCAACTTGGAGTGTTTCAGTTTGCCATCTTAGGGAGAAATCAACACACATGGGTGTATGTCCTTTGTTGCTGAGATTTATTGATAAAAACAGTACAAAAAATCAACCATTTGTACACATTTTTACAAATAATTATAAAAAGTGAGTGAGTACATTTCAACATTTTCAGCAATCACTCACAATCCTGGCACTGCCATGGTATCTGTAGTCTGCATTTACCTTGGCTTGGCTTCCTGATCAATTGTCCACTACCAAAAGGAAGCCAAGCCCTGTGATCACACCTTGTTTTGTTGTAAAGGGTGGCAGGGCTTGGCTTCCTTTTGGTAGTGGAGCATTGATCAGTCGTCCATTGTGGCATCAATGTGATCACACCTTGTTTTGTTGTAAAGGGTGGCAGGGCTTGGCTTCCTTTTGGTAGTGGAGCATTGATCAGTCGTCCATTGTGGCATCAATGTGATCACACCTTGTTTTGTTGTAAAGGGTGGCAGGGCTTGGCTTCCTTTTGGTAGTGCGTACGCTTCTATTGGGGTGAAAGGGAGACAGGTCCCCACCTGTTCTTCACGCCACACTGTGCCATCTTTCGCTGTCTCAGTCCCCAAACAAGCTCTCTTTTTAGGTGCAGAAGCAGTCTCCTCATCTGCAGTGTGAACAAATTCAAATTGTGAGCAATGGGAAGGTCCAGTATCTCCTCCTCTGTATCAGAATAATGTCTGAAATATCTTACTTACAAACTACATCCACTTACTTATTTGAAATGAAATAGGAAATAACATGAAATGCAACTAACCGGAAGACTGATCAGACAGCTCTGAGTCCGAATCCGGCTGAACTTGTAGGTCTTCTCCATCCGAGTCACAAGGGTCGACTTCCCTCAGGATCATTTCCAAGGCCTGCTGAGTGGTGAGTCTTCTCTGCATTTTCTTTCCTTGGAGAGGAGGTCCATACACCACAGAATTCTTCAGGGCAATGAAGGATTAGGCTAAGTGTAGTGAGATTGTATCATATATATAGGGCTTGGCTTCCTGATCAATGCTCCACTACCAAAAGGAAGCCAAGCCCTGCCACCCTTTACAACAAAACAAGGTGTGATCACATTGATGCCACAATGGACGACTGATCAATGCTCCACTACCAAAAGGAAGCCAAGCCCTGCCACCCTTTACAACAAAACAAGGTGTGATCACAGGGCTTGGCTTCCTTTTGGTAGTGGACAATTGATCAGGAAGCCAAGCCAAGGTAAATGCAGACTACAGATACCATGGCAGTGCCAGGATTGTGAGTGATTGCTGAAAATGTTGAAATGTACTCACTCACTTTTTATAATTATTTGTAAAAATGTGTACAAATGGTTGATTTTTGTACTGTTTTTATCAATAAATCTCAGCAACAAAGGACATACACCCATGTGTGTTGATTTCTCCCTAAGATGGCAAACTGAAACACTCCAAGTTGGTGACTTTTGGAGATTTGTTTCCCTGGATGATTGAGAATGCATCAAGATGAAACAAAAGGAAGCTCACCGCTTTTAGCAGCTCCCCCACCCCCTCATCCACACACCCCCACTCCCCTCCCTCCAGAATTCCCAGGTAACAACCCAATTTACATATGAATGACTAGCCAATTTAGCTTCCACTTGCCTGAAGCTAAAGCTTAGCTAAAAGCCTACCAGCCATTTGGCTGGTGGCGGGTTTTAAAGGTAGAAAGGTAGAAGCCTGGGCCTTCCTAGTGTTAACACTACTCTCGAGCTCTCCCTCAATCTCAGAGGGTACATCTGTACAGTATGTGTGTTTGTCTGGGCACTCCACACCCTGCTGTTCATCTCCAGATGTCAGTGGGGGGATTTCCTCCCTACTGGCTAGTGATGTGTTTCTGGAGTACATGTCTGTATATAGAAAAACATGTTTATTTGTTATTTGTTTACAATTAAAAGGTGATTTAAAGCTGCAATAATCAATATTTCATAGAAATAGTGGATTTTTAATAAAAGCCTTGTTTGTAGTGACAAACCCTGACAGGCTCTGTAGTTCCATTCAGCTTAATGGAGCATTTTAGCTTCTTTTAATTCCCTGTTTTGTTTTATACTGTGTGCGAATACTCTGCTTTTGATTTACGCTCGTTGCTCTCATCAGTGAAAGCATTTAGCATCAGCGTACATGCATGCTGATGCCAGAGCCATTCCCCGAGCTGCTTCACGTCCTATTAATTCCATTGTACGGAAATTGGCGGCATTTTGTCCAGAGGCTTGCAGCGCAGTCCCTCAGTAAACAGGAGTGAAGGGAGTTAAATAAATAATAATTTCTTTGTGCAAAAAGGGCTACAGTTTATTTCATATTTAGCAAATGTACACCTAATCTTTAGAATTAAAATAAACCAAACAATGCTAATCTCATTTTGTTTGTTTTGGTCTGACAGGAAAACCGAAATTTGCACATAAAACCTTATCATTCTTGTAACGGATGAACGGTTGCTTAAGGAATTAACACATGACTTCTGTCGACAACACATGATGTGTAATGTACTTGCATTTAGGCGAAAGTGCTAGCCACTGCACTCCAGTGGTATGCAAATGTTAGGTGTATAATTATGTAGCATGTACAACATGCTGTTGCTTGTCTAATGTGTGAAACCTAAATGGCTCATCCCATAAAGTGGTTTGTAGTGTCCCTGATAGAAAAAGAAAGGTATTTTATTAGTTTAAAATACTGTAAAAAATCTCAAACTTGAGCTATACTGCCTTAATCACATCTCTCCAGTTTTTTAATCCCATGAATGTTACATTTCATAGGGGGCACTACAGTGCTGCAGTGGTTAGCACTGTGTTCTCAAGAAGGTCTTGGGTTTGAATATACAGTGGCTTGCAAAAGTATTCGGCCCCCTTGAACTTTTCCACATTTTGTCACATTACAGCCACAAACATGAATCAATTTTATTGGAATTCCACGTGAAAGACCAACACAAAGTGGTGTACACGTGAGAAGTGGGAAAAAAAAAATCAGACATGATTCCAAACATTTTTTACAAATAAATAACTGCAAAGTGGGGTGTGCGTAATTATTCAGCCCCCTTTGGTCTGAGTGCAGTCAGTTGCCCATAGACATTGCCTGATGAGTGCTAATGACTAAATAGAGTGCACTTGTGTGTAATCTAATGTCAGTACAAATACAGCTGCCCTGTGACGGCCTCAGAGGTTGTCTAAGAGAATATTGGGAGCAACAACACCATGAAGTCCAAAGAACACATCAGACAGGTCAGGGATAAAGTTATTGAGAAATTTAAAGCAGGCTTAGGCTACAAAAAGATTTCCCAAGCCTTGAACATCCCACGGAGCACTGTTCAAGCGATCATTCAGAAATGGAGGGAGTATGGCACAACTGTAAACCTACCAAGACAAGGCCGTCCACCTGGACGAGCTGCAGAGATCTACAGCTCAAGTGGGGGAATCTGTCCATAGGACAACTATTAGTCGTGCACTGCACAAAGTTGGCCTTTATGGAAGAGTGGCAAGAAGAAAGCCATTGTTAACAGAAAACCATAAGAAGTCTCGTTTGCAGTTTGCCACAAGCCATGTGGGGGACACAGCAAACATGTGGAAGAAGGTGCTCTGGTCAGATGAGACCAAAATGGAACTTTTTGGCCAAAATGCAAAACGCTATGTGTGGCGGAAAACTAACACTGCACATCACTCTGAGCACACCATCCCCACTGTCAAATATAGTGGTGGCGGCATCATGCTCTGGGGGTGCTTCTCTTCAACAGGGACAGGGAAGCTGGTCAGAGTTGATGGGAAGATGGATGGAGCCAAATACAGGGCAATCTTGGAAGAAAACCTCTTGGAGTCTGCAAAAAACTTGAGACTGGGGCGGAGGTTCACCTTCCAGCAGGACAACGACCCTAAACATAAAGCCAGGGCAACAATGAAATGGTTTAAGTCAAAACATATCCATGAGTTAGAATGGCCCAGTCAAAGTCCAGATCTAAATCCAATCGAGAATCTGTGGCAAGATCTGAAAACGCTGTCCATCTAATCTGACTGAGCTGGAGCTGTTTTGCAAAGAAGCAAGGATTTCAGTCTCTACATGTGCAAAGCTGGTAGAGACATACCCTAAAAGACTGGCAGCTGTAATTGCATCAAAAGGTGGTTCTACAAAGTATTGACTCAGGGGGCTGAATAATTACGCACACCCCACTTTTCAGTTTTTTATTTGTAAAAAATATTTGGAATCATGTATGATTTTCATTGTCTGTGAAGGTTCTCAGTCATCCAGGTCATCGTAGTCAAAGGAGCTTGCAAAGAAAAGTGTCTGGACTTCTTTAAGTTGCTTGAAGACGTTTCACCTCTCATCCGAGAAGCTTCTTCAGTTCTAAGGTCAAATGGTGGGGAGTCCCAGATTTAAACCTAGTGGGAGTATCCCCCCAAAGAGGGACAAAAGGACCCCCTGATGATCCTCTAATAGCCTGAGCCAAGGTGGGAAACTGGGCGTGGGTCCCAATCAGCCAGAGTTTCGGGTGAGCTCATTGTGAAACCTGGGCCCACCTTATCATGCGAATTCCTGAGGTCAGATGGCCCAGGATGTGAGTGGGCGTTAAGGCGTCTGGGAAGGGAACTCAAAACTGGATTATAGATGGCAGAGAGTTGGTGTCGTAAACCCCCGCCTCTGTTCAAAGATGGTCGCTCACAGTGGACATAGATGGCTCTTTCACTCCTCTTTCAAACCATCTGTCCTCTCTGTCCAAAATGTGAACATTGGCATCCTCGAAAGAGTGTCCTTTATCCTTAAGATGCAGATGGACAGCTGAGTCTTGTCCTGTGGAGGTGGCTCTTCTGTGTTGTGCCATGCGCTTGTGAAGTGGCTGTTTGGTCTCTCCAATGTAGAGGTCTGGGCATTCCTCGCTGCACTGTACAGCATACACCACATTTTTGAGTTCCCTCCCCAGACGCCTTAACGCCCACTCACATCCTGGGCCATTCATTCCACTTCTCACGTGTACACCACTATGTATTGGTCTTTCACGTGGAATTCCAATAAAATTGATTCATGTCTGTGACTGTAATGTGACAAAATGTGGAAAAGTTCAAGGGGGCCGAATACTTTTGCCAGCCACTGTACTGGGAGGGTTGGGAGTCTGCTTGTTCTCCTGGTTTCGTTAACTGGCAATTCTAAATTGGCTGTAGGTGTGAATATGAGTGGTTATCTATCTGTGTTAGCTTTGTGACAGAGTAGCGACCTGTCCAACATGCACCTTGGCTTTTGCCCTACGACAGCTGGGATAGGCTCCAGCCTGCCTTAAATGAATTGGATAAGTGGAAGAAAGTGAATGGATGGATAGAGCTCTATCAGACCGTATTCATTATGCATTGTGAGCAATGCCAAGCAAACAGAAAGTTCTGAATAACTCTGTCCTACTACTATTTATAACTTTTTCTGCCGCAGACATTAGCCAAACAAAAATATTACTTTCATCATCCGGTGATCAAACTTTCCGTGTTGTTGTGCTGTTGTATTGTAAGAGCGAAGAAACAAGTCAAACCTGTCGGGACCACATCTAAGCTAACCACATTTCAGTCTGTCGGGGCCTGGTCAGAAGTTACAGGCACAAAGACGACACAGTTATTGGGTCCTGTGTCTGAAATATTTCATATGCTTGGTTATTATGGGCCTTACATTGGGGGGGGGGGGTTCGGGTCTCTCTCTTATTGTTCTCTCTTTTGCTATCTTATTATAAAGATGTGTGTAACAGGTTTACCTGAACATAGAGCAGGTTTAGCTGAACAGGATCCCGTGAATCCACATTCTGGTCTGAATAGAAGAACTTGCGCCTGAGCAGTAGAGTCTCACTTTCCTCCACCCCCTGTTCTCTGAATGTCCTGCTGTGGTCCAGCCAGTTCACTGCCCAATCAATACACATGCTCCATTACTAAATACATCAAAATGAACAGGCATTCAGTTTTACAAAGATGTTACTAGAGGAGGATGGTAATAGTGAAATTAACCAGGGATTTTGAGAACTGCAGACCCGTCAGCTTTGACAAAAAAATCTACCAAATTTAATACTGGGAAGTGAAAATCCTGACGGGCCGTGAAGAGTCTCATTTGCATTATTTTCTGCTGAGACGAAAGCTAGTTGAAGGTTGATTTATACATTTGCAAAAACATTTTTGGTGTCCTCTGGGGGAAAAAGATAACACAAAATTAATTAACTTTCATATGTCAATGCAATAAATTTGATTCGAGTGATAAAGTACACGTCCATATGATGGTGTTGAGTCAGATGGCTGCCGTAAAGCCATCAAGATTCCAGTAGCATTTTGGCTTTTTCAAGCTTGCACTCACAGTCGTCATCTGTGTGAAGTTTTGCTTTGAGCTTTTCCATCTTCCTTTCATCTCTCAGCAGCAGGGTCCTGTCTTTCTTCAGTGTCCCCATCCCATCCTCCTTCTTATCCTCTGGCACCTCTTGAATGAGGGAGTATTCCTCATAGTTGGTGATTCCTGAAAAGTTAGCCAGGGAGTTTTTTTTAGGAGGTGGAAATGCTTCAAGTAAGTGGTTCAATAATCACGACAGAGAAAAGCATCACTGCAATACTGTTGCAACTCTCTTTTTATCCATTTCTCTTTGCTTTGAAACAGAAGTTCAGGAAAGCTGGTATAGAGCCAGCAAAGTAAAATTGAAGCTGAAGAGGAGAAGAAGCCAAGCAGAAAGCCCTACTCTAAATAAACATTTTCCAATAAAGCTATCTGCCAGACACACATCCCTCTCTTCCTCACCCAATTAGGCATGGGAGCAGCTCATTGTAATTGAAATATACAGCTTAGGGAACACCTCTATGACAAAGAGTGACAGCATTTTCTGGGCATTAGGAAGAATACTTAAGTCGCTGATTAGAAACAAGCTTGTTTTATCCCGATGAATCATGTCCACATTGGTCTAAGCAAAACACCATTAGGACTTTATCAAGCATAGACAAATATGCTTTTCAAATACAAACTAAACAGCACATGATAACATAGTCTCCTAATGTAGCTGAAGATGAAGTCAGTGGTATGCCTTTGACTAAAAATAAAACAGAAGATGAATAATTTAAGCTTTGGGTGGTGGCATGACATGATTAATCTTCACCGAACTCATAGCACAGACACAAACCTATTCTACTGCATATGGTGACGAGCAGCTCGCCAACTGTTTTTGAGTCATCCACCATGATAGTTTTAATGGCACCATCCAGCATCTTGATCTTCTGTGGCCTTTGTTTCTTCTTATACTCCAAGACATCCTGAGAAAACAGCAAAGGAAACACGATGACATCCACAGCCCTACTAATCATCCTCAGCCGTAAACTGCCGCTTCCAGCAAGCTGGGAGGAATAAGTGTCTCGGCTTCCACTAGAAAATATAGATCACTTTAAGAACCCATAACTGACACTGACAGTTCTCCACCCAGGACTATATGACTAAATCTTACTCCGTTTCGCAGCATGTAGTAATCCAGGGTTCTTCCAGACTCGAGCCAGATTCCTTTCCTGGGATCATCGTCAGACAGGAAGAGGCCATAATCCGAGGCTGAAACAGAAAAAGCAACAGAGAATACAAATGTAGAAGCCCATAAAGTTCCATTATGTAACTCGGCTTCACCAATCATCCTCCAACCTTGTCCTGTCTGGGCTTCAGGGACTCTCTCTCTGATGATTCTGCAGGCATCATACACAGGGGTGGATGGTTCAAACTGCATCGTCTTCACCACATTGCACTGGCGCACGCAAATCTTCAACGATAAGGCCACCATCTTGGTGGGTAGTATAACGGCCTTGCGACCGACCTATACTCCTGGAAGACACAGAAGGAGAGATTGTGAAGTCATATCAATGCTCCAATGTGTTTGCGTCTATGTCAACAGGTCATTATTAAAACGCGCTCTCCAACAACACTCAGGTCAAAACTGTGAAAAGGAAATCTCAGGGGCCGAATAGAACACCTAAAGGCGCAGAACAAATCCTCACAATTACCTCCTGCGGGGGCATTTTTACCTGGAATTGAATGTGCATTGTGCTCTGCCTTAGCAGCTCATCATTTCTGAGTTGTTCTGATATTAAAGTGTTACCCCAAGAAGAGCTTCTGCCTGATTGCAGTATATGTAAAATTAGCTGAACTAAGGCAAGAAACATAACCTTTCAGGAGAAGAGTGCGGGGAAAAGAAGTGCAAATCTCTCTAATTGGCAAGAATAACGGAGACAAGTCAAAACACCCCCCACCCCTGCATCATTATTCTCACTTCTCCCTGTTCGCACTCTCCTCCGGAAGAAGACTTCAGTGTGAGACAAATCAGTGGGTGTCTTATCATTTACTGCTATTAGGGTGAGTCAATTCTGGTATTCTTAGGCGTGTGCAAAAAAAGGAAAGAGACTGAGTTCCTCCAGCTTTCCTTGACCTTCAATTTTACATAGAGATGAATGAAAAAATAAAACGACCTATAGCCTGGGTAGTTTATCGGCAATGGCCTGATAAATCCATTTAAACCTGGAGACATTCATACTGCTGATCTAAATATTATATATCCAGATATTTAGCTGAAAATCAAAAAGAGACACATTTATGCTCTGAATTAACACTTGACTATCTGATGTTTTTTTTGATTATATGTTCTAAAATGTACTGTGACACCAAAAGAATTTTTAGTATTTTATTCCATGGTTGAATATAAAGGCAAAAGTTCAAGTCTTCACACTGACAGGATTCAGACTTCAGCCACACTCGGAAACAATGAGTTTTTTTGTGCTGAGCCACAGTCCCCCTTTGAGTCGAAGCAGAGAAAGTCTGCGAAGTAAATTTTCTATAATGATGGCATGAATGAGACCGTCTGTGATGGAGCCTCTGTCATAGACGTGAGTTCCTCTCCAATAGCTCCTTTCCTTCTACGAGTTTTTCTTCAAACAAAGTGGAAAAGATGAGCACAAAGAAGAAGGGGTAATGGCGCCGCATGAGCTCTCCTCTATGCAGGCTGGTAGAGAAGTCCCACTGAGTTTTTGTCATCCAGCACTTCCACAGATACACTCTTCCAGACAAGCAGCAAGAGACCCCCAGACTGACGATACAGCAGGCTCCGTGGCATCTCCCACCACACGCTAAATATAAGGAGGGAGCAGAAAATGTTTGCATTTTTGTGGACGTTTCTCAAAACAGAGGCCGTCTCATCCAAAAAGCAACAGTTACCTGTGATGACAAATACTTTGTGGAGACTGGGTCTGCAGAAACAGTCGCTTTAGTAAGTTGTCAGTAGCATCGGTGACATCAGAGAGTAAGTAGTGCCGAAACCACATGATGAAATCCAGAAGGATAATGATAATCCCTGAGCTTACAGTAGTGTGAGAGAAAATTTTTCACTTAGATCCTCATGCAAACACTCGAAAGCATTCAACACTTCTTCAGTTCTGCTTTCGAGAAAAGATGAGACAAAACTCACAGTCATGGTGAAAAGAAAGCACACCCTCTGTCAGTGAAAACTCATCCTGGATTTTACGAGGCCTTAAAATTAGGTCAGTGCAGCCTGAGACGAACAACGCCTGACATATCACACTGTCATCGTTTGTTTAACTAACATTAAGGCAAAATGGAAATGCATTGTGTAAAAAAATAAGTGCACCTCATGATTCAGTAACTTGTAGAATCACCTTTAGCAGCAGTAACTTGAACTAATTATTTTTTAAATTACTTAATAAGTCTTGCACATCATTGTGGAGGAATTTTGGCTCATTCTTCTTTGCAACATTGTTTCAGTTCATGGAGGTCTGCAGCCATTCATTTATGCAGAGCTCTTCTAAAATCTCGCCACAGAATTTCAATCAGGCTGAGGTCTGGAATTTGACTTTTCCCACGAATAATTTTTCTGATTGTAGAATAATTCACTTCAAATTGTTTTGAGATGGTCTTATAACCCTTCTCAGACTGATGGGCAGCAATTGATTCTATAAGATCACCGCTGATGTTTTTCCTCCTTGTCATTGTGTTAATCCACTCCTGAATGCTGCAGTAAGCAAAATGCCAAAACATCTGCTCTTACAGTTGTGGCGACGCTGATAATTACTTAATGATGTGGATCTGATTAACAGCACCTGGCTGCTACTTAACCCTTTAAATTCCTATTTATTCTCAGCAGTAAGGATGTGCATGGACTGCTCCTGAATTTTGGTTTAGATTGTATAATAATGACACAGTGTAATATGTCATGGGTCATCTGAAGTTGTATTTATCTAATTCCAAGACCCACTAAGGACCAGACCATACTTATATGTGTCCTGGTACATAAAACCTTAGAATTTAAGGAGGATATACTTTCCTTTTTTATCAAGACTGTGTGTGCCTCTCTGTTCAACCTCATATTCTTGTATTTTATCACGCTCACTAAAACAGCACGGTAGACAAACATTTCTGTAATTTCATCTCCCTTGACCATCACTAGTCCATCAGCAGAGTCCTGCATTAGATTAGGTTTGTTTGCTCCTGCAAATATTAAGACATGAAAATGGCCAAAGAGCAGCTTGCTGGGGAGTCTGAACGTGTACAATTCAATAGAGATGATGGAAGTCAGGAGCCATCTGGAGAGGATACAGCTCTAATGACTGACTGTAACACCAGCAGCAGAGCAGAACCTGAGAGCTACAACTGCTTGGATTATTGCACAAGTCTGTCACAGAACAACTGAGGAGGTGGCTAGACAGAAAACAATATTGGGCCTAATCAGACCTGATTTTATAAATGCTTCCAAACAAAATGAAAAACCTGACGCAGAATGAGGCTTAAAAGAAGTGCGAATGACAATCCTTGAAGGATAACGTAACACTACGGCACATTGCTCTCTGAAATGATTGCTTTAGGTTGACAAAACCTTCTGAAAAAGAAACAAAAAAAAAAAAACAGTGGCACAATGATAAATAAATATATATTTTATTCATTTACAATAGCTTTTTCTTTGAGTATAAAATATTTCCACACAGTGCAACAGGAGTTTCAAGGTCACTCCACTGCAACTTACAACACTGGAAAGACCGAAATTATTTCTTTGAATTTTTTTCTGCTGCATTTGTAGAAAAGTCACAGAAATAGGCATGCAGATGCAAACCACTCTTATTCTACTTACACAATCAGCAGCTATTACTGTGAGCATAAAAAACAGCCACTCTGGGATAAAAGGTAGATTACAGGGCAACTCTAAACTAAGCACTGCTATTGTAAAGACCAACAATTAGATTTTAACAAGCTGGAATGCAAGTGAATGTAACTCTGGAGCGAAGCCGTCAGTAAAACAGCAGGTAGTGTAGCTATATAGTATGCATTATTATCTTCAGCCCATGGTGTATTATTATTTTGAAAGGTAGATGTTGTATGAATGGAGAGCTGAGAGTAATTCCCGACTTCAGCAGTTCTCAGGACTGTTCAAACAGCAGCATTAAAGCATATGTGCAATGAGAAAATGTTAACTGGCTAAACCGCTCCACACCCCACCTCCTCTGCCACCTCTTTACATCCTGCATTGACACTCAGCAAAACATCAGCCTTTTATCCCTGCCTGACTGAAAGCAAGGTCAGTTCCCTTCATGTCCACTGTATGCCTCTGGATACCATCTGGAGCACGGAAAGTTCAACAGCAGGGCATGTAATGGCAAGAGAGGGCCTTTTTAATCAGCTATGGAGTTAAATTCTATATCTCAGCAATTCACAAACTAAATTTATATTTAGCTCCACAAACTGAGAGCAACCAAGCTCAGATGTGTTACAAAGAAAACAGGCAATAATCAGCCACCATAAATACTGTACATCTTTATTATGACTTCATTTACAACAAACACAGTGCAGACTTTTTAAAATAGGCAATATTCAAAAGATAGCGTTTCATTTTTCACCTTCTCTTGAAAATGTAGCTATCAGGCTACTCCAAATATGTATATACACTATGGTATTCACTAAAGTTAGCACTGTAAAGTCAGCTAAAGCTAGCCGGTACACTGGTGAAAAACAAGCAATCAGAGGACAAATCAGTTAACATAATGACAAAAGTTGTAAAAGATCCTTATGAAAGGTTATTTAATTTAAATGGACTAGCCCTTGTATAGTGTCTTTCTACTCAGTTGAGCACTCAAAGCTCTTTCTACAGCTGTCTCATTCACCCATTCAAACACACATTCCATTGTTCGCACTCTGTTTGATCCATTGGGAGTAACTCAGGTCTGCTATCTAGGGTGCTTTGCATGCTTCTGCATGCAGACTGGAGAAGTCAGGGATCCATTCACTGACTGTCCAGTTGGTAGACAACACGCTATACCACTTGAGCCACCCCGTTTATTATATACAATCTTATATCATAATTACTTTTTGATTTGTTTTCCAACAAACTTTACAACAAAGTAGGAAATTCCTGCATACACTGCAGGATTTGCTCTTCAGGTTTGCCAACCTTTATATGCTTTATACATTAATAAAGTTAATATGGGAGAAGTTTTCAAAAGTCAAAGAGAAAACATTGGAAGACATTTTCTTGTTAGATGACATGGCTACTGAATTTAGCGTGGCCAGCTGGGCTTAGGGATAGCAGACTTACTTTGTGTTGAGCAGGCAGATGAGGTGTTGCAAATTCAAACAACAGAAAAGAAAGAAAAGAAAAGTACATTCTGGAAGCTCTTTGTAAGCCATCCAATGTTTCATGTATAAACACTGAAGTATGTCCCAAAAAGATGTAAAGCAACAGAATGAATTTCTGCATAGAAGCACCTCACTAAAGAAATTACAGATGATTTTGATTAGCAACTATAATTACATGCCTTCTTACAGTATCTGATTACAGCTACATTCATTCATTCATTCGTTCATTTTCAGGCACAACAAATACCTATATTGAACATAAAATGCACAAAACAAAAAACAAAAATTGCCTGAAAAAGGAGTGGGACAAAGAAAACTTATTAAATCCCACCCCTATACTCACTCAGCAACAAAAAAAACAATAAACTTCCCGCAGCTACGCCCATCATTGCATACAGATCCATCAACAGCCCCGGGCACATACAAGCATCTAAACAGCAGCTCGCAAACAACAATTAGAGCCTTCATAACTGAATACAGAATATATAAATTATAAATTGCATTACCACAGGTAACAGGCAGTAATAACTACAAGTAACAAACACATATACATATACATGCATATATATCTACACACACATGTAGATATATGTACATACATGCGCACACTTTTTTTTTTTTGGAATCCATACCAGCAATGGTAAGAGAACAGACATTACAGAGCACACTAAAAACCATCATTGAGTATACTGTGACCAGACCAACTGTTTGTAGAGAAATTTAAATCTATCAATCGAATATTTTTGCATTGTTTCAATTGTAAACTCAGACTGTTCCAGATTTTCACACCCCATACAGACACACGAAAACCTTTACGGGTTGTTCGAGTTCTGGGTAATTTGAATTCTCCAAAGCCTCTCACATTATAAACCTTTTCTCGAATTTCAAATCTAGTTTGTAAATTTGCCGGTAAAAGTTTAGTAAAAGCTTTATACAACCAGATCCTGGAATTTAAGTAACTTTGCCTGAAGAAAGAATTTGTGAGTATGATCTAGATAACCAGCCCTGTGAATAATACGCAGTGCTCGTTTCTGTACTGTGACTAATGGATTAGTTGTATTTTTATATGCATTTCCCCACACTTCCACACAATATGTAAGATATGGAAGAACCAGGGTACATTAATTTTATAATTCAATTACTCTATTACATATAACCAGTTACTCTCCAACACTAAAAACAATAAAGACTTCTTGGCAAGTGACCACTGGAGAGCAGCATGAGTTATGGTTTTTAACCTACCTCCACTGCACTTATATACCTTCATGCACCGATTACAAAATACCCTACCCCAACCACTGGCATTAGGCGACTAGAGACATGGTCGCTGTAGTAAGCTGAAATTGTGAAACTTCCTGTGCTGGCTGTGTGACTTCTATGCTGTAGCAGACAAGAAAACCAGAGATTCTGATGTCCATATGAAACAGACATTAAAGAAACAAAAGTAGCACCAATAAGGATCTCGAGCGGCCACTTCTTGCTGTTGCAAAACAACTGAGACCCTTTCCACAGTAAGATATGATGCATATTGTTGCTTTAATAGCCCCAGGTTATTCATCTGAAAATCACATGGAGCCACAGAGACACCCTTTGTTCAGCTGAAGCTAATATGGTACACTGATGCAAAAAAAATTAAATACTCAAGGAATGCCAAAAGAATGATGGGTGGGGCATATTTGCTCTATTCTTTGAAGGAATATATAGCTCAACAATACAGTAGTACACTAGGTTTACATGTCTTGCAGAGACTATATCAAATTTTGTATCAAGGTGTCCTTTCGCCCATTTCCATGCAGAAAGAAAGTCACTGCACCAATCTGAATGCAATTCAAATAATTAATAAGTCAAAGGCTTTCATCTAACCCTTATCATTTCCTCCACATGTTTCATAAATGAATTAATCATTGCTCATGCAGGACATAGCAATCAATGGACAGCATGATAAAGCTGCACTGACCCTTGCTATTTTAAGTTCAGCATGATTACTATGAACAAGCTGTTATAAGAGGTTTGCACAGTACTATTTTAACTAATGGGCTGGTAGTCAAGCAGTGCTTGTTGATTACGATTAAAAAAAGCATTAGACCCAGAGTCTAAAATGAGAGACATTCACAGTTACATCAACTTGTTTTTTTCCAGCTACATTTATAAAAGAACCTTGCAGCTGTAACCCATTGTGTGGACTATAGGATTTGCTCTTGGGTGATGCACACTGCTGTAATGCAATTTGTGGGTACAGATACTGACAGAAATTATGATTCTTGTCCTTGTTGTAAGAAGGGAGAGAACAGCTCCTCTTACACTAAAAATATCCAGTGAAGTAGAGCGTCCTCCAGCAGCTCTGCTTCAAAAGGATCCACAGCAGAAACAGAACAATACATCTAACACTTTCTCCTTTATTTTTAAAAGCAAATGGCATTCACTTACACTTGTAGCTGACAGGGAGTAAAAAAAAATTAAAAAAAATCTTTACAGTTCTTTATTCTATTTCAAGGTTAGACAAGCACTCAATACATTAGCTGGTAAATTGAGAACTTGGGCAAGTGCATCCTTATGCCAATTCTTCTAAGTTACACTGACATGTCATTACGTTAGGAGGTCCAGCAGTTTGGACTCAGTACAACACAGAAAATATTCTGAATGTACCATCCCTCATTTAGAGATTTGAAGAATTGGCTTCCTAATCAATGGAGGCAGAAACAGCTTCTGTAGGAGGAGAACTCCACCCTCCCAGCTGGACTCAGTCAACCAGTGAGTTGGTCCTTTAGTCAATCAGTCAGTCAGTCAGTCCTTGAGCCATTCACTAAGTTGGGAGACTGACTGTGAGTTGGCCTGGCTTCGCAGTGGGAGCGGTTAACTGTGGCTCGGGCAGATGTTGCCCAAACATTTTTATTTTATGACATACACTGATGGATACAGATCAGTCCCCAGCAGAAAATCTTACCCCACAATGATTTCATTATCATTGTCAAGCACAGTTTTAGCCATAAATCTCTTAATGAGAATTTACACTAAGTGGCCTCTACTCCACTGGCCTACATCTGCTTTTTGTCTGATAACAACTATGGCAGACAAAGTGATGCAATAACATGAAATGGGAACTATGTTGGGAGTCAGTAGTTCAGCGTTGTGAAATTTCAAACGAACATAAAAATAGAGCAAAAGTGATGTAGAAAATTTCCTTTAAGTACCAAAATTTAGAAAAATATTTAATTATTTAAAAATGGTAATAATTAAAATCTGCTATCCACTACCCTGTTAATGAGCAGCACTTAGCTCATGCCGAGGAGTGAGTAACAAGTAAATTCTTTACAGATTTATCCAATGTCACAGATACATATTTGGGTACGTGATCGCTGTATTTATGATTATTACGACTATAAAATACAGAACAGGTGTTTGTCAAGTACATTCAACCACTCAATCCACGCAGGTGTGCCTATTATGCACTGCTCACTGCCGACCATATGGTGGGTTTGAGGGTTTCCAGATTGAACATATTTTTCTATGTTCAGTCTGGAAAGCATTAATTCTACACAATTAAATCCAGAATATAATTTAAAACCAGAAAAATACAATGGATGTTTTTTTGTTTGTGTTTTAATAATCCACAAATATAGTTGAATTATTCTAATTTGCCCAAGAAAAAAAAAAAAAAAAAAAAAGCACTTCAGCATTGTAAAAAGCATTTCATCAGAAAGCTCATGCTGATCTTAATAATCAAACTTGTTTTTACTGTTAGTATCACTACATAGATGTTTCAGCTCAAGTAGCATAGGCTTGGTGGCCAATGAGTAACATATGGCAAGAGGCTGGATTTACCCTGGACAGGTTAGCAGCCCATCACAGCTCTAACATGGAGACTTAACCATCCCCGCTCACATCCACACCTATGTCAAATTTAGAATCGCCAATTAACCTGACACGTAAGAGGAATCCAGAGTATCCCCAGGAAACCCCCACACACACACAATGCAAACATGCAAATGTCCACATGGAAAGGTTAGACACGCTGTAGTCAGCCAAAAACTAACATGTTCTTCTCCTGATATCTACTGTACAATCAATAAAAATAAATAAATAAAGAAACATTTAGATTCCTCAAATCAGTCAATATTCAGAACCTCAATGAACTTTGCGGCAGAGTTCAAAAGCCCAAACCTTCTCACCAAAGTTATCATGGAATTTTGGATTTTTACCAAGAGTTCGTCCATTATTAACAGTCAGAATCAGTGCAAAGCCACCAATACAGAGATCAAGTAATATCCAAGCATCATTTTGATCAGTCAAAACCAAACTTGAATTGTGACTCAGGGTTAAGTAAATACAAACAAATACAAGGCCCACCATCTAAAGGAATCTTTAAGAGAACTGACACAGATGAACTCTTACAGAAATTTAGTTTTAGCTTATTACAGCTAGTTGAAATCAGTGTAGAAGATACATATTTCAATAAAAGTAAAAAAATAATATTGAAATGGCTGTATTGGCTCAAACACTTTCTAGATCTTGTCAAAAAAACAAAACAAAAAACATCTCTCTTCTCGCTGTACAGGCTGGTGCCTACTGCTTTGCCCTCTGATTGCTGCTTTCAGCTATAATCTTGTGTTTAGTTGCTGCTCACAGAAAGAAAACCAAAAAAAAAAAGTATTGCCTCTCAGTTCTAACATCTCATCTCTGTGGTCCCAGCGGCCAGCACAGGTAAAAGAACGACACAAGCAGACTGCTTTTCATTTTATGTCAAAAAAGGACAGTTTCATTCTAACAGTTTCAACAGGTACCTCTAAACAATCTGGGCTGATCACAGTTTGTCACTTGATGGACATCTCCTACTTCACATATGCATTTTTGCACTCATACTTTCAGTTTTTGATGGCATCACCCTGCCATTTACGCTGTCATCTGAGACGTGTCTTGTGTGCAACAGTAATAAAACTGAGTTTTGTTATGCAATCAACTACCTCACTCAGCTCATCGGAGGAGATATAATGGATGGAGAAAACCTCATTTTCTGCTGTATAAAATGAGGTTTGTTTAATTAATGAGGGTCACTTCAACATGGGACAACGGCGACACTTTAGACAGAACATGAGCACCAACAATAACTGATCTGCACTACATTCCCAAACGTATTCACTTACCCATCATTGAACTCAGGTATTCCAATCACTTCCTTGGCCATAGGTATATAAAATCAAGCACCTTGGCATGCAGACTGCTTCTACAAACACGTGTGATAGAATGGGTCGCTCTAGGGAGCTCAGTAAATACTGTGATAGGATGTCACCGGTGCAACAAGTCACTACTATATATCCCACAGTCAACTGCTATTGGTATTATAAGAAAGTGGAAGCAAATGAGAACAATGGAAACACGGCCATGAGCGCGGTCATTGCAGAGTGTGCAGAGGTCGCCAACTTTCTTTCAGATTCGCTCAAGACCATTGCATAGAGAGTTTCATGGTTTCCACAGAAACAGCTACACCCAAGCCGTACACCCTAAACTTAATGCAAAGCTTTGGATGCATTGGTGTAAAGCACGCTGCGATTGAACTCTAGAGCAGTGGAGATGTGTTCTCTGGCGTTACAAATCAAGCTTCCCTGTCTCGCAATCTGTTGGATAGTCTGGGTTTTGGCGGTTGGGAGGACAACTTGTCTGACTGAACTTTGGAAAGTGGAAAGTTTGTTGGAGGGGCGATTATGGTGTGGGGCTCAGCCCTTTAGTACCAGTGAAAGGAACTCTTAATGCTTCAGTATACCAAGATATTTTTGAAAATTTCATGTTCCCAAATTTCCGGTAACAGTTTGAGGTTGGCACCTCCTGTTCCAACATGATTACACACCAGTGCACAAATAAAAATCCATAAAGACATGGATAAGTGAGTTTGGTGTGGAAGAACTTGACTGGCCTGCACAGAGTCCTGAACTCAACCCAACAGAACACTTTTAGGATGTTCTCACATATTAAACCCTATGGATTAAAAATGGGATGTCACCTTAATGAGCAATACAAAGTCAAATAAACAGTGTTTTTGTACCTCTAACAGGCACAACTGGATTTTATCCAGATCTTAATGTCCTTTTGATAAGCTTGAATGACATCAGCAGAATGGGCGATCCTAGACAGATCTTAACTCTCGACTGTAATTTGTGACCTTTAGCAAAACGCTGATGAATGCTAAGTTGATGCCAACTTAGTCAATGAGACAGTACATGCCGCTGAGCCCTGTGCAAATTGAGGGTCACACAGAAGAAAAGGGCAGAGTCAATTTGAATGAACCATTTCAACTACTGCTCTCTAATAACACCCTGTATAGTATGCAACCTTTCTAAACACAAAATAAATTTCAGTACACAGCAAAGTTAAACCGAGTCAGAGGGTGTGTTCTTATAGATTCTTTCATCCATATTTTTCAAACATTCTGCTTTGATAGTAGGAATACAGTATATACCAGTGATAAACTATAACACAATTTTAGAACTGGGAAGATTAAGGGGTAGCAAGGAAAAACTCCACAGATGTGACAGTAATTAGTGGAAGAATAAGTAAGTACAAGGCCGACACGGCTCATGAAATCCTTGCATCACAATTATAAAGGTCACAATTAAGATGCCAACCCCACTCTAAGTTTCTCAACACCAGTTTCTCTCCTCCCTTCCAACACCATACACCAGCATCAAACATATGACGTCTTTCCAGCTTGCAAGAGCTGTCTGCTAATCAGACAACTGATAATGACAATACTTGTTAAAAAATGAACAGCACAATTTTTTAATGACAGAAAAACAAATGAGATGGGATCGTGTCTTTTATGTTTGATGATGGCTGCACAGAGCTTGAGACATATAACACATGGTGGCACACCCGGACTCTGTATGCAAACCCTACAGACTTCACATATTTAAATATTCAAAAATGAATCACCCTCCAGTGGACAATCAAAGACAGCAGTATTAGAGGATTAAGTATTAGACTGCACTCTCACGACTCTTGCTCCCATGATCGCTCAGTATGTTCTGCCTGGAGTCTCATATCCTCCAAATCAGGTGACTCCAATCTTCTGTCTGCGCTGCCTCCCAACCACTGAGTCACTTTCTCATACTTCAGTAGCTGGCAGTTGCCTACTACCACTTGCATGCTGATTACAGTATCAAGAGCAGTGAAATGGAACATATGCTGGCTGCGCTCCAAAGTGTGATACAGTGAGGGACTCTATCAGCATTTTATATCCTCTGGCATGCTGTAAGGAAGGGATCTTGACACAATGGTAGAGATTCGTTGTTCTGGCTCTTCAAGCAAAACAAAACAAAGGAAAGCAAAGGAAACACGCTCTAGCTAAGGGCATCATCAGTAGAATAATTAGTCCAGTTGTAAAGTATTAACCCTTAACCCTTATTAACATAATAGTAATAATAATTACTGAACTCACTAATAGTTACTAATATGATTGTAGTGTATGCCTGTCTGTTCCCGAAGTCCTAGACACATTTTTATCGAATTAGAACTTAGTGTTTTAACTGCGTAGGGCAAGACGATTATCAACATCTCTGTTCAAATCCTTACAAATTACATGCATTGTGTGTAGTAGCTGATATCAGAACACACTGCGACATGAGCGAAGAAAAAAGGGACCACAGGTCTGGTAATAACCAACTGTAGGAGGAGTTTTGCTAGTAATAATAATAATCAAAATGGTCTGTGTAAGTGTAATATCTACTGTTGACAGTGCAGTGAGTGAAACTATGTAGTTATGCGAGAGGAGGTTCAGGGAGAGGCTATGTTGTTGGCCCATTGTTTCCAGATCACCAACTCTGCCCAAGTTGCCATGGCTGCTGGCGTGTCCACCTTTTCCTGGACATATAAGGCTGGACAGCAGCAGAAGGAGCAGTCACCATCACCCCCCTGCCCTCTGGTCCAAGGCTGCATCTTCTTCTGCGGTCATCTGGGTGTAGGATAGTCTGCAGTTATTTAAGGAATTTAGGTAAAGCTGGCTTTTAAATGTCAACTAGACGAGCGTCTAAGCGTGAGCGTCAACAATTTAAGGGCTGCTTCTTCTGTGTACGCGACTATGCAATCCTGGCTGATCCACAGGGCCTCGCGGCTATCCTGTCACAAGTACGTTGAGATGTTAAGCAGAAAAAGAGATTGAAGGAGTTGACTTTGATTCACTTTGATAGAGCATGTCTGAAAAATGAAAACACCTTTCAGTGAGAGTGTCATTTCAGTTTCGCTGCTTTGTTGAAGGTTCTGCGGAGAAACATAATATAGTATTATGTGTGGAGAGCTGAGCTGTGAGAATGAGAGACTGTCTGTGAAATCGCCTAGTGGTGCATTGATCCCTACAGTATAGTGAAGAAGATGTACATGCACAAAGACTGCCAGACGCACAACGTACAGAGAAGGCCCTTAAGTGAGAACCTTTCCCCTCCAGTCAATAATGAAACAGCTTTCATTAGTGCAAACTCTCCAAAAACGATGAATGATTGGTCAATATCTCAAATGAAACTAAAAATTTAGAGCAAACTGTGGAAGACCAAGGCAAACAAGAAAACCCATTATTTAGTTAGCTTGGGAGTACATTCCAGGCACTGTATTGTTGTGTGACTCCTCGCAGCTTTGTTTTTCTCTCAGCAAGGACTAAAAGCACTGGAGAATCAAATGTTTAAATTGGCTGGGGAAGGTGTATACAACAATGTGCCCTCACACAAGCACTGTACACTTCAGAAAGTTCTATGAGAAGAGGCTGAGTGCAGGAGACCCGCTGACAAATTGGGAGACTTTTTGAAGAATGTTTTTGAAGCACACAGAAACAGCAAACAGAAAAGGGCAAATTTCAGATTTTTGTATTCGACAAAAGTATTTACAGAAACTTCATAGCCCTCAAAAGTCACAACAATATTTTCTTTAGAAAAAGGCATTTTTGATTATATATTAAAAAAAAAAAAAACAAGAAGAAGAAGGGGAAGGGGAAGGGGAAAGAGTTCAGTGTATTACCCTCATATTGTTATAAGACTAGAAGTGCAGACAACACCTACTCTCTGGAGTTCCAACCCTAAACAAAAAATCTTTTTGATTAGCTGAAACAAACATCTCTGGCTTAAATCCACATCAGAAACATCTGGTCAACTAACCACCCTCCCACACACAGCGTGGAAATCTTTGGCATATTGTGCAACACGGTCAACTGATGAGAACCATGCTGACTGTTTAAAAGCCTTTTTTGTGTGTGCTCAGCGGGGCAGAGGAGCATCACAGACATGGACCTTCGCTAAGATAGGGAAGCCACATGCTATGGAGTGGAGCATTTAAGGGATGCTGCCATGCTTAGTTAAGGGCTCACAGACTCCATATTTCATGCTCTACATCTGCTGGTTGCCATGGAAACCCTGGTTTTGGGAATTTCTCAGGTCAGGTGGCTTTTGTCAGCTCCAAAGCAGGAAAAAAAATGGGTGCAGTGTGCTTAAGAAATCAATTGATAATAAAAAAAAGAGAAGTAGTTCTTAGGATGGTAACTGAACTTACTTGAATGGCTTCGCAAACACTCAGTGTTTTAAGAGACAACCCATCACTGCCACAGACCAGCTGAAGTGCGTCTCAAACACTTTTAGTGAACTTTTATGCAGCTTCTCGCAAGGAAGGCAAAACACAAACAGCAGTAAGAGTTCAAGAATTTCAGGAGAAACCAAGGCATAAACAGGAGAGGCAAATGCAGGGCAAACACTATTATTTCTCTGAATTACAGCTTTTGTGACTCATACAACTATAACTAACAAAAACCAAAGGCAACAATTTTTCTCTGCTTTATACAGTCAACTATATTCCACAGGTTCTCTACTATTTTTGCAGATTTGTGAACACATTAAAGACTCATGTGTTTTTTTATCTGTTGCATTCTTGCAGATTGCTCCAGATGTACAAAAAACACAGTTCATTTCACAAAGCAGGATTTTCTATTTACTAAACTAAACCACAATAAATGGGTCAGAAACTCAGAACACAGAAAAGAATGGGCGTGTATGAGAAAGGCTTTACAATTACAAGCTGGTCATTATGACAGCATGGGTGCATTTGGATACCCCAGTGTGGGTTTCATACAAACAGAAGCAGCAGGAGCCGATCATTAGAAGCAGGCGTCTGCAGGGCTGGGTCCCACAAGCTCAGTCGGAGCTTGTGTGAGAGGTTCTCCTTCTCACTGGGGAAGTCCAGAGGAAACATGCCATAAGCCAAGCACTCCCCAGTTCTCCTCTCTTTAACCTGATTACCGTAATGAGCTTAGAGACTGTTGGATGCACAACATCTAATGTGGATGTAGACAAACAACACTGCACTCCCTGACTCTCACTCCTAGCTGAATGCAAAGCACATCATCATGCTGCAACCCTCTGTAGCTAGATGGCCCATTAGCCAGAAAGTGTTAGAGACAGGCGGATCAGAATAGGAAACTGCAATTTTCTCCTGAAGGTGAAGCAAGAGGTAAATCATCGAGAAGCTGTCAAAATGCAAATAAATGATCCTTTTCCCCAAAAAGGTATAAATATATGTACCTGACTATTACAAATCATTCCCAACTCAGTGCCTGCAATAAATAAATAAATGCTGAGTTTACTATTATTTGGTCATCTTAGTCATATAAAGTTATGAATAATGATTTCATTTCCTAGGTTTATGATCATGCTTTCACTATACACACTTACCGTGCCTGTGCAGAAAGTTTAAAAAAGTTTAGTAGTTACTTCATCCCATCAGGTTTGTGATTGCATTTGCAATGTAGTCTATGTGACTCATGCAGTAAGAAAATGTAATTCAAAATGTAATTATAGTACTTCATCAAAAACAGAAGAACATAAGAACACATTAAGAAGGAACAAAGTTTAGGAGATTAAGGCACAGCTGTTCATTCTCAGCATTTCACTTTTCCAGAGTTGACAGCATGTTTGAGCAACAGTGTGGGGGGTCCACAGAAATACGTTTTACTTTCATACTATTCAAATAATTATAATGTTATATATAATGTAATTTATGTCATATATTTAATAAACAATATAAATTTCATATATTTTGAACTGGTGAGGCAAAAGAAATAAGATTTTTTTAAAATGGGTTAAATTTTACTCAAAACATATGAACCACTATTTATAAAAATGCAAATACACGTATAAAAGAACAAAAGAAAAATCTATAAAAGAGTTAAACTGATGGCTTCATCAAACCGAAACTCAGCTAACTAAAACTGACCAAACTCACAAGAAACAACACACAAAAGGGAGAAAACCTCTATACATTAACTAGAGGAAAGGACATGAAGGTAGATACTTATTTTAGGAACAACTAGTCATTATTATTTCTCACTAATAAGAAAAAGTCTGATAGGCTGTTACACAACATATTTAGTTTCAGGGAAGCTATGTTTTCATGGAAGATGTGATTTTTGGCAAATTCGTATGCAGCAAAACAATCATAGTTCCTAAGAAAATGACATCATCAACGGACATCAAACCCTGACACCTTTCCCAGGTCGCACTGCTAGTGCATTGACAATTAACCTAACCAATCCAATTAATCTATCCCCAAAAAACTGCATGTCTTTGGACTGTGGGAGGTAGCCGAAGTACCACACGAACACGGGGAGAACATGCAAGCTGCACACAGAAAGGCCCTGGCCTGATGGTGGAATTGAACTCAGGACCTTCTTGCTGTGAAGCTAACCACAGTGAAAATTATTGCAATGCGGCACTTAAATGCAACTGTGTGGGGTTTTTTCCAAGCTGGTTAGTGCATGGTTTTGAACGGATGGCCACATATCGTGTTTTTCCCATTTACAAAGACTAGTTTTAGACAGGTTTGTTTAAAGCAACACCGATTTATATTTATGTGCATCTAACGTCTGTCACATTTATTGAATTTGTCCAGAGTAATATAATTACTTAAGTGTCGCATCAGTTAGCTCCATAGGAAACCAAATGGGCCCAAAAGGTCACAGGTTCATGCCTGAAGTGGACACGTGTTTTATTTTTAAAATTCTTTCTATTGAAAGTGTTTAAAAATAAATAAGAGATGAGAATTTTCTAGAGAGTCTAACAAGGATGTTCAAGGTAATGTTCAAGGTGAGGTCTATGTTGGTTCAACTTTTATCTCAAAAGTATTTTTTAACCTTTGACTGAACATCGACAAAAATCACCAGCTGTTAGTTGTTTAAAGCAAAAGTAAGTAAATAAAATGCCTTATTTGCTATTGCTGTGATCCACATTGCAGTATTTACTGATTCAAGTTCATGTTTTAAATTTGCACAAAATCAGACATACAGTATCTGAGGCTGATCATCCTTTCATTGAACATAGCAGATCAGTGAGAGCATTTCCAGTTAGCTGCCTTATCAATATATCAATCAAGCCACAGCAGTTAATCTGATTATAACTGTGTACTCAAATAAACTGATGTGTTTCTTAGATGCATATGTATGCAAATTTTAGCTCAGTCCAGTAAGAATCCATATTTCTCATATAGCCTAGATGCCATTGGGGAAGCTAAATGGTTTTGCTGGTCCCTGAACGCTTATCCTCTTAAGAGACCCTCTTACCCTCTGTGAACCGAGCTCCAAGCGATCTTCTTTGAATGATGGTGCCGTTTTCCAAGAGAAACAACTGATTTGTGAATGCAAAGAATTAATGTTCCCTCGCAAGGATGCCTTTCTGCTCAAAGGCACTTTTCTGTGCTTTCATCTCACGTGCACACACCTAGTTTTTATGTGCACAGGTTTCAAGACTGAAAATGCCACCGTTTTTTTACCCTGCCTGTCAACGACGAAGCTTGTTACAAAGGATGAAGTGACTACAAGAACAGCTGAGAGTGTCCTGCTCACAAAAAGGTATTCTGCCCCTTCTGCTACATTCAAGACCCATTAAAATGCAATAATTCAGAGTTTAGACAGTCTGCTCTATAAAGATACACAGGTTACTTCCTGAAAGGGTTAAACTAGGTTTAATTGTTGCTAACAAGTATAGGAAAATGTATCACTGGCAGATTTCCATTTGATAATCTAAAAATCTGTCTGTGCTTGAGGATATCACATCCCCTGAGCTACACCACTCATCTCCATGCTCTGCAGGTTAGCTTCTGAAAGATTCTCATGATTTCTTAAACATACCACCAAAAACAAATTGTGTCAGTTTGCCCGATATATATAATGACTCAAACTGAAACACCGTCGGAAAAACTTGTTAAAAAAAAAAAACATAGAAAGTGTGTAGGTTTCTCTCCAGTGGTTGGTAAATGACAAATCCTGTGGGAGTGAAAAGGATCTCTGCAACGATGTTAACAGAAAAAGACATGCTACTCCTTGAATCTTAATCACAGCACGTAACAAAAGGGTCATGTATCTTTTTGTGAAATGACATTTAGCATCACACTTTTGTTCTCCAATCTTTTTCTTAAATTGCATCTAGGCGAGTGCATCATAATATGTTAAAGATGAGCCTTACTATAAGAACAAAAACAACAAAATAACATCTACGTGCCACAGCTGTCATGCTAATCTCGTACTACTGCCTATTAAATAATGTCTACTTTAATTTTGCTTTGCGTTTAGTCACTCCACACTGAAATATTGTTGCGTTTGTGACATGGTTGCCAACTTTCAGCTACCAGATGGAGAGAAAATTCAGGGAAAGTGGCCAAGATGAGTGGAGCGGTAGAGTGAGCTAATTTGAAAGTTATAATAGTAATTTGGGTTCACCCATAAAGTCCTGTAACACAATAATACACTATAAATAATTAACAATAACCATCACATATCTGCTTCCTGTGTGACTGATAAAAATCTTGATCTACTAAACACTAGGCCAGTCAATATGTTATGATTATTTATCTAATTATGGTTCCATAAATGTTTGTTTTAAATTGTCAGCTACATATTGGCAGATTTTTATAGTTACTTTAATAATCAGGCAGGCCATGTGTTGTATATAGTTAGGAGAATGCATCCATAAACACAACAATGTTTTAATGTTGAAAACAGTCCCACAACCAGCTGGAAGCAACAAAAAACAACTCCATTCCACGGAAATTCACCTTTCCCCTAATGCATTAAACTTCCCCACAATATAGTTACAGATGTTCCTTTTGGGAGTGGATCGAATATTGCAACATTGGAGTAATTTTCCTGTAATTGGTAGAACGATCCACTAACACTTCCAGTTATAAAGCAGACCGCTTGTCCTTCAGCAGCCTCTCATTTGGTCTGTGCTACTGTTCACAAACACATGAATAAAATCTACAACTTTATCATGTTTGTCAGATTTCAACTTACTGTATCTGAGTTTATAAATAAACACAATGTTCTGCTTTTCCCCAATAATTTCAGAGACAATATCTATCCCAGATGTTGACCTTTCTGTTCACTATTGAACAGCTCAAAGTCAACAACTGGGGTGCAAACAGATAGCATGGATGAATGTAAATTTGGAAGATTACAAAGGTTTCTTTCATGGCATATTCTCATCATCTGCTCCTAATTCCTGCATACACAAAGTTAATTTGCTCACTCAGCGGAACAGATTTTTCCATGACACACGTGCAACAAATCAGACTTTACATCACACTCCCATTTCTTAAAGCATGAGACGTGCAGTTCATCAGCATAATGTGTAATTTTTCCGTGGCTGATTGCCACAGTTATTATACCCATGGTCATTCTCAGGCCTGCATACGGCTGTCAGTTATGAGGTACCCATGGACTGTATAGCTCAGCAAATTGCCACGGAGTGTCATGCTTTCTGAGATTCACTAATTAGCCCAATGAATTCTGCCACCATTGCGCACAACTCATTAATGCTGACACAGGCTTCTAATTAGTTAAATGGGGGCACTGAGCCAGCTGATAACTTGAATACTTATTATTTCTGCTTTTTGAGTAACTATGATAACAGTCCATTATCTACACAAAACAACACCTCAGAAATTGTATGTTACCCGCACCCTTTTCAGAATAAATGTTATTTTCAATAACTGCTTTCCACAGTTTGCCATTAAATGAGAAATGAGAAGTGTGGCAGTGGTGCCTGATCAGAACATGACAATCATCTGCCACAAAGAGATGTCACGGAGACAATTTCAAGGAAAAACTACAGCAGGTAGAAACAAGATGCCAAAACATCAAAAACATGCAAACAAAAATCAAAGGACATCAGATGGATGATTATCTATCTTGACTAAAAATATCAGCTGTTTATACTATATGTACATCATTCTTCTTCATATGAGTTAGCGTTATTATTAAACAGTCAAAATATAACTTCTTTCTTTTTCTCTCTTGATCTGTTCTTAAGAAAATTTTGGCATTATCAACTTGTCATGTTAATCTTCCACATTCTTCCTCTTGGGGATCATAAAGTTAGCAAAGAATGAACTAGAACATTTATTCTAATATCCTAGAAACTGCATGAGTATTTATTGTAATGCACTCCATCTAATGCATTATTTCTCCAAACCATATGTTTAATGGCACGATCAAAAAGAAAGATGAGCAATAGAGCTCATAAAACTGTTTGAGAAAGTCAACACAGAAGCAAGCAAAACATGTTTATACCTTTTGGCTGCACTTTTTTGTTGTAAATGGTTTCCTCTCAGCAATTTTTTGAACCTGGTGTTAATCATTTTTTCACAATGTTATTGTTTACATTAAAATCTGTCTCATTATTAGTTGTCAGTCAGCGGTCTTGTAAAGTTCGTCATTTTAAATACTAGATACCCTCACCAGCCACTTCATTAAACATTCCTTTCAACTGCTCATTAACATAAATATATAATCAGCCAATGATATGACAGGAGCTCAAAGCATTTAAGTATGCAGACATGGTCGAGATGACCTGGTGAAGTTCAAACTGAGCAACAGAATGGGGGAGAAAGGTGATTTAAGTGACTTTGAATGTGACTTGGCTGTTATTATAGAAACTCCTGATCTACTAGGATTATCCCACACGACCATCTCCAGGGTTCACAGAGAATGGTCTAAAATAGAGAAAATATCCAGTGAGGGGCAGCTCTGGGAAAAATGCCTTGTTGCCAAAAATCAGAGAAGAATGGCTGGACTGCACTCAGCTGACAGGAGGGCAACAGTAACTCAAATAGCTACTTGGTACAACCAAGGTAGTCAGAAGAGCATGTCTGAATGCACAACATGTCAAACCTTGAAGCAGATTATGTACAGCAACAGAAGACCACACCAGTTACCACTTCTATCAGCAAAGATCAGGAAGCTGAGGCTACAATGTATATATTTAATATAGAAAATGTGAAAAATTATTGCAACATTTAGATAGTTTAGTCAAAAATTGGTGTAAATACCACAAGAGCATGGATCCATCCTGCCTTGTATCAGTGGTTCAGGCTTGTGCTGGTGGTGTAATGGTGTGGGGAGATTTTCTTGGCCCACTTTTGCCCCTTAGTTGCAATCGAGCATTGTTAAAACATCACAGCCTACCTGAGCATTGTTGTTGACCATGTTCAACCCCCCCTTTATGAACACAGTGCGCCCATGTTCTAGTGGCTGTTTTAAGCAGGATACTGCATCATGTCACAAAGCCCAATTAATCTCAAACTGATTTCTTGAACATGACAGTGAGTTCATTGTTCTCAAACGGCCTTCACACTCACCAGATCTCAATCTAATAGATCTCATTTGGGATGTGGTGGAATCAGAGATTTGAGTTACTGATGTGCACCCGACAAATGTGCAGCAACTGTGCGGTGTGACGTTTAGTTAAATCTGTGTAATTAAGAATTAAGCTAGTTCTGACAGCAAAAATGGGCTCAGCCCAACCAGACATAACTAATAAGGTGGCCAGTTAAAAAAAAAAAAACAAAGAAAGAAAAGAGAAAAGAAAAAAAAATCTCCCCATCTGAAACGATGTGGTTTAACGAGACAAAAAAAATTATGCTCCAAGCATCTCCAAAGAGGGAAAAAAAAAAAAAAAAAAACTTATCCCATGGTACCGAGGGTCATCTCTGCAGTTCCCTCTTAAACTCCAGCACCTAATTGTGAAGCTGAGCACACAGCTGTGACACTGCAGTTGGATACAGATTTTTTAATCTCTTCTTTTATATGATATCATCATGTAATCTCCATCGAGCTACCCAGGGAGCAGGCAAAGAGGCAGGAAATGAAATCAATGCTGTGTCTCTGCACTGGGTGTTACTTCATTAGTATGGGCACTACAGATGTAGCAGTAAATCTGATTTATGAAAGGGTGACAACAAAGAAAGCCACAGACGAAGGGGTCCACAGTAGGAGACACCCGCAGTTCTCCCCACAGCCTTACCTGTGTTTAACAAGGAAAGAGAGTGGTTTTCTAATGAAGAACACACTTTCATGCAACTGCAACCAGAGGTCAATTTATAAGCATGGTATTAACTTTCATGATGAAAACAAAGCAAACAAAAACCATTTCATACGAGCAAAAAAGGCTGGTGTTTTGTTAATACGATCTGTAAATTATGATGATCAGAAAGTTTTATAATACTAGTTGCTGACATTTTCACAATACATTTTATTGTCTTCACAGTATCCTTAAAACATTTAATAATGTTTGGCATTCACACACTCCTCTTCTTTGTGCATGGAAAGGTCTGTTATCCTAATTATGTCCCAAGTTTCTGCATGCTTCTTGTTCAGTTTTCTAGGATTGCAAAAGCAAAGTCTCTAACTCACCATTGCATTCTTAATGATTTGGTGGGTTGGTTATTATGGTGGGCTATTATTGACTACTCAAAGAACAGCACTGGCATATTTTCCCCTATAAAGCCCTTTTAGGTAAACTTTCAGTTGACTTCTGCAACCTTCTCTGTCCCAGTTACCAGATATGCTCTTCTAAACTGTTTCTTTTTGATGTATGTATGATGACTTCTGACATACCTTGGGAAAACAGCATTTTCTTCTTGTGCACCTCGATTGCGTAATTATTTACAGAAAGACCTAAATTTAAACATGCTTCTATCTCTTGTTGAAAACATTAAGGAATCTAGGGAAGAAGACTTTGAGGCTTGTTTCTTTTCAGAAGCCACTTTTTGAGATGTTTTGGGTTGTATGGCTGCTTACTTGTCCATCTTTGTCTTGTAAAAGATATTATGAGCTTATCTTCTAAATAGGTAATAATAGTTAATATTATCCTCATAATATATAGAATAAATTAATACATAAGATAATACCTGAAAACAAAAACAATCTATTGGAACATACGAAACACAGTTATTAAAACATTTATTTAGATGAGTTTTAGGAAACGGAGCAAGAGGTTAAAGAACAATCGATTAAGCACCTTTCGGAGATGTTACAGTCACAGAAAACTATACAAACGCTTTCTCACAGGGGAAGCATTGTATAGCCTTGATACGACATACCATCCCCTTCAAACACGGAGATTCCAGCTGATTAGTTGTGCACTCCCATGGGACTAAGAAGTGTAATTCAATTAGTCCCACAGTTCTGCACCGAAGAGAGGGAGACAGATCTATCTCACTGGACGACACCCAGGATGTGCTGTGCTGGTGTATGCACCGAAAAATTGGCAGCAGATCAGGCTGATGGTCCAAATTAGATAGCAGTCTTTTAGCAAATGACACTAAGAACACCAAAATGCAGGAATATATCTAATAGCATCTTGAAGATGTTGCTCCTTAAATGCCCTTAGCGCTCATGAAAAACATTACCGACACAAAGAGGGACTGAATGAGAAGCGTTTCCAGGCCGAGGCTAGCAGAGAGCCTCGGCCAGTCTCGCCTTACATGACAAGCCAGCCACATTCTAAGCAATGCCTCTGAGCTTGTGCCATGAGTCGAGGATGCTGTCTCCCACTGAAGTCGCATACAGATCGCCCTTTCAGAGCACAGCCTCCTCCACTGTCTCTTTGTCCCTCCTCCCTGTGGGGAATTTATAAAGCTTCACAGTGCCTCACTCCATGAGATTCCTGTAATTTATGACAGCCTTTTCCCAGGCACAGAGAAATCAAATCATACTGTAAATATAGTGCATGTTTCCCAGTATGAGCTCTTCACAGAGACCATAGATCACAAATAAATGCCAGAGATCCTGACAGTCATTAAATAACAGCATCAATAATCCCACATGTGGCAGCAGTACATTTGATTTGAGATTATGAAAAGGGCAGAAAGCATAGCTAATGAATGAGACACACCAGAAGCAAACCAGGAGAAATTCAGCATTACCAGAGGTATCAAGCCCCCCAAAAATCATCTAAGTCATTCTGTTTTTAAAGGCATGATCAGCAAAGAACCAGTTGTGCTCATTTGTACTGGAACGACCTTTGACCCGAGCCTGGCACAGATACACTTGGTATGTTATATGACACCAGATCAGCCAGACCGAAAGGAGAGTGTCATCTTGTGGGTATAGCCTCACAAGTGTACCGTGTCCACTGTGGGTGGGCAGCTGCCTCCATTAGCTGCAGCTCCATCAATCTCTGTGTCTGTGGAAATTGAAGACTCAACAGAGAGAGGGAGAAGCAAACAGCTGCCATATAGTGGACTGAGCAGATGGTAATGGTGGCAAAAAAGTAACACCATATCATTTTAAACATCCACACGGCATCTCAATTTGGGAAAAGAAAAGACGCATGTCTGCCACTTTGACAAAATACACTTCTCAGGCTGCCTAATGCACTGATGCTTGGCTTTTGCATGACATTTTATCTTGCATATATTTGGAAGAGCGCAACGCATGCAATTTGTTCACATTTGTCACTATGAGAAAATGGTTTGATGATTCCTTGCGTAAAGTGAGCGGTGCATATAGAGCCATCTATTATCAGCATGACAATTTATGGTTCAGTAAAGCAGTTTGTGTATATTGTTGAACAGTAAATGCATAAAAACACAATACCAAAGTCTTATCTGTATCGCAGCAGCAGTTTGGGGGTTTAAAACAGAAAAAATTGACAGGCATTATTTATAAAAAGACACAGAAAATGGGAAAGAAGTTGTGTTTTTACCGTTTTTCAAGATATGAGGGAGAGATAGTATGCCGAGCCATGTGTCCTGCAAGTCATCCTCATATGCTATGGAATTAGATACTTGGTGTCAGCACACCGTGCTCCATATCAACAGCATCTTTTTTTTTTTTCCTATGCCACCCGCACTGACAGGAATGTGACAAATGTTGCAGTATTTCAAGGGATGGTAACAAAGTTACTGGGCTGCCAGCGGCACTTCAGCCCCTGCATTCAAAGCCGAAAACATTCAAATTCTTTCCTGAAAAACACAGGTAAATTCTACAAATGCACATCAAGGTATGATGATTTTAAATAACACGTGTTTTTTTTATACATTTGAAATGTAACTGCAGGTTTGCATAATTTTTATGATATTCAGGGTTCTCTTTTTTCCTGGGGCTAAGACACTTACTTGAAAACTTACACAAGCTTGCAGACACAGTGCTGCTTTTTGTCTAAAAAAAAACCTGTCATCTGTCCATATAAAAAACCCATTAACGATAAGGGAATCAAAAACAGCAAGTCATCACTTTGACTGATAAAGCTGTGGCTTTAATCTTATTAATATTGCACACAGTATCATTTAAGATATGCTGTCACCAAATGAAAAATCAAATCTTACTGCTTGAGGAAGAAATCTGTGAAATATACATGATTTAGGTTTATGCTGATACCCTATTTAAAGCTTTTTAATATCTCATCTTACATTATAAAATTATTCAGGATGTTCTGCAATTCATTGAAACAATCACCACTTGTTTTTATGTCTTTGACAACCTACTTTAAAACTCACAGTGAAACAGAACAATTCTTCTATAAATATCATGATTATTCTGCTGAGTAATTGTTTTACCATAATGCACATGTTCAGATTTGTCACAAGCAAATGACTGCAGGAAGGAAATTAGAGAGCATAATGGAAGGGAAACAATCAAATAATGCACACATGATATGATGGGATATTTTTGTTGACCGTTCCAACAGCTATATAGCAAAAAGTCTTTTTCCTTCCCCACTGTAAAGGTCAAAGTGACTTTACTTTGCAAGAGATGAACACACATTAACAACCATAGATAAAATTGGGAATCATAGTAGATTTAAAAAAAACATTGAGAGAGAAATATTTGTTAACCTCTGCTTTATGAGTCTTCTGCTTTCTTCTCTGTTTTAGTGGCTGCTCACACAGTAACAGGAAATTGATTACGGGTTTGCCAAACAATGCATGTTCTTAAGAAAGTCAACATTTATATTCAGTGCTCGTTCTTTTCTAGGAACAGCAATGTACACTCAAGCAAGGTTACAGTACATAGCATCAGTATTTTGTATAATTAATACATGATTTGAATGAAAATATCCTCATTTGCTAAAGTTGTTGTATCATTAAGCCTGATCCTTATTCCCACAGCGGTAATTTATGATTTATGTTGGACTTGGCCTAATGAATCAGCATAACAACTAAGGTTGTGACAAAAAACTCACGAGGTCAGAAGATTGCAACTGCTGAGAAAAGAACAGGTGTTACATGCTGCACATTTTATTTCCACCTATCCATTTGTTTTAACTGCTTTCCAACCAGTCTTTACTACCTGGTGACAGGCAGAGGATACCCTGGACAGGCCACAAGACAGGGTCTAACATGCACAGACAAATAACAAAAAGCCATCAATATACGGAGATTCAGTGCTTACAAGCTCCACACAAAATAGCCTCAAAGCAGGTTTATATCGAGAACATCTTAGCTGTTAGGCAACAGTTTGAGCTTTATTGTTTGGTGAATTAATGTTACAGTGTGTAAAATATCACCTCCAGATGTCAGTAGATTGCACACTGCGGTCAGCTGGATTCTGTTTTCAAAATTCAAGTGCTTAATTCTAACTATAGTGATCAGTGTAGTAGGGGTGCAACGATACACAAAATTCACGGTTCGGTTTGGTTCGATACTTTGGTGTCACGGTTCGATATTTTTTCGATACAAAAAGATGTTCATGCCTTTTTAATTTGTCATTTATTAAAATTATAAATATATATTTTAACTCAAAAGTACAGTTTTTAAATTTAATGTTGCTGAAACAAAAGTAATTAAAAAAATAAATATATCTCAGGGCTCTCAAAATTTCAAAATCCCTGGTAGCCCTTCGGGCAGGGACTCTTCAGTTTTTGGTAGCCCAAAATAAATGTAAGTAGCCTGAATAAAAAAAGAGAGCAATTTTTTTGATTGATGTTTTGTTTCCTTTACAATATTATACATTAAAGTATAATATTGTAAAGGAAACAAAACATTAATCAAAAAATTGTTGAAAAACAAATTACAACATTGTATAAAAATTACAATCATCAACTCAAATACTTGGTTCTAATTGAACAGAAATTTCTATGAACTTGTAAGAACTGTGTAGGACATGAATCAGTCTGTGTCAGATCCTGAATTTGAAATTTCCGCTGAAGTCACGAGTAAGAGGCAAGTGGAACCAAGATCTAGGCCATTTGCTTTTTGAAGTTTGCAAAGACTGCTAAATTTTGCCAGTGGTGGTTCACTCTTTGCAACATAGTACGCTGTTCTAAACAGATTTTTCAGGTTTATTTTTAGTATGTTATTTTCAATTAGTGTTTGTTCTGGGAAAGATATTGCAGACTGAGCAATAATGCATTTCTTGCATTTCTCATGGGTTCTAATGGGGGCCTTTCTTAAAATGACTGGTCCCAGTAACAAAGGCGCTTGTCGACTCATAAATCGACCAACCAACAACACACCCGGCAGAACATTATGTTATTTACACGGGTGCACACAAGTGGTCCGCATGTGCGCATTCGCTGTCAAAATAAAAGACGCGCACCAGATAAGAAGTTGCAACGCGCGTTTGCGTCCATATAAAAAGCACTGTTTTTGTCCGCTAGAGTGGGATTTTCACGGCACATTCCGCACCACATCTCTGTGCGTTCGTCATTTGTTTGAAGCCAGCTCACCTCCTGCAACCACTTTTCCAAGAATACGTGCTTCTTTTGTGGTTCGGACTCCTGACATTTCTTTGGAGGTGGAGGAACACCAAAGTAATTGCTTAAAGGAGCTTCTTCGACATCTTTAAGAGTTTTAAACAAATGTCTGTTCTCCTCCAGAAAATCTTATGTATGCAAACACGCGTTGCAACTTCATATCTTGTGCGCGTTTTTTTTTTTTTTTTGACAGCGAATGCGCACCTGCGACCACTTATGTGCAGCCCCGGTTATATAGCTCGTCATATTGCAGCCACAGAAATTCTTTTGTCCATGAAACCATAAAGCTGCACTTTCTTTTTGCCTTATAGTCTGATTTGTCATAACTTTTCCGTTTTGTGGTAAGCTTTTCTTTGGCTGTCACTTCTTCACCCTGACCTGTCTTATTTGGCTCAGCAGAACTAAAATATATATCCTGCTGCTTTCACACACACACACACACACACACACACACACACACACACACACACACACACACACACACACACACACACACACACACACACACACACACACACACACACACAACGGTCAGCGATTCTCTGCGCGATCAACCTCTCATATGTTTAAGCTTGCTGCGGGAGATTTCAGTTGTCATGTTTGTATAGTAAGCTAACGATTGATAAGACGATGTCAGAGGAATTGGTGCGCAAATTATCATCACTCACCAATCAGTGCTGTCGCTCTCTATACACAGTTTGCGCGATTGCAAAGTGAAACAAGTGAAAGCAAAAAACAAGCGCAAATTCAAACGGGATTTCAATATGTCACATATTGACAGTGGCTCACCGATGCCAATGACATAATTACCCAGCTACATTTCCGAAAGTATGCAAAAGCATTGACATAAATTTTTCTTCCTACAATAGCCCGACGGGCAGGGCAGAGATAGATTTTGGTAGCCCGACTGGAAAAATCGCTAGCATATTGTAGCGGGTCAGGGCTGTTTGGGGTTCTGTTTGTACAGTTATGTTTTGTTTATGTTGCCATAGTGACGGGTGACGCCCTCTCGCTGCGACGGTGTGTCCTTCCGGGGTTAGAGGGCGCCCTGTGTGTTGTTGTTGTTGTTGTTGTTGCTGTGCGGTTGCCGCGCTGAGCAGTTAGCTAGTGGCAGTGCTCTTCTGCAGATGTCAATAAACGGCTGTGCTCCCTGGCTAGCTCACGGGAAGCAAGACCAAACGACACCTCCGTCTCCTCCTTGTCTGAGCTCGCCACATTGGTGTCAGAAGTGGGATGATGGTGGCACCCCATGTTCTGACCCGAGTGACTTTTCCCCCGCCAGTCGTGACCGGCCGGTGCGCCAAAAGAAGGCACCTGGACATTTGCAGGACTTTGTGTGGGGTAGTGGGGTCGTCGGGGACGACTGACCCCTTAGGTGGGGGCTATGTAGCGGGTCAGGGCTGTTCGGGGTTCTGTTTGTACAGTTCTGTTTTGTTTATGTTGCCATAGTGACGGGTGACGCCCTCTCGCTGCCACGGTCTGTCCTTCTGGGGTCAGGGGGCGCCCTGTGTGTTGTTGTTGTTGTTACTGCTGTGCGGTTGCCACGCTGAGCAGTTAGCTACCGGCAGTGTTCTTCTGCAGATGTCAATAAACGGCTGTGCTCCCTGGCTAGCTCACGGGAAGCAAGACCAAATGACACCTCCGTCTCCTCCTTGTCTGAGCTCGCCACAATATTAAACATATCAGGTCCCCATAAGGAGAATCATGTGCTAACGGCTGTCTAAATGACTCGGGTAAAGTTAGTAGCATGCATGCTTGTTGTTTTTGTCTGCTTCCACTTGTCTTTGCACTAGAATGATGTCGGTGTACATGTGCAGTCATATTCGTTGTGTTCCCACTAGTGCTGTCAGCGTTAATCTCGTTGAAATGACGTTAACGCCACAACACGGTAAATCTTCGTTAACGAGCTACCCCTGATCGCCCTGTGCGTGGGGCTAGACGGCCAACACGTTAACGAGCTAACTGCGCTAACACACTAGTTCCCACCCATGTAATTGAGCATTGCGTGGCACATCCAACATACTGTTTTACTTTAGTCCATGACGCGCTTACCTTCAGGGTCATACGTCACATGAAAACCAAAATAATTCCAAACGCCAGTTCTGAATGAGGGTGGGGGAGGTTCAATTTGCCATGTTGCAAGGAGAGCTTAACTTCTGTCTCGCTAGTTTGCCCTGCGCTCTTCCTTCTGACGATGCTGTCTGTGTTGAACGCTCAGTGGATCTGCGCTCGACAGTGCAGCAAATAAAATAGTTTAATATAAGAAAAAATATCCATCAACTAACAAAAAATACACAATTGGGTTGCATCCTGCTTGCACTTAGGTGAAGCTGCTGACTAACAAGGCCCTGCAGGCTGGTTAGCAGCAATAGATGACAGAAGCATGCAGTTCAATTGTGTATTTTTTGTTAGTTGATGGATATTTTTTCTTCATTTTAATTTACCCATCAAGTTTAATTTCCTTGATATAGTTCTACTCACCATTCTGTAGGACTGCTTTCCGTGTTAAAGAAATCTCCAGCTCAAAATAGGCAGTGTTGGGAAGGTTACTTTTAAAATGTATTCCGTTACAGAATACAGAATACATGCCCCAAAATGTATTCTGTAACGTATTCCGTTACGTTACTCAATGAGAGTAACGTATTCTGAATACTTTGGATTACTTAATATATTATCGTGCTTTTTACAACAACGTGAATGTACTATTGCTGTGTGATTTATTACTATTACTGAAGGTCCGCGACTCCGAACTGTAGTAAAGGGACCTCTGACTAATACGGCGGGGTCCCTGTCGGCTCATAGCCGAAAAATAGCTTTACTTTGTTGTGTGGGTCAATTTTTCTTGCGAGAGACAAAGAGAGGCGTTGAAAGACTGCTCCAACGGAACTTATTGTTTTCGGAGGAAAACACGAACACGGTGTACAGTCGAGTCTTAATAGCTTACTTACAACTGGGCTCGTCAGGCTCTCTTCTTGGCTGCAGTGGTTATTATTATATTTACATGCTTCCAGCTCCCGTTTTTCCTCGACGACAACTCGTACCTTTCCACTCGCCTTTTTCTCCCTCCTCGCGCTCACAGACACATAACGTGTATGGCAGTCCATTCTCCCTGCAGCACGGACTACACTGCCCATGATGCTACATTCTTTAGAGCTATGCTTGTAGCATTCTGCCTGTTAGCTTAGCACAACAACAACAACGAAAAGGCGCTCTCTCACCCAGGAAACACACAGTCGCAGAAAGAGAGAGGGAGCGTCGCCCTGTAACCATGGCAACCGTAACGCTGCCGCCTGGAACGAAAGAACGTAGCTGTCAAACAAAACCCAAACAGTCCTGACCCGCGACAAAATGAAACAGGAAAGTACCGCAGTGTAATCCATTTATTTCAACAAAGTAACTGTATTCTGAATACCACCTTTTTAAACGGTAACTGTAACGGAATACAGTTACTCATATTTTGTATTTTAAATACGTAACGGCGGTACATGTATTCCGTTACTCCCCAACACTGAAAATAGGTCATTTGTAATAGTAGAGAAAGGTGTTTTTCTCCAATTAGACCAACTGGACACTGAGATAAAGACTGGACTAAGGTTAAGCACATGACTGATGACTGTTCTGTTTTAAGTTTTCTTTCTTATAACACAGATTGGATCATACTGAGTTTTCCTCACTTATGATCCAGTCTTCTTCACTTCATCTCACCAGTGAGTCTGAGCTCACACAGCCTAGGCGGAGTAGTCGAACGCAGATTCACTGAGCGCTCAACACAGACAGCATCGTCAGAAGGAAAGTTGATAAAATAAATTACAAATTTTGTATTGTTCGATACATGTGTGTACCGAACCGAAAGCACTGTATCGAACGGTTCAATATCGATACGAGTATCGTTGCACCCCTACAGTGTAGGACAACCTCTGGCCTATTTTCATCTACAGTGTAGGCTGCAAGTCCGCCCTTTACCTCAGTTGTCAATGTGCGTCTACATCTGTTCACTGTGGAGGAGGTTGTAAAGGTTTATGAAAGGGATGCGAGTCGATGAGTCAGTGAAGCTCACTTCTGACCGATGACAGCGATACAGAAGTGAGTTGTTGAAGATATCCTACAGCACTCGGTAAGTGCTGCTGTTTTGTTGCTGGTGTTAGCTGCTGTTAGGCAGCATTAGTGAAACAGCTCTGCTGATCCTCTGTCTTTGGCGTACTTCATATGTGGCCAGTCTATAGCCATATACATAAAATGACATCAGCACTAAGTAAATTTTGAAAAAGCTACTTTTTTTTATTTTTTATGTGTGACTACGAAAGGCCTACATGTTTCTAAAGAACAGCAAGATATGTTTCATCCAGTTTCAGTCCAAAACAATTGCTGTATGAGCTCTAATTGCTAAAACCCCTCAAAAAGAACCTGATAGTGTCTTCTGCTCAATGTAATCAGACAATAATTTTGCTCTAAACACAAGGCCACTACTCCTGATAAGATAAGATAAGCTTTATTGGGAAATTTGTTTTGTTACAACAGTGGACAGTGCAAAGTTGTATAGAAAAATTAGAGAAAAACACTGGAATAAGATATCAATAAGATACTGTACACCTAATCTAAATATATAAGGCTTAAGTAACGCAATTAGTTACACTTTACAGCATCCGGCTGCTAAATGCACTTTAGACATACCAATATAAAATAATTTTGATAGTCTGTGAGAGTCCACAGTTCTCTAAGAAGAACTGAGGTGCTGACACTACATAGCCCTGAGCCAGGGGGGAGAGAGGGGGAGAAAAGGAGGAGTTCTCGCTTGGTCAGCAGCCTGCAGAGGATCAGAGCAGAGGATAGCAGTAATTTCAGTGCTGTTCTTCAGACAGGGGAGTCGCAAAAACAGGCTGACAGCTACTGTGCACACAAAGGACCTGACAGCCCACAATTAACCTTGATGTTAAACCACTGCCACGTCAATTGTCCCTAAACCAATATACTATAATAATGTCATTTTAGTTACTTTATCTGGCTGTTACTGAATCCAGCACACCTTGAATTATCTGTACAGATCTTAAACATCTGTGTCTATGATCATGTGACACAGACATGAAATATTTCCACACACTCTGGCTGTTTTTTTTCCCCACGGTGCAGCTGCATGTTCCATACACCTGTTTTTATTTTCCTGAACTTCCATATCTGTGTCATAGACCCGCATACTTGATTGGTTTTTAGAGATTTAGCGGTGTATTGGATTTTAGAAATGTAGAAATTTAGCAGGGTGTAGACACATTCATATTTCAAATGCTACTCTTTTTTTGTCTTCGAGCCACAAAATGTGTCTTAGGTCCATCAAGGGATTCAAGTCTTAACTGCACTTCGTTACAGTGCTCTGGATTTGTCTTTGATGCATTTATCGCACACATAGCAGATGGATAGTTGGATTTAGGCAACACTGACATTGACCTTTGGTTGAGTGGCATTTTAAGGGAATTCTATTCCAGTGAAAAATGCTCTCACAAAAGAGGATCGTGGGTGTACCATCATGTCTTTGAGAGATCTTTCAGAAACTGAACATGGAAATGTCTTCAAAAGCAGAACAAAAATAAATACCACTATACAGTACATTAGACTGTAGTAAAGCAATTACAGCTGGCATTAATATTATTATAACGGTGCTATTCAGAAGACTTTGACTGCATAAGAAACTTAAGTATTTGATTTCTTTTGAGTATATCAATACACAGTTCCCACAAACACACTGTTTCTGGCAGAGGAAGCTTGGAGGCACTACCAGTAAGTCTACAATGGTGCAAAGAGAAACTGGGCAGGTTACAGCATGGTCACTATTCACTCAGTAGGTAAAGTGGTCGCCCCATGATCGGAAGGTCGGCGGTTCGAATCCACTTAACGGCTACCCTGAGGTACCCCTGAGCAAGGTACCGTCCCTACACACTGCTCCCCGGGCGCCTGCTTAGTGGGCTGCCCACTGCTTCACAGAGTGAATGGGTCAAATGCAGAGAAAAACAAGTAATTTCCCCATGGGGATCAATAAAGTATCCATTATTATTATTATTATTATTATTATTATTATTATCAAACCATTGTAACTCAACACAGACAACCAGGCGATAACCTGTCTGAAGCAGCCGTTTGCACTGTAAAAACAGAGCAAAATAAACTGACTTAAAAAAAAAACGCAGCAAATCAGCTCCTGCAATGAAAACGCAATACCTAACTGTATTCACTCTTTGGGGACAAAGGGGCATAAGTTGAGCTGTGCTTCTCTTTTAATGGGATATATCAAATGACCTTCAGCGCTGATCATTAGTTTGATTCAAGTAAAGTAGATCATGTTTCTCTTCAAAACCAAAGCATTGATGGGGTTTTTTTTTTTTAAACTGAAAAAACCCTTAGTATGTGCTGTCAACAGCGCTGAACACAACCCTGTTCACTGGCACTTTACCAGTACAACTGATTCCTCAATGAGTAATTTATACGATATGAACAGGAGCAAACAATTTAATTTCTTTGTTCAAATATTTAGATAAGTGCTCACTGCTAGATTAAATGTCAACAAAGTGGCCTGAACTCAAAAAACACACACACAAATTAAGTGGAAAATAGCAATTACTCTTTGATTTACAAATAATTTATGTGAAAAAAAATTCACAGAAAGTAAGAGGATGCCACTTTATGTCACTAACACAATTTGGAATAGTGTACTGCGTTAGGGCTGTTCGATATACCGATATGTATTGGATGACGATATAAAAACGTCTGTTTCATTTTATGCTATCATTTGTTTCGTGGTGTCGCAAAATAAACTGTTTACGGCAATATGTTTTCATCCTTTTGATGGTCGCTGTAGTGGCTATATTAATTTCGTCTTTCTCTCTTTCTCTTATATTTAATATACCTTTCACAATAAAGCTCAAGATCCTGTTAAAACTTTTCAAAATAAACTGAATCACTTAAAGAGCAGATTATTACGGATGAGAAGTATAAAAAAAAAACCCGCCAGGTGCTAAAAAAATAAACCTTAGACTCAAACGTTAGAACAAGCTTTTCCCCGCAGCACGCCGTGTAATAAATACTCACAAAGAAAACAGCGGCTGTTACAACTTATTTCTAAAAATGTATAGTTTCATGCATCGGTTAAAACACTCGACTCCAGGTACACGACGCGCAGCTGGAAACACTTCACGCAAGTCGACGTGCACGAGATTCACAGAATTAACAGAAAATGTTACATTTTTGTGATTTATATCGTTATCGGACGATAGATGTCTTATATCAGGATATGAGATTTTGCACAGCCCTATACTGTGTGCATTGCAGCGAAGGTAAACCTGTTGTCTAGTACTTCAAACTGGCATTTTAATTTGACATGCTGATGAGAAGTGCCACAGGCTGTGCGACTGCCACTGACCTAAACTACATCATGGCGGCATCTACTGACCTACTTTTTGAGTCTGTTGATTTATCCCGGCACAGCCACACCAGTTTAAAGCACATTTATAGTGTATATAAATGTGTATATAATAGAAATTCGAATTATTAATGAATTGCTTGCTCGCTTTTCTGTGAGTTAAAAGCACCAAAATAAAACAATATTGCATTAAACCTCACGCACTAACAATTTAACAACTGAGTGACTTGTGGATGTGATCAGTCTAAATGCTATGCTGTAATGTCCAACCATTATTAATCAAGTGTGGAGTCAGTCTAATCTAATCCCACTACATTTCTTAATTGAAAGAGAGCTCAGCCTCACTTCATATCTGAAAGCAAATTAGAAATATGGTCAAGTGTTTGCCGATTAAAAATCCGCATTATATATAGCTTTAACAAATTGCCTGTCTGCCACATTCATCTGTATGGAAAAATTCGAGAAACTGTTCTTTCAGATTGCTGTAATAGCAGGGGTTTGGGAATGGTGGCCAGCTCATACATTTGTTCTATAGAAAGTAATCTAAACGCAAGCCAGCCCCTAAAGAGGCTGTGATCACAGTGACAGCAGCGAGAGAAAACACAGGACCAATCTATTTCCCTTGTAAACACAGAACACAAAGGCTGGGTCACACCGACAGCATGGGGTGTGTTTTAGTTTCCACCTCCTACACACTCGTGCATCCAATATAGTTCAACAATCACACTCTCCAATGACTCTCAGAACCCTTACTTCCCACCGTCCAACTGAACATTTCCTGGGGAATTCCAACCAGGAATATATTCTTGATGACAGAGCAACTACAACAGCTGAGAGGAAAATCACTTCTCTAATGAACAGCAGGAGGCCTTGTCTTTAGCATTTGCTTGTTCTCGATGTTTTGTGGCTCAAAATAGTTACTCGTAAATGCATGACCTTGTTATTGTTCTCACGGAGCAGTTTTAGTGTTACTTATTGCGCCCCAGAACGCAGAAATTGAACAAACACAGACTAAAAGTGTTTCATGAGAGAGTGTGGTGTATTTCATGAACACGTTTGAAACATGTAAATTAGCAAATTAGGCACTGAGCTGAAAGTGTGAACTACAGCTATGCTAGCAGAGATGTTGCTATAGCTTCCTATAATACAAAATCATTGCAGTAATGGCCTCCGAAGTAGTTGGCAATAAATGTGAAAAGCTACAATTTAAATAGTCCTTGGTTTTAATTGCCAGTGCTCAATAAAACTGAAATACTGAATATTATTTAATCTTAGAAGTGTTGAATCTCTATTTGTGTTCTGAGCTAAACTTTTCAAATCTCTTTTTGATGAAGCTTACAAACTCTGCTTTCATAACCTTGGGTCTTGTGAATAGCATCTAGTGTTTTGTTTGAAGCAGCAGTCAGTTGCCGCTGGCAGATGAATGCTGCATGTGAGCTTGTGACATTGGTGTTCCTGAGATCTAATTATATCTGTGTAATACTGTATTGTGGAGAAAGCGTACAGAACTCATTGTAGATGCTCAGGCAGGAGAAGGTCTCTTCTTTTAAACACAGGCAAGCCATGGGCTTATATTGTGAACAACAAGTGAAAAGAAAATCCTAAGAACTCGATCTGCAGATTGCAGATTTATGTAAGTTAGGAAGGTCTCTTCAAGCCATTTCTGAACAACTGCAGATTCCAAGGTATCCAAGTACAACCTTTTCAACTTTTCGTCTCCACTTTGCTAGAGTCTGGAAGAAGACCCAAACTTTCACCCTTGGATGAGAGGAAACTGGTTGGGGTGTTCAAGAACAACCCAGGAAATATAAAGGCTCTGGGTGCCCATGAACTAAAAGTGGCTGGACACCAAGATCACTGTCCACAGTGAAGTGAGTTTCACATCATTGACTGAGAGGGTATGAACCAAGACAGAAGTCTCTGCTACAAAACGGACACCTTCAAACTGACTAAAATATGCAGCTACCAACATGAACAAGCCAAGTTCCTTCTTGAAAAAGGTTTTATGGTCAGCTGAGACAAAGATTGAGATATTTGGCCATAATGACAAGAGGCACGGTAAAGTGAGGCTTTCAAATTTAAGAACACTGTATCAACTGTCAAGCATGATGGCGGTAACATCATGCTTTGGGGCTTTTTTGCTTCCAGTGGTACTGGTATATTGCAGTGGATGGAGTAATGAAGGAAGACTATCTTCAAATTCTTCAACTTCACCTCAAATCAATAGCTAGACTTGGACACAGCTGGGTGTTCCAACAGGACAATGATGCCAAACATGCACTGAAGCTGTTTTTTGGAATGGATAAAGCAGGCTAACAATAAGCTACTGGAATGGACTTCCCGAAGACTTTACCTCTACCCTGAAAATTTCTGGACTATGCTTGAAAGCCCGTTCAGTGCAAGGCACCCAAATCGCCTTCCCTCAAAGCAACAACTATACCAATGTCTCCACAATAAAAACTGATAATGTGTGGTGCCACACCTTATATTTGTTAAGTGTTGAGCCTGGAAATCAATGTATATATGAGATTTCTTAATAAAGCTTCAAATGTACTGACTCCAGCAGTTACATGTTTGCACTGAGGCGTCTTGCTCTTTTCATTAATTACATAATGGTGACATTATAAACTACATGAAATTTCCATAAACTTGCTTTTCTGTAATTCCACAGATCTGTCTAAATAAAGAGATCTTTATTCAATCTGTATATGCATTAACTTTTTTTGTTCTGTAATAAGATGTTCAAGATGTCTGACCTTATTATAGACAGCAAGATTATTATTTGACATTTTAAACTCTGGAAATCTTCTATGTTTGTCCTCATTGGTGCTGCTGAACCCAAACGCGCTTCAGCTTGAGATGGCTTGACATTCTCCTTCAGGATGTTTTTGTAGACAACAGAATTCATGGTTCCATTTACCACAGCAAGTCTTCCAGGTCCTGATGCAGTAAAACAGCACCAGACTATCAAACTAACACAAAAATATTTTACTGTTAGTATGATGCTCCTTTTCTGAAATGTTGTGTTACTTTTATGCCGGATGTAATGGGACAAACACCTTCCAAAAAGTTCAACTTTTGTCTTGTCAGTCCACACAGTATTTTCCCCAAAGTCTTGGGGATCATCAAGATGTTTTCTGTCAAAACTGAGGCAAACTTTTTGCTCAGCAGGGGTTTTCATCTTAGAACAGGCCGTGTTTGCCCAGTCTATTTCTTATGGTGGCATCATGAACACTGACCTTAACTGAGGCAAGTGAGGCCTCCAGTTCTTTGGATGTTGTTCTGGGGTCTTTTGTGACCTCTTGGATGAGTCGCCGCTGTGCTCTTGGGCTAATTTTGGTCAGCCAGCCACTCAGGGTTTATCACTGTGCCATGTTATTGCCATTTGTGGATATTGTCTCTCACTGTGGTTTGCTGGAGTCCCACTGCTTTAGAAATCACTTTATAACCTTTTCTAGACTGAGAGATCTTCACTTTGTTTGAATTCAGCTATCTGTGGGATACACCACAGATAGCAGTTTCAAAATACCTTTATTTAGAAACTGCATTTTGTGTTTACTTATGTTTTCTTTCTTAAATATTTAAATTTGTTTGGTGATCTGAGACATTTAAGTGTGACAAACATAGAAAGAAATATGACATGGGGAAGGGGGCAAACACTTTTCCACACCACTGTATGTGGATGAGCTGCTGGAGACCAGCACTACAAGGACTAAAGACCACAGGATCATCTGCATACATCATATGGTTCGCTAAAAGACTATCAACCTTGCACCAAGTTTAACGGGTTCTCGGCTTCTTTGACAAGCCATCAACATAAAGATTTAAAAGAATTGGGGATAAAATTCCTTTTTGTCTAACTCTAATGCAAGATTAGAGAAAAATCCAATAAATTCAAACTTGTGCACCCAATTCTTGTTAAAGTCATTAAAGCTGTATGCTGTGCAGTTAACAGTTAAATGAAACCATTTAAAGCCCCAAATTACCATGAATATAAAGCTGTATATATGATGCTTACACTTTAAAGTAAGACCAAGCGATACAAAGTCAGGAAGGCACACAAAATACCTTGTAAAATGCAAGAGTGTTTTGCATTAGTGGTGCTTTAAACACACTACAGAGGTACTCCTACACCATTTCTTGCTGGAAATGTGTGGTTGGTGGAAGCTTTTATCCCACACTCTCTAGTGCCTTACTGTACCATTTGGGAGTGCATTTTAAGGATGGGTACTCCCAGTTGGAATCAAAGCTCTAGCATGCCAGTGATGCCTTTAAGCCATCCAGAATCTCAGCTGTCGACATCATGCTGAGACAGCTTGACCTTTCTAGTCACATCACTCAGGTAAAACATGTCACTCCACTGTCTGAAACTCCCTGACGGCATCGGTATCCTTGAATTGACCATCAATATCCAGGATGCCTCTTGTGGTAAATGCACAGCTGCTGTATTATATACTTAAGAGGAAATGGACTTTAAAAACGACGACGACAACAACAACAACAAAAAACAGTTTTTCCATTACAGAGAAAAGAAGCTGTGCAAGTCTGCAGCTAACGTGGTTTGCTATATGAGTCAAACCAGTAAAAACACATATGATCCATGTTACTCAATGTAAAACCATCTCGGGGATTTACAGTTTGGCACCTTCAGCCCAGAGTCACTGTGCTGAAGCAGCATTGACAGCTGTATCTGTGAAACACCCACATAGCCCATAGCTCAAAAAAGCTCTCTTCACAGCGCATCTGTATGAGGCAGAAGGGCTTCTAATGGTTAAGGAGACGTGTCCTTCATTCAGAAGTTATGCGTCTTCCCTGTTGGCATCATGGAGAAAATAAGGTGAATGTTCACTCTGAGGATTGGTAAAGGTATCAGACGAGGGAAAAGCACTAATCTTTCTTCTAAGATGAATTAATGATCAGATTTTTAAAACTGAGGCAAAGCACAACAGTCCCTGCAAGCGTTAACAGTCTTAACATACTGACCAGTATTTTATTCTCCCTACATTTTCATTAACCTACAGTAAGTCATTCACCAGTGGCTACATCCCTGCATGCGCACTACACATCGTCAATGTCAGCTTTGATGTTGAGCCGATCCAGATAACATTCAGGTCAAGTCCAAGTTACTGTACAAAACATTTTTTTGCAGAGCAGCGAGGATGCTGGAGCTGAGCAGCATTAGTTACCTATTTAGCGTACTTCTAAGGACGAAACTGGGGAAGCCTAGATATTTAAAATGCAACACCAACGCCAAACAAGTGGGTCAATCAAATACTGTTACCTCTTATCTGTCAATGTCAAAAGCAATCAGTTATACAGTAGGCGAAGAAATGGGCTAGATTTACCAGTCTTATTTTAACGCGCAAACGAATCGACAGATGTCAGGTCCAAAGAAGAGCAAAAGGAAATACCAGAGTGGAAAACATCACACTAATCAAGTGAAAAGGTCGTCTGCAGACTGCTCATGTGAAATGTTGCCAGCGCTTCTGCTGAGCCAACATCGAGCGGTCCGCCTCCCTGTAGTGAGATCATTTGGGAGGAACAGCACCTTGAAGAATAACGCCAGGATTTAAAAAGAAACTGGATAGAATCTCTTAAAAGGCAAAATCCTACCTGATGTCCCTCACTCGTCAGTGCATGCGAGCTGACTTGAATGTAGGCGAAGCGACACACACCGCAAGCGGGTCAGCTCAGCCTGACTGCCTCCCTCCTCCACGGCATCAAGCCCCTCCTCGTTTATCGTACAGTGGAGAAGGATGAGGGGGGGAGAAGAAAAAAAAGACCACAAATCTGTGCGCCGCAAAAAGGAAGCGGCGTCACACTCACGCACAGTGTCAGATAATATGTATCCCGATGAAGACAGATTTACAACCTTACCAGTGCGATGAGCAGATAAAATTAACCTGGCAATCATGCACAGGGATAGACGCACGGAAGATCTGAGAGACTGACCTCTCTTATTTTGAAAATGCTTTAATTTGTGCAGTGTAGAGCACCTGCCAAAAGCGTGTCTTCACACTAAGCGTTAATGGAAGCCTGGCATGGAGGTTTATGTTTAAAGTGGGGGCAACCTCCACAAGTCTTGCTATAACGTGCAGGAACGTACATCCCACACGACATTGAAAAAGAGTATCTGTCTGTTTTTTCGTGATTAATTACACTTACACTAACCCAATAATCAAGCAGTCAAATTAAGATAAGGCATTAAGATATATTTTAGCGACAAAATGAGAATATTATTTAATGTATCAATATGGCCAGCACCTCCCCTATCGGTGGGTGCACTATTGTTTTCTAAACATATACTACCCCCTAATGGAGATATGGAAGCATTTATGGTCAGGAAATACAAGGACATGCTCATCTCTGAGAAAATAAGGGATGGACTCGGACAGAGTGAAAAGTATTGTCGGTATTTTGCAAAATAGGTATGGATGATTGGTATTCCAAAAAGACTATTAAAATATCACAGCGGGACCGATTATCCTAGTCTACAAAGCCCAATCAAAATGTGTTTGCTTTGTTTTTTCATTTTCTCACGCTATCCAATGTGAGCCTTCACTTCACAAAATAATACAATACTATAAAGGGTACAAGGTGTTCGAAAGGTACGTGTGAATTAGTGATGCGGCGTGAACATTTTGGCAAACATTTCTAAGTGGCGACTCTCGTTTAGGACACTTTCCAGGTACAGCGTTAGCTCTGACATCATCCTGTCATTTATTGCCTGGTAACACGCAGTAACCAAGTTACTCCACTTGAACTTTGTCGTGTTCAGAGTGGAGTTTTTTTCCACTTGGGTCTTTTCAGTATGAAGATGGTCAAACTGCCTTTGATGTAGTAGTACCAGGTAATTTAAAAAAAAAAAGGGTAGAGAAAACTGATGTAGGTTTTCTTCTGCAGTGTTTGAGTTTAACTAATAGTTAAAGCTAACTTTTGTTGTGCTGTCCAAGAAAAATTAAATCTAGGTGTCAAACTGTCTCACCACAAGAGGGAAGCATTGACATAACATTGCATTGATATGTGAAGATCTAAAGAGCAATGTTCAGTATACCAATAAATGTTATCATTGGCCTTTGTTTAATTATGATATTGATATTTCAAAAGCCAGATTTGTAATAGGACCTTCTTCAGTATATCAAACGTCATCTTTTATAGATAAATACTCTGTATATCTATAACATATTGATATAAATACAGTAGATCTGTATATAAAAGAATCAGGTTATGGGATTTTTTTATTTTTGGGGTCTCGAGTTCTCCAGATTGTATCTTTTTAACCAAGAAAAGTAATGTAAAGATAGAAGTTAGGTGAAAAAAAATCTATTTTCCTGAGAGATTCTAAAGATCCTGTATTTTAATGCCATCGAAAATATTGTTGCAATTCTTGCAATCATTTTAAGAGTTACAGCAAGCACATTTAGCACATTCTTAATTTTTCCAATTTCACAGATGATTTCCTTCATAAAACTCCAGTCCCGTAGTGCGGAAAGCTATCTTTCTCTCAAATTTCAAATAAACATTCAAAGTACTCTCAAGACAGAAAATGTACTCGGCTCATTTATAAGGACATGTGTGTAATGAAGCAAACTGCATCAGGAATATTGGTGATGCAGTGATATGGCAGTAAATTACTTTTGCATCATTACATCACCAATATGCTCGATGCATATTGCCACATTACATAAAAGTATGACATTGATAAGAGTGCAAATATAAACAACCTCACCTGGTTCAAACAACAGAAATTTCCACCTTTATTTCATTAAAACACTCATCGGCATTATATTAAAAACCAGGTTGCTTATTTTTCTTAAACTCTTTAAACCAAACGATGTCTCCTAAAGTTAATACGCAAGGCAGTTTTGTGTCCTGAACTTTTGACAATGCAATTTAGACATCAATGGCAAGAGTTATTATTTAATTGTGTTCAGAACTCTTATCAAACAGATCACCTTTTTTATGTTCTTAGAACAAGGTAAAGCCCACATTCTAATTTAATTTCCATGGAAAAACAAACATCTGATTTAGAAGTCTGTTTAAAAACAGTTTGTTTAAAAACCAGCTGCTCACTTTCAAAGTACAGTAACACGCTTATCTTGCTAAACAGCACGGCAGCCACTACAGGCACACTGAGCTTTGTTGTGGTTCGGATATTTCCATGGGAACCAGCGGCTAAGGAGAGCAGGAGGATCCTGTTTGAGCTGGAGGCGTGTGTTAGATTTATTGGTTTCCTGCTACATTTAAACCGCCTGCGTCTCTCAAAGAGCCACAGATCTGCAGGACCTCCATCTGCTGTCAAGAGAGCCCTTACAACTTCTCTATCTTTCAGCACCTTACTGGAGCTTTTGTCCTTTTTTGGGATAATATTGTGGATTATCCATAGCCCCAGAATATAAGGTAAGAAAACCTTCCTGCCAAGTACTTGTTGGGGATATCCTGACTATTTGTGAATGCATTTGATTTCAAAACATAATTCAGCAACTCAAGTATTATTTTATTTTATTTTTTCACAGAGTTTTGGATTTCTACCAGAGGACCCATGTGGATGGTGGAGAGGATCCGCATGTCAGTGGAGAGAACTAGCCTGCCTACCTTGACAGCAGAACTCAGCTATAAACTTGGTGACATCATGCTGGGAGAAAAGGCTGACAAATCCAAACGGATTTCTCTTTGTCCTAATATCATCACCCCTGACAACATCCCAGAATTCTGCATTCCCCCAACGATCCTGTCCTTGCAGGAGAAGAACACGGAGCAAAGCCGAGCAGCTCGCATTATGAAGGTGCCTCCAGGTGAAGGACCCAGCCCTGAGACGGAGATGACGTTTCATGAGCCGTTCAACCAACACATTATTCAGGTAGAAAGTGTGGATGAGAGCCCCTACGATGGCTGCAGTGATGAAGAGAGCACCAATGCAGACCCTCAGAGCCAGGCTGCCTTATCGCTTCCACACTTAGCCAAAACCCAGACCAGCTATGGCTTTTGCACTTTACTAGAGAGCCCCCACACAAGAAGAAAGGAGTCAATTTTCCATTCTGATCCAGGCTCTTCTCCCCTGCTGCTGCCCAGAAGTCGATCCAGCATGTGTTCCAAACTCACCCCCTCCACCTCGCCCTCCTCCTCTCCTTCCTCCTTCAGCCTTAACAGCCTGACCTCCAGGCTTTCCCCAAGAGGCTACACCCTAAACTGGCAGACCACTCTAGACAGTGATACCACTTCCTCTACTGAATCCTCTCCTTTCAGCTCGCCGCTGCTGGCCAGGTGCCCTGCCAAGTCTTCCCTCTTCAAAGCGCTGAGCCATGAACTGCTGTTGTCAAGGAACATAAGGAAAGCAATGGTGTCTAGGAACAATTCCCTGTCCACAGATGAAGGCAGCTCCACCGACAACAGCCCCAATGTCATGAGGAGGGCATCAGAGGGGTTGGCTGAAGGGCTGCCCAGCAACTACAGCCTGGCACCACCCACCATTTTCCCCATGGACTTGATTCTGCATAGAGAGAGGGTCATGAAGGAAAAAATGGTGCCCATTGGAAAAGAGGGCAGTCTGAGACTCTCAGCAGAATACTGTCCAGATAACCGAAGACTGCGAGTTCGACTCATCAGTGCAGAGGGCCTTTATCCTCTGTCTGTAGACCCCAAGATTATCAACTGTAGTGTCAGCCTGTCTCTGATTCCCGGAAAAATCCAGAAGCAACGCAGCACTGTCATCAGAAAGAGCCGTAATCCGATCTTCAATGAGGATTTCTTCTTTGATGGTATCTCAGAGGAAGACCTCAGCCAGCGGTCCCTTCGCTTTAAAGTCGTGAACAAAATGTCCACTCTGAAAAGAGACTATCTGCTTGGTGATTGTGATTTGCCTCTTTCAAGCATTGTAACCTTATAAAGTGAAGTACTTTGGCAGTTTTTTTTTTTATGTACTGAATTATTTATTTAAATTTTTGTATTATAAAAGAAGATTTTGTAATAATTAAATTATGGAAAAAGTTGACTTTATCTGTCTCGAGTACATTTTTTGAGTACGTTTTCAATTTTAAATTTAGGATGAGTTACACCATGATATTACAAACTGAGCCTGGGACAGAGACATTTTTATTTAATAAAAAAGTCCAAATCACCAAGAAAAAGTTAAAAACAAAACACGCATTTAAAAATATCCCTTTACAGCCTGTCAGTGATTAATTTGTTAATGTGGTTGTACCATCCGCTGGAGTGAGATGGCTCCCATCTCCATTTCTCCTAAGCCTTTTGTCCTCTTCCTGACCTTTTCTGTGATCAAAAATATATATAAAACCCAGAAAGCTCACATGGGCTTTTTTCCATTTCACCTTTGAGTATGTATAATTTCAGCGGTGCACAAGAGAAGCTCTGTTTTCTTTATCCACCTCCTGCCATATTTCATTATTATCTGCTGAAGATCAAAAGAGCATCTATTGCACCAAATTGTAGTTAAAGAAAGTTTTTTTCTCATATTTCCTAAATAAACAGTCTTTCTTCACATACAAGTCAATCTATATCAAATAATAACCTGCTAATATCCTCTTTTATTTAGAATACAGCAAAGCAAAAATGTAAATGGGAAATAAAAACAAACAAACAAAAAGTCCCTTTAATTTCTGAATATAATACACTGCTTTTCGTTAAATACAGTGTACGAGTTAAATATGTTTGCTCCTTCCAGCCACCTTAATAGCCAAAAACCAGCATCTTAGTGCAACGTGTGTATATACACATATGTTTACTCGACCGAGCAGAGCAGCACCTCTAAATGCAGACACGCTCCAAGCATATCCTGCTGCTCTGAGTAATAAAGATCCGGCTTAAAAGCACCAGCTGCCACGATAACTACTGGTTAAAGATTAATATGTTTCTCCAGGCTCAGAATATCTCTGACGGGGGGCTTACAACTTTTGGTTATAAACTAAACTATATAACAAAATGATGTGCAGTAATGCAAGGAAATGGGAAAAATAAACAAATACATTAACAATAAAAAAATACTACCAAAGCTATAACAATAACCTGCTGGATTTTAATTATTATAAAGCCAGATGCTTTTAATGAATATGTTTACTGGATTACAGTTTGAATGACGTCCCTGAGAAAAGCCTTTGGACAAACACAGCTCAGTGCGAGCTTTAGTTTGAACTACAGCTCCACAATAGTCAGAAAGGCCTGAAAATCCCCTCTCCTCACACTTGTTTGTGTGAAAATAAACCTTTTTATTTAGTTTGTTGTTCAACACATTTGTATTACTGTAATGTGAAAGGTCATATTGATTCTTTTAAACAAGCCTTTAAAAATTCCCCAACAAAATGTTTCAACAGCCGGATGTATTTCAATATTTCCGTAAGGAGGCTGATACGGCTGGATCATTTCGTATCAACTGTTGGTTCAACTGTGAAATATCCCATCATAAAAGAGAATTACCTGTGATTCCCATTACCCCGTCCATCAATGATTTCTCTAGTCTTGATAGTCAACAGCAGCAACACACTCTGTGTCCATGTTGGTGCCACATACAGGCATTTTTTTTTTAAATTAGTGGGCGTATTAGTTATTTATTTGAAATGATGGCATTAAAGCCATAATTGAACTTCATGGAAACAGGGCTCACTTTAACAATTGTCAGGCTTTTTCCTGTTTCCACCCTTTTTGTCAAGTAGATGGCCATCTCAGCATGGCTTTTAATTCACAGATATAAAGATAAAATTAATACATAAAAACATTTTTATAGTATCATCACTCAATATAAGGTTTATTCAACAGCTGCCCTAAATTAACAGTGATGGTCACTACCAATTTATTATTTTTTTATGTTTCTGTAAAACAGAAAATTATTAGACCCCAGATGCTAATAATCAGTTGTGTATCATTTTTGCTGGACAAGCTGCAGTCTTGTAGTTTTCAACAAGTCTCACACACAACTCCTGAGCAACCCCAGCTCATTCTTCTTTAGCAAATCGCTCAAGCTCCTCCAGATCTGATGGTCCTCTGGCATGAACCTTGGTCTTCAGTTCAGTCCACAGATTTTCTTCACCAGGGGCATCGCATGTTTTTGGTTGTTGTGTTGGAAGACAAAGCAACAACCCAAAACCAGCTTTGAATTTATTTTGGTGTGCAACCTTGCAGTCCATTCCTGTCCTAGCGACTATCTTATAATTCACTATAATCATAACTATGATTCCTGACGTGGCTGAGTCACTAGAGTTGTTCTGGGGTCTTTAGGCACATCTCATACAAAGTTTTCTTCCCAGAGTCTTTGAACTCTTTCGCTTCCTACCTCTGCCAAGTTTGTTCTGCGACTCTCTTTGAATTTTTTGATGACACTCCAGTTCTTGACACTTGGAAATGCTTTGTATATCCATCTCCTACTATGTAAGGATCAGCAGGGTTTTTTTTTTTCGTTTTTTTTTCTTAAGTCTAAACTGATTTCTTTTGTTTTTGGTATGATGCTTTCTCAGTGCCAATTGATTTGACAATTGTTGAGCTTTACAAAGTTAAATAATATCCTTGCACTGCAGTGTTTTGTGTTACGGTTCCATAAAATGAACAGTTTTCTCTGGGCTAATAATATTAACCACAGTTTTTTTCTGGAATAATTATTTCATTTTGTGCAAATACAAATCATTTATGCTTTCCAAATATGCTGTTTTTTAAGGAAAACTAGTATTTTAAAAAACACTCTGCTGGAAATGTTGAAAATCTCTTGCTCTGTTAAAAAAAACACCTGTGAAAATTTTGACTAAAACCTTGAACTTCATACGGGGGCTAATAATTCTGTATTTATCTGCATGGTAAAAACCTAAAACATATTTCAAATTCGGTTTGTGTTTCTGTTCAATTACTAGAAGCTTCATTTCATACTATCTGTAGGAAACATCTGGCTCCTTACAAGCTCTGCACTATGAACATAAACGTACAAAGGGGGAAGTGCACTGGCTTAATCTCAAGTGTCTGAAAACAGTTGCCTGGTTACCTTCATTCACCAGGATGCCTTTGCCCAGCTAATGCATATTGACAAAGTACATTAGATGGGCACCTGGAAGTGACAGCAACAAGTAGAAATAATAAAAGATGTTTCAGTCTTCATTACTGTGAATTCCTTTCTTGCATTCAGCTCTCTGCTCGCATCCACACATATTTAGTGTCCATTCGTTTCTTTTAATGGAAATAAAATGTTATCATAAGATATACAAACCGTCCCCTTCCCCGGCCATATCTCTCTTGCCATTTTACAGCTTCCTACGTAAGAGTCTGTTCCAACCAGTTTCCTTATCTTGTTTTCTGTTTTACCAGGCTCTTAATGGTACAAAGCATATGACAAACACTTAAGCATGTCACTTAAATGTGTTTGAACATTCTGGACAGCAGGGCCTCTATTGCTCCACCTTTTTTATCTTCTCAGATTAAGAAATTATTGAACTTTTGTTCATGGAAAACTGCTCAGTCATTTATTCCATTTATTTGTCAGTTTCGCCCACATGAGTTGAAGTGGAGCTTTTCTTAGTTAGTTTTATATGATGTTATATATGTATGTAACAACACAGCTGAAAAAGTATGAAATGAAAATAATAAATCTATGCTGAAAATTGCATATATTGACTTCAAGAAGTACAGTGTTAATCAGCTCTTTGCATTTTTTACCCCCCTTTTGGTTGTGAATGCCTCACTGAATAGTCATTGGCTCCTGTGTTGCGTACCTATAAGAGAGGATGACAAAGAAAGAGGAATGGAGGATGTGGTATGGAAATAAGAGCAAGTGGGTGTGAGCATCAAGTGGGCATTTTTTGATTCATGATCCAGTATTGTTTGAGCTGAGCTCTCTCAGTCAAGCTTTCTTGTAATGTCTTTACAAACAGCTCTTCAGGAATAGTTCTCAAGGCTTCTTGAAGGACATTCAAAGCTCTTCTTTGAATGTTAGCTGCCTTAGTTGAAGTCCGGGCTCTGGAGAGGCCCATCTATGGCTCATAGTATTTCATGTTTTTACCTAGGTATGCATTTACCACATTGGCAATGTGTCTGTGATCATTGCCATGCTGAAAAATGAAACAGTAGCTAATTATTCCTCTATGGCACAGTGCTGCTGTTAGAAAACAAAGCCATACTTTTGGTTATTACACTGTCCTGTCTTTGTTTGTTGTTGTCAACAATAATGGGTTTTTATTAAATAGTTTGTCTGATTATGTTTTGGGTTGTTGTTGTTGTTTAGCGTCCTTATAGTCCAGTTTTCCATTACTTCTGTAGCCTTCATTCTCATATAGTTTTTATATATTTTTAGGTTCATGTTTTCCTTTGTCTTCAATTTTGGTTACTATTACTTGTTCATTTCTAGTTATTCATCATTGTTTGGTATTCGAGGTATTTTATTTCTTTGTATTCTGTATCTTAATTTTGCATCCTTAAAAAGGAAGGGAAACCAGGTTTCTTGACAGCCACTCTACCACTGAGACCATTTCAGATGAGGCTTCAGTGCACAGTTGATGAATCAACTGACAGGCCAGAACGGCATCTCTCAGGACCTGTGTCAGTTTGTTTCTGTGTGTTTGTTTGTTTCTTAATGACATGACTTTCAGACATTGTTCATCTGCTGTAGGTAGTGATTTAAGCCTGCTAATGTTTCTTTTTTCCTCCACTTGTCCAATTAGGTCATACTACACACCGTGCTGAGCTATACCAAGTTTTCAACTAATCTTTCTTTGGGATTGATCGTGTTGGTGCAACAATACTATTTTATCTGAATCAAATTGTGTTATCTTCGGCATTTCCCATAGATTGAACTAAAGAAATGGCGGAAAATGTGTTTTTGTTGTAACAGGCTGCTTGTAATATTTTGATTTTTGATTTTATCATTCATAAGTCAGTTTTAGTGGCTTAACAACCAAAACAAAGATAAAACAAAACAAACAAACAAAACCCCAAAACATTCCCCTAAAATTTGTTCAGGTGTCATGAAGTTCAAGAAGATAGGACCAGATAAGGTTGAAGAGATGGACTTGAAGTTAATGAAACACGTGCTTTTTTGTGGCTCATAAATTCCAGAATACAAACTTTAAAAAATCCCAAAAGCACTGGAGGAAGAACAATGGGAAGGAGAGACACTGGAGCAAAAAGACAGGCACCAACCTGAGACTATAAATAAACAATGCTCTTATCTGTGCTGGTAACTGGCATCATAGCAGGGCTTTATAACTATGGTGAACTTTAGTTTAGAGGTGCCAACAGTAGCTAAAGTAGACAGTTTTTGGACCCATGACAAACTCCTAAGTAAGTAAAATAAACTGATATCTGATGTCAACAATACAGAATCGATGCTCTAAAGGTTTTTCATGTATGCTGTTCTTTTTTTCTCCACCTCAAGGTGCAACAGTCAAACATACTACTAATTTTGTCTTATGTGTAACAGGCACAATGTGCTGATGGTGGAGCTTACTGACATGTATGTAGACAATCATAAAGAAACCCTGTCAACAATGATCTACATTTTATGTTTGCACAGTCACCGCACAGATACACAAAAGATCATTCCTATCAAAAGTCAAATTAAATGTTCTGTTGAAAATTTTTTTTTTTTTTTTGGCCTGTCCCGTTTGGCTCTTTTGCCATCAGAATTGTTGTCTAAAGGCAAAGAAAGATGCCCAACGGATTTACTTTACCAAACTGACCATCCCAGCCTTGCCGTAATGGTCCATTTGATTCACCTTTTATTGTTTATTTTATTTTCACTTACTGAATACGGGACAGACTTGACTGGGGGAAAGAAGGGGAGAAAGAAAGAGGGAAAGAGAAACAGCTGAGAAGAGGGACGGGGGAGAAGGGCAAAAGACAAAAACCAACAGAACGGGCAGAGAAAAAAAAAATGCATATATCAATCACCTGGATCACCTGCTGAGAAAGAAAAAAGAAAGCAAGCAGAAGAGAACAAGAGTAATAGAATAAACAACATCACAATGATATATGGGAATATGACAGTAAATACTAAATGTTAAACATTATTGTGCAGCACATAAGATCAACAGAACACAGTGTGCTTTGAGGTAGGAGCCAAAAAGGGTGTAGTTTGTGGGTGTGATCACCCGTGTGTACACCTGTGAGCATGGACGCGCTTGTTTTTTGTTTTTTAAAAGGTTCCTTCATGTAATAATCTGCTAGAGGGTGTGGGGGGGCCACAGCCCCGTCCTCCAGGGCTGAGGAGAGTCCCAGATGAGGGCTCACTCAGCAGCCGCGGAGCAGAAGCCAGGGGGAGTTGCAGTGACGCGCCCGTGAGCTCCGCCGGCAGCCAGCTGCGCCTGAGTGACCGAGCCCCAGGCCGAGAGGCCGGGGGCACCCCACCTCCGAAGTGGCCCGAGCGAGCCCCAGGCTCCAGGCCCCGATAAGCGGCCGCCAAGGAGTGAGCCGGTGTGTACCTGGACGCCCATCCCCGGACACAAAGAACCACCAACGCACCGATGTCTGAGGGGGTCCGCCACTGGCAGGGGAAGTGGTGGTAGGGAGAGATAGGCCTCCAAACCTTGGAGGGCCTGAGATGTCCCCAGAGAGGTGGCGCCTGACACCCAACCTGACATATAGACACAGACATACAGGCACACACAGATACAAACATCCATTCCCACCCTCATGCTCTCATATGCACTTACTCCACACTCAACCAACGTGGAGACAGACATAAAGAGACGTTGTACACACGATCACACTCCCCAAGCGTACTCTACAAACCGGGTCTAGGTGCCCCCGCCCCTGGAGGGGGGAACTGCACCCAGACCCAGGTGGTGTTTCCCTTTTCCCTGTGGTGGGGGGAGGCAGACCGCCCCGACTCCGCAGCAGCAGGAAGGCTCCACACTCCAGACCGCAGTCGGACGGCCAACTCCTGCTCCTAGCCCCCCTGCTCCAGCAGGTCGCAGAGAACGGGGGTGAGAGAAGACTCCAAACCTCCCTCCACCCGCTCATTGTAATGTTGATGCATGTGTGTTCTAAGGTGCATTTAAAACCCAGGAGGGCATGGAGCTACCTGCCAGAGAGCAGCAGGTAAGCGCATGGTCCCTCCTGCTAGCCCTCAATGTCTACGTGTATTTAAAATTGAGAGGTGGGCAACGATGCCAGGGGTGGGGTGTACACCCTGATGGTACTTTGGACTCCGTGTATCGTGCCCACCCCCAAGATCCTATATGTATGTGTAATGAGAGTGTGAGTAATGTGAATGTCTAAGTTGTGGGATAAAATTGAGGCAGAGGCAGCCAGAAGGGGACAGAGGGGGGGGGGTAGCCTCCTCTGCACCCTGGTGACATACCCCTACTCCAAGGCCCTGCATGTGTGGGTGGTTGTGGTGGAGCGGGAAGAGGGAGGCAGCTGGAGATGGGGAGGGAAGGAAGGGAGGGGCAAGTGACCCCTCCCTGGGGCCAGCTCCCCCGCTGACCCCAGTAGGCACCCCCATACTCCGCGACCCGCCAGGGAAAGGGGGCCCAGGCCCATCCAGACCGGGCCCAGTGCAGCAGCGCCGCCCGGCCCCACAGAGCCCGGGACAATCCACCCAACCCCACCACAGAGAAAACTGCACCCACCCCACCATCCACTCATCTTCCAGACTACATAAGACAATAAACACCCAGGCTGAGATCTTCCTCCACCTCTCCTGTATCTCCCCCTCCTGCAGAGGGAGCTCCTGAGGAGAGGAAAGCTCCTGCAAGATGTGACAATCTCCCCCACCAGTTGAAGAGCCCCCCAGGTGGCTCGACGCACCGGCGGCACCCTGCTCCAGGGCTGGGCCCCCATGCACCCACCCGCCCACAACCCCGGCAACACACCAACCAGGACCCAAGCCCCCGAGGCCCGGTCCGGGTCCCAGCCCAGAGACGGAGCGCCCCCAGAACCTCACGCCCATCCCGGACCCACCCAGGGGCAGCCAGGCTACCAGGTCAGTAACCCACGTCCGTCAGCACAGACCCTCCCCTAGCCCCGCTGCACGCAGCCGCGAGGAAACAGTCACCGGAGAGCCAACAGAGCCCCTAACCGGACATGACCGCTACCCCGGGTTGAGCCCCCCAAGGAAGATGCCTCCGGGGAACCCCCCCCCCCCCCCCGTTCTGTTGAAATATTAAAGAACCTTCATCAGAGTACCCGATTACAAGAGGTCAAAATATTCCATGATGCAGTGGTAGGACTGTGATTTTTTTGACATCACTGTTTATAGCCCACTATTCAAACTAACGCTGCTTCAACGTCCAGTTTTGCGCCAGGTTCGTGGAAGCACTGAGTAGGCTTCAACCTTAGTCTGGGGACAAATGAGGCCGGATGAAACCAGATCTGACTGAAATACACAGACGCACACACACACACACACACACACACACACACACACACACACACACTGGCAATGCCCTATGATGCTCCGAACTCACTCAAGTCTGCATCATTTAATTGAGGTAAGACATTTGCTCTAAATCATGGGTAACCAAATTTGATTTGCTTCTACAATGTGTTCTACCAGTATAACCAGTACTATGTAGTTAAATTCTACTTTATTCACTTTAGTTTCCATGCCATTCAGTCTATTCGGGTAATTCATTCTGGCTCTGTTTTGTCAGTTCCAACATCAGTGTATTAGTGCACTAAATTGACACAACTGCCTAATATATGTTTTCTGTATAGACATTCACAGTTTGCGACAGGGCTGAGAACAAATCATGCTGTGTCTGCACGTAGACAGACTCATCACTTAGCCTGTGCACCTGCCCTATGTTACACCACCCACTCAATCACCTCAGGCACTGTATGGAGCTGAGTCCAAGCGTGACCTGTTTAGTACATAACAACCAAACATACTGGTGTTTGGTCTTCCTCACATCTGTTAAGGCTTATATAAACAGAACCAGTGTTTTTGAACTTGGTCAACCCTGTCCTGTTTAGACGCTTAGACTTCCTATCTTTATTCCGAAGAGGTATGAACTACTGCAAGTGCAACCTTATTATAGAACATGAATGAATGATTGCTGTCCTTAATATGTAATAATAAGTATTATACTGTTATTATACTAAGAGATTTGTTAGTGGCATTAGGACTGGGATTAGGACAGGGCACAATATTGTTCAAACAGCCATTACACCATTAGGCAAACAGGCCATTAAGATACATGTCATGTGAAAGGATCGTGTGTGCATGTTGGGGGAGGAAGGTGTGTTTGATCGATGCTAATTTTAGACACTTCTAAAAATGGGCAGACTGTGTACGCAAAATGTGACGCACAATTTCTAAGTAGAATTTCTTTCGCAGTTACTTTTAAGGTGAATTTGTCGATGATAAAGTTTATTTAAACCTAGAAGGCAAAATAAACTGTGTATGACGAGGCACATGGAAAGATGACAGTCTTCCTTCCTGTCTTTCTGTGTTTTTTCTCGCTCAGTAGTGCCCTCCAATCCCATGGCAACGAGGCCCAGGTCCAAGGGAAACCATGGAGATCCTGCCTTTTATGAGGCAGTCCCTGTCTGTTTCATTCAGACATATCTCCGCCTCAGTCATGCTGATGCTTGCATCTAAAACTAGCTGTCAATGGATTCCTCCTGTGCATCTAAATCAAAGCGGGGGGCAAAGTATGGATTTCACAGTTTGAAAAAACCCACACAGTTCTGTGACAAACATCCATATAATTGTTCTCTGGTACATGGAAATACATTGAAAATAGTTTTTAACATATTACAGGAGTACTTGTCCAAAAAGCTTATAACAAGAGAACAGATTATATATATTGTATTTAAAGATGGTGCCATAAAATTTCAAGCTGATGTTATCCCTTTTTATCCTTCCTTTGTATATAGGTCATTAGTGTGTTTTATCTGTCAGTACGCATACACTGGTGCTTGGTCAGGTTCCCTGAATGAGAATGGGAATGAGACACTTTTAGGTCTGTCTGTGTCATTTTTACTGTCCTACTTACCATGATCCACTTGCACAATAATGTCCAAACCACAAAGGGGCATCACGGTCCCAATTCCCTCGACTGTGTTTGTCCTTGACTTTGAGATATTATAAAAGTTGTGGACTGTGGAACTAATTATTTATTTGCGAGTCAATTCACATCACTGTCAGTTTAATCATATTTTAGGGGAGAAATATAGTCATTCTGTTTTTATGAAAAAGAAAGCCTTAAAAAATTACATTTGCCCTTGAAGAACCAAAACAGAAATTCTTGTTTGTGCTCCAGAAAAACACACAACTCTAATAACAGAAACTCTTGGTTCATCAGCCCCTTATGCCAAACTTTCCATCAGGAACCTCGGGGTAAATTTGAATCTAGTTTTACTTTTTATGGTCAAAGGTCTCGCTTACAGTATAGAGCATTGAATGATCAAGCACCAGCATATATCAAAGAACTTTTGCATCTGTCCCTAGCAGGTCCCTAAGGTCATGTGATCAAGGCCTGCTGGCTGTGCCACGTACGAGGCTGAAAACTATAGGTGACAAAGCCTTCTCAATAGTAGCACCAGGACTCTGAATCTCCCCTTTAGTTTGAGTTCTTCCGACTCTGTGGAGCATTTTAATAACCAACTGCATGTAAAAACCTATTTTTTTTTTCCTTGTAATTAACTATTTTGATGTACTGATATCTAATGTTTTTGTTTTCTTCTGTATAGCACTTTATGATCAATATTTTGAAAGGTGTTATATAAATACAGTTTTACTTGAAAACCCCCCACTAAAGCTTGATTATGATTTCAAATCATTTTTAGCTGCTCTAAGAGAACTATATTATTAGGCAACCCAAACCTAGTATGGTGATTTATACATGTTACAATATCCTGAAAGGAGGGATTCATGAAAAACTTTTGGTACTGTGTAGAATGTAGCAGAAATACTTGGAAAACCAGTTCCCACTGGCATATGGACACACTGTATCATCCTGTGATTCATAAAAGGGGTTTAAATATAACAGTGCACCTGGCTAATAGATGACAAATTGTCCTCAGCGGTCTAGTCACGTTATTTAACTAAAGGTAAACATGGAAGCTAGGTGATGGGTTTTTGTTTGCCAGTTCAGTTTACTTGGGAACTGACTGGCACAGTCATGAGTACATTGCATGTCCATTACTTTTACACTGTTTCACAACCCCAGGACAGAGAGGAAACAATTTGCTTTTAGGATTTTCTAACTTTACCACAAATTTACACGCAGAGTGTGAAAGAGCACGCTTTTAAGTTAACTTAAAGTACAAAACTGCAACTCATCTGATGTGAGAAGAAGTGACTGTTTTGGGAGCCCTGATTTAGTTTTAACAGATATCTCCCTACTGGTTTTAAGCAAGGTGTCACTGTACTTGGTGATATTGAGAATTTGATGTTATAATGAAAGCTCGTGTGTGCTGCTTGTGGTATCAAAAGCTGTTATGTTTCAATTATATCTCCAGACACATAATCTTCTGACAAAGTGTCACACTTTTGTCTTACGTTAAGGGACCAATAAAATGGCAACAGCTACAAAAACCAAATCCTCTGGTACGCCATCAAAAAGAAAAAGAAAAAAACAAGAAAGTTTCATTGTTTTAGAACAACTCACCGTCACCTATAAGTGTGAATGGTGCTGTGTTTCAATATTTTATTCGAGAAGTGTTTCTATATAGAGCCAACAAATTCCTCTCTGTCTAAAAGGAGATGTGTATGTGTATATGGATTATTTAGCTTCAATAAATCTAGATGATCAAAACTAAATGTTGACTTACAAGTGTTACCATAACTTTGTAAATTTCCTCGATAACCTAATCTTTAGTCTAGTCTGTAGTATACTTAATAAATGAAGCCTTTTATGTAGAGACAGGGGAAGTGTTGCCAAGACTAATAAGAAAGGAGACGTTACAGCCATGAAAGAATGACTTTTTATTTGCTATGGTTGATTACAACAATATATTATTAAAACTGCACATTCATTCTATTATTTTTTTTAAATAAGGTTTTATATTATCAATTAAATTGAGTTACATGGATTAGTTGAGCTGCAAATTGTATCACAGTTATAATATGGAGCTGAAGTGGGGTCCTTTGCAAAGCCAAAACTCAACTGGCCACATGATCAATACTCTTTCATTCCAGTCCTTGGTCCTGGCAAAAAGGCACTAACTCAATGGATGAACCAGTGATGTGTCTACACATAAAAGACCACTTGGCAAAGAACAAATTTTAAATTCTGTCTTCAGGCACTTTGTTACTGGAGGCTGTTGCAAAAAGCAGATCATTTGTTCCCATTTCTTTAGCCGAATTACATAAAATAAGACATAAAATAGTATTTTTGCACTGACACATCTCAGCATGGTGTTCAGTGTGTGTTTTATAAAAGAAAAGCATACCTGGATAGAAAAACACACAATGGAAAATGATCCACCATGGATTGTACTCCCGAGAGCGTGGACCCTTAATATTACTGAAAAAGTGCGGGCTCGACATCGGAGCACAAGACAGCCGCTATCAAAAGAAGAGCTTTGAATGTCCTTTAAGAACCCTGGAGAAATATTTCTGAACACCATTTTTAAAAAAGAAGAAGAAAGAAATGACAAGAAAACCTACTTCAGAGGCTGTATTGAAGAATAAAAGTAGTTATACCAAACATTGCCTTTCAAGTTTCAACTTTTCGGTAAATTACTGCACCCCTTTCCCTGATACAATATCAAGACTAGACTATCAAGACTATGCACAGTACAGTATCTGGCCATTAAGCTAATGCTTAGTTGCTTAGCTAGCTGCTGAATCTGTTGCACTTCCAAGACCAAGATTAGAGACCATTATGTATACGACTGAGGTAAGACTGTACCTTTTGCGTTAATTTTAATATCTTAAATTAGTGCGTTAGCTGTGTTAATGATCCCCAGTATAATGCTAGCTAACTACTGTCCTGATTATCTGATCCTCCAGTTGTTTCCACTGTGTTTATTGTTGGCAAAAATGGCAACATAACAATGGCAGCCAAAAGAACATGACTAAGACATTTAATTACCTTTACATTTAATCCCAAACTACACCAAGTCACATGGCTTTCTATCATCTGAAATACATTTTATGATTATGAATAGCATTTCATTACACTTGATCTAACATTTTAGCGTGTGTTTACCGTTTATCATAACTACTTTTACTGCGACTACAGTCTGTCATGCCAACTGGGCCAGTCAGATTGTGGTGGAGTTGGTGTTACTGTAAAAAATAATTACTGTAGTACAAAAAAGGGAGAGCCAGTTGAATCTGTGCACAAACTGACAGAGCTAAGAAAATTAGGAAATTGTAGATGCTGTTGTACATTGGCAGATTACTGGCACTGCATTAGCATTACGAGGAAGCCAGATATAGCTGCAGACTGTTTCCCAGAAGAAACATGTTTGATTAAACCAGTGGGCTCTGTTTGGTTTGCAATTTTAAATGATGTATTGCTGGTAAGTTTAATTATTGCAGTTGTTGTGTTCTGCAGTGCAGGTCATAGGTTTCTGGACTGCTGAACAGACTGTGTATTTTAGATTGCTTATGTGTTAGATAGGGATGCAGTGGTTCTTTGCAAGGTGACTGCTATATTCTTGTTATTGCCACAGCAGATGGATATTGGGTATTTGGCACACAAATTTTATATTGGATGCCCTTTCTATTTCTATTCTGTGGCTTAGGAGGCAGGGCAGATCATCCACCAAATGGAAGGTTGGCTCCTCTGGTCTTCTCCTCTATCTTTGGGAAAGATACTGAATCCTGAGTTGCTCCCAATGCCTCTATCAGGGTGTGATTGTGTGTGAATAATAGATAAAGGCACTGCGTGTTTTAATAAAAATAAAAAACAAAGAAACTATATTTGGTGTCAGTCTATTAATAGTGTACTGGAAGAGGAACTGATGGAATATATTGCTGTCCAACCCATAATAGAAAGTGTTTCTTATTACCTCGTCCTGGTCAACACATTGGTAGACTTTAAATAGAGGTTGGCGTCACCCCTTTTAGTTACTCTCTCTGTGCTGTATGATTATACAGAGTAATGAGGTCTGGCCCTAGAAGCCAAAGATAAACTCTGTGGATAGGTGATGTATTCACATAATGAAAAATATGCGTCATTTGAGTTTCTTTTGGTTTTTTTTGTTTTGTTTTTTTTGTCGCTATGGTTATATAGACATTATTTCCCTTTTCCAATGAACTGAGCAGCCTAAGCAATATTGTGGACAGTTATTAAAAATTTATTGTGTTTACCTTATTGTAGTTAAAAGGTTTTGTAAATATTTGTCCCATAATTGTTTTGAGTCTTTTGCTCATGTAACACCTTAATGCACTGCTTTATTGTAATAGCACATATATTTATACAATATTTTTACAGCAGTGAGCTGGCACAGAAAGGATAAATGAAAAGAGTTTTTTCTCTTTTTTACATTCATATATCTTTATTTGGATGTCATAATTCTGGGAGGATGAAGGTTTTAGACCAAATAACTGCCAGGGTAGTGATGCAGTGACTCTGGACTGATACAATAAAGCCTCCATACCACATAGTCTCTCACACCCATCTATTTATGAAGTGTTGGATAATAATTTGCTTCATTTGCTGTTCTGCCTCACTGTCACATGCACAATGGATAAAATAAGGTTTTGATTAGCAGTTCGAGCAGCCTAATCTGCTAGAGGCTTAGTGAATCACTAATGTGCTTCTCTAATCAAAACTTGAATTGATTCAGTTGGTGTAAGAGCAACAGTACTGCATGTTTTCATAAGCTGGGCATCGTTCGCTCCATACGGCAAGCTGAAGCGAGAGTTTTAAAGGCCACAAAGCTCAGATCTCAGCAGGCCACATGTTTCTCACCATGTGAGGCTGCATGTGTTGGTACACATGTGTGAAATGCTGCATAAAGAGGCTGAGTGTGTGTTTGTGAGCACTCTGTATTGCATAGCGTTGCACTCTGTCACACCAGCTGTTAAGCACAGTAGTGGTGGGATGATTTGGGCTTGTTTTGCAGCCACAGGATCTGGGCGCCTTGCGGTCACCGAGTCGACCATGAACTTCTTTGTAAACCAAAATATTTTAGAGTCAAATGTGAGGCTTGGAGGATTCTGGGTCATGCAACAGGACATTGATTGAGTGCACAGCAGCAAATCTACTGTATCTGAAGGAGAAAAGTATCAAAGTGTTACAATGGTCCGGATTTAAACCTGACTGAGAAGCTGTGGAAGGACGTCAAGAGGGCTATGTAAAAATGAATGCCTGCAAAGATCCAAACATGGTCACGGTGTTAATAAATTTTAGAGACTTTGTTTTGTATATTTAAATAAATCTACAGTACTAATCTTATATTCATTTATAACTGCCGGTACAGCTAAGATCTTGACATTCTCAGTGATCTTTTAATTTCACTCAGGATTTATGGCTCACTAACATGACGGATGTTCAGTGGGAACTCTAAGCTTCTCTTACGTAAAACCCAATGGCTTTTTCCGCTTCAGGGGATCCACATGTTGATGTCTTTGCTCACTAAGGTCGGAATGGATCTTTTGTTTTTGTGTTGTGAATTATTTTGTTTTTGCTGTTTTGTGACTGGGGAAAGCTCATCTACTTCCATGTATTGCTCCAAATGCTAAAGTGTTAACCTTTTATGTTACATACTTAATATGTTTCAGTACAGATAAATTAAATTAATAAATGAATGCCACTTGCAGCCCAAGTCACTTCATCATGAACATCAGTAAATCCCTGGCCATCTGATTGGTTAACATAAAGATCAGTTGTTATCTGATATTGGCCAGTAAGGCTCAACCTCGTGCAGCTGCCCTTTTGTAAAGGGGGTATAATTTTCATTTCCACGTTAGTGTGCTATAATGTTGTTCTTAACTAGGAGACACATAATGTGGAAAACATTTGATACAGAAATAAAAAAATTTAATTCTGAATGTATCTGCCCCCCTCAGTTCTTGCATCCTGTTCAAACAGCACTCACACACAGACCCTCTCATGCTTACAGAGGCATTGTCACAGTTTCCATGTCCAGTTTCAAGGAAGTCAAAGTGTAGCCTCAGGCACCAAAGGCTTTTATGTCTTCAAAACGGAAATGACCTGCAACTTTGCCACATTAACACAGACCTGCATACATTCTAGCACATTTCCCTTTGGGCCAGGAAAATCTGTATGTAAAGTATTTGGCTCAGAATAGCAAATCACTGTTGTTTTGGCTGAGAATATTCCATTACTCACTTCTGAGACTACTAATTAACTGCGTTGTTAGTTACGTTTGAGTAATTTTGGCTGATTAGGAACCAAGCTAAAATAGCTCAAAGTCGACTATAATCCTTAATGAGAAGTATTATTGGTCATGCAGACATGTAGAAATCTAGGATTTTACACATATTGTGTGAGAAATTGTCCCTAATCTATGTTCAGTATATTACCTTTTTGATCATGATAGTTATGTTTACAAATAGCAGTGATTATTTGTCACTATAGTCACTTTCTTAGACCTACTATGAACACCATTATAATGTGAGCAATCAGTTATACAGGATTTATACAGTAGCAGACAGGTGGTGCCATCTGCTGGAGATACTACCTCAATTCATCCTTAACCCAAACCAATGTGCTTTTGTACAAACAAAAATGAAATAAAAATGTTTTGACATGTTTTAAAACCTTTGATTAACATCAGTTTTTCTCAGTGATACTTGCTCATTTCAATTCCACACAAACTAACAATAGATGCCCATCTGTTTTGGGAATTACACATATTATGACATAAAGACACAAAAAAGCCACAAACACATGCAGCTAACGGGGATCTACCAGCACAGTCTCTATGTGCAAACACCAACCATCTGGAGATATCTTTATTGAGGTGTGCAAACAAACAATGCGTGACTCTGTTGAATTACAGTATGTACTCTGCCTTGAATACGTCTTCATTTCTGACCCACAGCAATTATTTACAAGTGTTTACTTGACGACATGAGGAAAGGTTCCTAGCAAGGAGACACTTGTTTACAACCAATCACAGAGACTGGGCTCGTGAATGTTAGGATACACAATGTGAGCCCCTTTCTCTCACCATGCTATTTTTAGTAGACACCAATGCCTTCCGGCAAAAATCACATGAATATGGATAGTGTGCTCGGCTGTACAGAGTGGTTTACAGCAAGAGAGCGATGATTCAGACAGACAGTCTGCATGTATTCAGTGTGTGCGTACACTGGACCACTATTGGCATATCGTTCGGTTTTCAAGTAATAAAATACCAAAGAGTTGTTGACAGTAAACATGTCTTTTAAGAGATTTTTGATAAGATAAACACAATATAGAGACCAGGAGACCAGGATGTATTCAATACTTGTAATATTGTGATTGTATATACATGTATATACACATATATATATATATATACACACACACACACACACACACACACACACACACACACACACACACACACACACACACACACACACACACACACACACACACACACAAAGGGTATAATAGGGTATAATAAATTCTGCAAATCACATTTACCAACATAATATATATATTTATTTTAGCTTGGTACAATTTTATTCTTTCCCAGAGTACATATTTTTGTGATCAGACCTGGCATAAATAGCTCTCCTTCATAATGGAAGTATTAGATTCATAAGGCAGAACTAAACCATAAAAAGGCATCAGTTTAATTTTAAAATTTTTTATTAATTCTTAAACATGGCGCAATAATTCAAATTTTAATTGAATTTTACCATAAAATACAACCGTATATTTTTCTTTAGTTTTTCTCTCATGAGCTTATATTCTTCCTACCACAAATGCAATCATTAATTTGTAAAAATAGCAGAGTAGTTGACTATTTACTTTGCACTACTCCTAAATGTATCTGGTTTACTGCTCATCACTCTTGTGGCAACTAGCATTGTCTACTGTCCCGTCCTTGACCGCTACATACTTTGCAAGTCAATATTATTCAAAGGCTGTCTATGGTTTTGCCTTTAAATAGGCCAATTTAGGCTTGGAGCACATGCATCTTGGAAGACAGGTTTATTTTGGTGTTAACTCAATTTTTCTCAAGTCTCCTTGGCCGTCAGGCTATATCCTTGAGAAAGAGGCCATAGGCATCTGTGCTTTTCTAAACATCTAAAATCAACTAGTACTCTATGTGTCCAAAAAAGAAAAAAAAAACAGTCCACCACTGCTACTTTGTTTTTACAGGTCCTGCAAGTTTAGCATTGTCCAGCAGAGAGTGCCCTGACTCTGTTTAACTTAACTACTGGCTGACATACGTCCTGCAGAAGTTTGTGGATCAAACATCTTTATTGTGATTTTTACTATAAGTATGTAGAAGAGAAATTAAGCCGCTTTCTATTTGTGTACTGCAAATTCATGTGTGTTTCATATATTTTACACCTATAATATGTGACATGTTACTTAAAGTTGAAGGTTAATACAAATCATGTAGCTTTCAGAGCTCTTTACTTTACATGAACTTGCCCAATAGGACACTAATATGTCTCCCAGAGCCAACAGTCTCTCTTCTCTTCTCTTCTCTTCTCTTCTCTTCTCTTCTCTTCTCTTCTCTTCTCTTCTCTTCTCTTCTCTTCTCTTCTCTTCTCTTCTCTTCTCTTCTCTTCTCTTCTCTTCTCTTCTCTTCTCTTCTCTATCTCCTTTATTCTTATCGGCCTTCTTCTCTCTGACTGTCCTCTCCCCATGGAGCGGTCTTGTTCTCCTCACTTGCAGATGATGTGGTTTGGAAGGCTGGAGCTGATGCAAAGTGACGTGTCTCCCCATCACAGGAGTGGAGCTGAGGCTGGGCCTCACTTCCCCCGCAATGGGCTGTTTTTGTTCGCCGCAGCTCATGCGGATAATTTGCCGGGATGTAGTGGAGGGCTGTCACAAGGACTTGGCTCAAGGGGTGTGGGAAAATAACAGAAGCGTCTTCCATGCTCAAACCCTGCTTTAATGATGAGCATTAAATATGAACATCTTCTTTGTGTAAGTGATGCATTAGGCACTGTACATGTCCCTTTCTCTTTAGTTTTGCCTTTTCTCTCCTTTGGTCTTTTCTTCCCCCTCTCTGATTTTCTCCAGCCATGTCTAGAGTCTTGTTTGAGAATCAGTTGAATAATCTGACTGACAAGCAGCCTTGAGGTCATCGCGTCTCTGCACAGAAAATATTCTCAGTTCTTTGCGAAAGCACACCACAAACACAGTTCTGTGTAGTTGAGCTAATGTTCCTCCATGTACTCATGCAGCCGATTCACTGAGTTCCCTGATTCAACCATTGTCTTTATCTCTTTGAAGACTTTAAATGTAATTGGCTAAAGTATTGCACCGCACCTCTGTTTTGCTTCACACATACAAAAGAAGCAGTACCACCTTATACAGTAGCAGGCAATAAATTAACAGGCAGAAACTCTCCTTCATACCTTACTGATCGGAGACAGCAGTCCCAGTTCGGCTGAACGAGTCTATGTAGAATTGTTACATTGACAGTCACAGATAAAGTGATCTCATGAAACTAAAGAAGAAAACACACCACCCTCCCTTAAAATAGACCTCCCTGGGTACTGAGGCAAAGGACAGAATGACATTGTGAATGCTAACATCTGTGCAGAACCTTGCAGTACCAAATGCCCCAACCCCAAGTTTGAGCAGACTCTACCGTCATCCTCCAAGGAGCAGCCATTTTGGAAGGCTCTCCCGGCACAGATGTTGCATATTAAAATGTAGGGCTGTTTTAGTCGAGGAAATGCTACGGAGAGAGGGGGCTGCTCCTTTGTGGGCCTCACCTGTGCCTTCATCCGAGAAGCCATTCCAAGAGAGGATACTGTCTAACCAACCAAAAACAAAGTGACATTCAAGATAAAGTCACCCTGTCGCCTCTTTGACCCTGGGAGGCTGTGGAGGTGGACAAAGTGTTTCGCACTTGAACACAAATCGTTTATACCAGTGACAATTGGCGTGAATGCTAATGGAAAAAAATTAAAAGGGGTTTCAGTGAAAACGATAACATGATCTACGGTACATGTACAGCAGCCCCATCGGTAATATTGATATGCTTTGGAAAATCGGTTTTATGACCAGAGGTGGAACCAGACAGTGAATATTTGTTCCACAGCATCTCATAATGACACAAACACTGTCCACAAGATGGGGATATTCACCAGTTTAATCCTCGCCGCCAATCTGACTCCACATGAATTGGAGAGAAAGCCTGAGTGAGTGAGACACCGGGAGACGGGGAGATGCACTACATGGCTGTGTGCGACAGATTGTGTTTGCATGAGGCAGTATGTGATGCCTGTTCAGTGTTTGAGCGTGTCCCTTTGTTATGTGTACAATATACACTGTACATGGCTGAGTACATGACTGAGTGAGTGTGTGTTTTTCAGTCGTGGGGTGCTCGCTGACTGAGGTGCTGAGGGCCAGAGTGCGCTAACAGAGAGGTTGTGAGTGGTCCCCGAGCTTATTGGAGGGAGTCCCAGGGGCCCGGAGCAGAGGAAAAGGTCAAAGCGGGTCAGCTGTCCTGTGAGTTGCTCGGCCCTGTGGCCCACTGTGTGCTGAGCAGGGTTCAGGTGCGCTTCGACCTCTTGCTCCAGCGGGCTGTAAGTAAAGAGACTGAGGTCTGCTGCTCTTATCCAGATGGCAAGCTGCTGCTGCAGGAGGCCCAACCAGGATCTAAAGAGGCCCCTGTCCTCTTCCACCCACCTTTACCTCCACCTTTAGAGCCTGTGGAGAGTTCAGAAAATATACAGTTGTGGAAAGCCTTCTTCATTAAAGGTAGTAAAGTAATTTAGAATTTGCAATTTAATATGTTAGTAACAGCTACTTATGAACTATTTAGAAAAATTAAACGCAGTTTTAAGTAACTTCATGAAATTATTATTCAGCTGAAGCAATTAATGAATTAGCAGAACAAACTAAAACTTAAAAAAATATTTTGAAGTCAAAGTATGTTTCATTGTAACAGACAAGATTCTGCTCTTAACTATCACTCTAAATCCACTGCCCTTTTGTTTTGGATTCTTATTATTACTCCTCCTTTGGAGCCTAATGATTTTACATTTGCACATTTCACAATTTCAGATGAGGATAAATAAATTGGTTATACCTAAATTGTGGCCTCATACGTGTAGTTTTACTATACATTTGTTAGTCTGGATTGGGTTCACTGGATTGTCATTTAAAAGCAAAATCACAATTGTTCTGCTGAGGAGCAGTATGTTTTGAGGCTCATATTATGTATAAAAAAGAGAGACCACTTAAAAACAAAAGAACGACTTAATGTCAAAAATAGCAATCAAATTTATTCTTCCCACTGAACACAAAGTTTCAAAACATCATTAAAGAGGCTGGCTTGATCGCCAGGGCTATCTTTTCAAGAAAGGCCGTATCTCTCATGCAGCATAATGATGGAAAGTCATGGTAATGATGCCTCAGCTATGCTATTGCATGTTCTTTCATGTGTTGGGCGCAGTCATATTTCCTCCTGTCTGTCATTGTGTTTTTATATGAGTCATTCAAGGATGCCAACGAGCTAATCCAGACAGTCATAATAGCGTCTGTGGACAGTTGACTGCACACACCTTGTCCATAGGTGCTTTAATTAACATGGTAGCTTGAAACCGCTAGCAATTAATGTACTGTATCAGCAAGCACAGTGCACCACAATAGTGAATGGTAGCCAAATGGTATTACTGCAATGGCACCTGGTCCTCAATAGGCATTGTTTGGCTACCTTTTGTGCCCATGTAGTGTGACATATTGCCCTCAAGCATTGACCATCTGACCAGGGAAAGGGCTTAAACGCTAGGCTATTAATAGGAGAGCATAGCCAGGCAAAGAATTCTAGTAATTATATCCCACTGTGGGACATGATGGGTGAAAAGAGGAAAGGCTAGGGCTAAGAGATGGAAGGCAGTAGTGAGGGTAAAAAAACTGAGTAAGTGGGAGCATCAGTTGAGTTGGTACTTCAGATATCAAGAAACCTCTTTTTTCTGATGCAAGAGGGCGACAGTGTGAACAATTAGTAGTTGGTTAGACATAGAAGTTAAGATGGCAAGGACAGTTCATGGACCTGAACTGGAACAACACTCCTTACCCTGATGTTGAAGAGTCGGGGCTCCCGGTCAGTGTAGGGTACGTGTTCGGATCAGGCATAAGACGTGCTAGGCGATTTTCAGGATCTGAAGCCAAGGTCTTGGCAAGAGTGTGTTTCTCTGGGTTACATAGACCTGCCCTTGAACTCCGTTTCCAGGGAATAGACTCATTCTCTCTTGAAAAGTGGGGAAAGGAAGCTATTATCTGACACAGCCTGTGGAAGAGGCACTGGCCGATGATAGAGAACTCAGCCAGGAAAATGAGGCTGAAGCAGACCACCAGACCAAAGTTTGTTTGCACAGTGACTTTCATATTGTTTGTGTTTGTGTGTGTGTGTGTGTGTGCGCACGCACGCCTGTGTGTGCTCTGCTGTGCATGTGAATTTGCCTCTGTGCTTAATTTGCAGTATCACAGTGTATGTGAGCCCCTCACTGTGAGCAAAGGAAGGATGCAATTTACATTTTTGTGCACATGTACAGGAGCAGCAACAAATAAAAACCCATGCCTAAAAATAAAATGACTTGAGAATTAATTAAAGTCTGAGAGTGTGCAGCAACAAACAGATGTGTCCTATTTAGGGCTAATATCAACTTTAGCTAACTAGTGTAGGGAACTTGTGATTGATGGTGTCTGTCACTGTTACAGCTCCAACATGCCTTAATCCTATCCAGCGGTTGCACAGCACCCAGATACACAATGCCTGATCTTTTATTCCTTTATTCAAATCCCATCGATTGAATAGAGTGATCAGAGGCGTTGCCCTCTCTGGAAGAGCTTAATCTCTCCCTGACACATGGAAGACTTGCTGGACTTTGATGATGCAGCCGCATATCCTTTTGGGCTTTCAAACAACTCTGCGTACGCCGCTACCTCCGTCAGCTGTCTGGAGAACAATCATTCAGTACAAAGCACTGTCAAGGCTTCAGCAAGCAGAAGCTTCACCCCGCCAGACTCTAATTCACCCCCCTGCTCCTCACCCGGCTGCAATGCACTGTGGGATTGGATAACCAAATCCCAGATGCAATTAGTGTGCTTTCAGAGGCCATGGCTTAAGCAATATGCTGGAATACTCCATTGTGCTCCTGGTGCACTGGTTGCTGGCAAATCGGAATTTCTTTAGATCAACTCTGCTAAACACATTTACAAAAGCTAACATCATGGTGGAAAATTCACTTTGTTGCACTCAAGATGCTAAACAAGAGCAGTCCCGAGGATTTCTAATTGATGGGTCTATTGTATCTTTGTACTCACTAAGGATAGCACAATTACCCCGTTCATTATCCCACTGTGAATACGTTAAAGAGCCTGTTATGAGAGCCTACGCAAATGGTTGTACTTCTGTTGCTCGCTTGTTTTCACTGTACGGGGCCTCCTGCATCTATGTATGTTTTATAAGATCCTAAGGCTGTCATTGGGAAAGAGTTAGTCAGGGCTCAATGACATTCGGTCGATACAGAATGAACAGACAATGATATATTTATCCCTCAAATAATCCTCAGGTCTGACTACTTCTCCATTAAAATGATAGATTTGACTTGAATAACACCCACACAGCAATGGATGTCAGAGCAGAAAAATGAGCCCGTGTTGTCACAGCAGGGATAGAATGTCATCTGTGTATCCAATGTGATCATCTTCATGGGCTTGTGGTGTGTGTGCGAGCGTGTGTGTGTGTGTAGCAGTATGTGCTGTCTGGTAATGTCTTGTGACAGCCACACAGAACCCATCCCTCACGGTATGCCCACATCTACCTGGGAAATGACCATCCCCATCATCCCGGGCCTTTAATCTGATCCATGTCAGTGTAAGGTAGTCTCATACAGTCAGATGGGCTGTGTGTGGAAGCAAAGGCACAAACATTCCCAGGCATGGATTCCTATACTGTCTGCACTGGGATCATATCCTAAATGCTCTTGTTAAATTATTAACTAGGGATGAGCTGACTGGAAAATTTTGGTACAAATTATTGAAATAACAATTTGGCCCAGAGTCTATGCCGATATAATGTTTTTTAAAATTGTATTTACTAGTTTAGTTTTATTATTCAAGCCCCTGTTTATCCCAAATAAAATCATCTTCATTATAGGAAAAACCTTAATGCTTCATGACTCTGTCTTTGAGCACTTAACAAGTAAAGAAAGATATCAGTCACCGCCAGCAGTCACTGAAATCAGTTTACACATCAGATATCAACTGATAGAGCTGTTTGGCTGACATTTCATTGCAGCCCTATATCAAACTTTAACTAACTAATTAATAATTTTTCAGTCTTGAGAGCGATTTCTTGATTATGAGACATCAGTGCAGTTATACAGCCAAGTTTAACATGAGTGCAGATTATAACAGTTTTTAAGCTTTTAATCATAAATTCTCATAAAATCATTGATGATTTGTCCATGTTGACTGATTCAATGAAAGAAACGAAGACAAAGCTCGAATTTAAATAAAAAGGAGTAAAAAGATTTACAGTCTGTAAATCTAAATGTATAGCAGGTTTCATGTAATTACCCTCAGACCTCTGCTGATTGTTTGCTTATAAGCCAATTCCCAGGCAGCCACATGCCTGAGGGCATTTCATTTGTCATAATTTTATTTGTACAAAACACTGTTTAGCAGTTTAGAAACAACAGACACATACTTTCATATGTGAAAGGAACAAAATAGATTGGCATGTAAATCACTGTCAAACAGCAAATGTATGTTTTACAAGTCAAAATTAGAAATGTTATTCTCTGCAGTGCATGGGGATTTGCTAGCTTGAAGTCTTTATTTTAGGTTATATGTTTAGCTTTTTCAACATTTTCCAGCAGTAGTGCGTCTTTGAATCTTCTTTGTTTGCTCCATAACAAAAGAATGTTTTAGAGCTATTAAAAGAGCAAGAAAGGCCACTTTGCTCTTCCCCACTTGACAAATGACATAAAGTTGCAAGTGCCAAGATTCCTATTTATCTGGCTGTTTGCATTTTGCAGTGCCGATCATATTTAAACATAGCTTTGAACAATCTGCACTTTTCTCTGTCAAATAACTTTTGTGCATTGTGTTGGATCATGCAAAACTAAAACCCCATCCACTCATTGTGTGCTGTCTACTTGGGTTGAAGGGCTTTGCAAAATAAACTAACTCCTTTTGGCTTAGAAGACAGAGACTGTGCTGATGTGCACACTTTTGAAAAGAATTCTACATTTGTATGGCTGAATCGATACAATTAAAATTGCCTTTTGCGTTAAGCAGTTCGCCTCCAAACTCAAAGTGGGGACCTCAGCAAAGTTGTTGTTTTCTCAGTCTACACCATTTACCTCAATTCTACCCTCACTGACAACCTGCTTGCAAACTTCAAGGCCAAGTGTGCATAAAACAAATCATTTCAGAGTGTCAGCAGATAATGTGGGGTAGTGATGCAAATCTGTTTACCACTTTTCTTCCAATAGATTAAAGGTGCTTTTGTGTTGCGTGCTTTGACGGCATGTCACAGAGCAAAGAATATGTGTGTGTGATGTGTGTGTGTGTGTGTGTGTGTGTGTGTGTGTGTGTGTGTGTGTGTGTGTGTGTGTGTGTGTGTGTGTGTGTGTGTGAAATACAGAGAGAGAGAGAGAGAGAGAGAGAGAGAGAGGTGGAAAGGCAGAGAAAGTGATTAAGTGGGTGCTTGTTTATATGTGTTTGCCTTAAGTGTGAGCAGGTGGATTTGAGGAATCAGCTGCCTCCTTTAAGTGGTTTTTGAAGAGTACATCAGTCACTTTTCAGACTGTGAAGTGAGTATCGGCAACTAATTATGATTAGTCTTAATATTATGTCTAAATGGCAGGAATGTCATTACCATTTGGATTTTATATCTTCACCGACCAGAAATGCTCAACAGTTATCAGCCGAGGTTTCGCCGCTGTTGTAGGCTCAGCTTCAGCAGGATGTCTGATCTTTTTAATTTGGTCTCCCGTGTAAGTTCACACAACACAGAGAAGTTGTAACGGAGCCTGACTTGTGGTGTATTATCTCTTGCTGACGCTGTTTATCTTTCACAGCCTTAGTTCACCCTCATATTTAGCAGCCCGCTCTTTAATTATGATTAGGCTGTTCACACTTCTCACCCCCCTCATCGCTCAATTACAGCACAATATTGATTTGTTCCTGTAGAACCTATCAAGGATGCACAACCAGGAAATCACTGATGTGCTCTCTAATATGATAAATGTGTTTTAATCCAGCACTACATTAAAACGCCATCTTACACTGCTATTAGCTGCTAAATTAATGATCAGAATTAACAAGTTTGGCAGTTGGAACGAGACTGGTCCTTGATTCCCTGTTGTTGGCCATTTCGCTCTAAAACTTTGTCCTCGTATCTAATGAACCCATTTCTTTAAAAGGAACTTTTAAAACAACAATTTATCATCACTCATAAGAGAGGTTTGTTTGTTCCACGAGTTAAAACATACTCCCTGAGGTACCCATATATAGGATCCCAGGGTGCAGTATCTAATGGCAGTCACTTAGTAATAGATAGTATCTGCAGTGGCACCTTAAAGTGATCATCATATAGAGAGCGCACAGGCTTTCAGGCTCGCACGGCCAGGGAAAGAGAGCATGTGGCAGTGTCAGCAGCCTAGTGCGGCATGGCCAGGTTTCCTGGGGCGAGGGCTGTACTGTGCTCCATACGGAGGGCCTGTGCTGGGAGCCCGGGGGCCATGCAGTCCCAGGTCAGCAGATGGGCCTGTGATTATTATTTCCAGGCCTGTCTTACCTGACCACTTCCTCACTCCGTGAACAGCTGTTTCACTCGCTTCACTGAGACGCTACATGAACAGCCATTTTTCTTCTGTTCTTTACTTTGTACATAGTATAAATCTTTACTGTGACCCTGCTCTGGGCTCCTTCCACCTGTGTCTTACCTCGGGCAAAAGCAGCCCTGGAGGATTGCGTATCTTTTTTTCTTGGTCTTTACCAAGGCTGGAAAAACAGCTATCACGATTGTTTTCCAGACAATGGAACATAAGAGTAAACGTAGCTTCATTTCATAGTGAAAGACCTCTGAGTCTGCTGCGCTTATACTGCGCCGCAAAATACACAACTGACATCCTATCTCTCATAACCGCACCCATGATTTTTACAATTTTCAGTGCCGATACTGAAACTTAAGGGTGCTAATCATGGGGATGATTGAGATATGATTTGGTTTGCTCTTGACAATGTAAAATTTATGCCTTATAATTTTCCAGAATCAGGTTGATGTATTGCAGGGTGTAAGAACATGCCATTTCTCATTGACTTTGTCAGGTTTAGCAATCACATACTGCAGACTATGGTGCTTTTGGATGAATACCCTCTTTAGTCAAACAATTCATCACACTGCAGGGAATATTGTTCTGCAGCACCTGGTGTTCAGACTATTTCTGTGTTCTAAACACTGTTGGTACAAACCATTTGTTTTCTATCCAACAGTGTTAGCAAAGTCTCATTACTGCTCCTTTATTTTTAGATATGACCAAATTAAATATGACTAATTGTTAGTTATTTTCAATTTGCTGTTTGGAAGTCTAAAAAGGGTCATTCATTGTCACCATTATTTTTGACCCGATATAAAATAATTAATAACTACAGCTCAAAAATGTCTATTTTCCCCACCTTAACTTTTTGAGTAGAATATTTTATTGGACATCTTGAGTTTCGGTTCAATATACCAACAGACACAAGCAGCCTTTGTTCTGAGAGAACAACATCAAAAGTAATATCTTCATTGCACTCCAATCCAAGAGAGAAATTTTTTTTTTTTCACAGAACAAATGGTCTCGGTAAGTAGTTTAACAGCAACAAAAACAAACTGGGGGGAAACATTTAACCAGGAGCACAAAGTGAACTGCTGAAACAGTTTTAAGCCCCTCAAATCATTCAACATAGATTCAAGCGCTGAATGAAAGCAGAATCTGGCTTATTTATTGATGAAAATGAAATGGCTGAGAAAGGGGATTTCTTTGAAATGTGCAACATGAAATAATAGATTTTCTCAGCTGTATAAACTGCAAATCCAAAGAGGCTGGGGGAGGAGAGTACATTTTGACTACACTAACTCTCCCCCACACCACAATGAAAAAAAGCCCTTCCCGCTAGAAAGACGGGGAATACACCTGTAAGGTCACGTGTCTGGCTTTCAGAAATTCACATAAGGCTCTAGCCACTGAGCTGTTGATCAGACACCTCTTTTCACACAGCTGGTGCATTTAGATTCCCAGCCCCTCCTTCAAATCCCACAGTGTGCTCTCAAGGAAATGTGTGGAAATGAATTATGGAAATTTCTGATGGGAAACTTGGTGCATTAGTGTTTCATTTAGCTTGCTCGTATCCTGAAGCGCTGCTCCAACCTACAAGGGACAGAGCTGGAAATATAACTCTCAGCGGCAGGGAAGCCCACAGGGGTGCGTCTCCCAGTCAGGGCACGGGCCAGTCGATTTATCTGCCAGTGGCCTGGGCCTGTCTGATACAAGCTCTCTCACAGGTGGATTTATCACCATTGCCTGGAGCTGCAGGCCTACAAACTCAATACAGGCCTCCATTTTTTATACTGGCTAAGCACAGCAACCTCTGCTAACTCTCCTCAACCTCTGAAACTCAGGGTGGACTCCTAGACATGTTTTATTTGTGTCGGTGCTCCATTTTAGAGATGGCTCAGAAAAAGAAAAAGGCAGAATATTCTTTCAGAGAAGTGATAGCTACATAAAAGGTCAAGCATGGATTAAATCTCCAAATATTAATTCTTTAATTGTAATTGTGATAAAATGATTTAAAAAATAAATAAATCCAGCAAATCAAAAAAAGGTAGATTGCATGAGTTTTTGTTTCCATGGTTGTTCTCACACCACTTAATGTCTTCTTGGATTTCTGGAAGACTTCTTGGACGTTTTTCATATCACCCTGTGACAGCTGCGATAGTCTCCAGCCCCCCCACGACCTTGAGCAGGAAAAGAGAAAAGAGAAGAACATGGGTGGATGTGTGAAGAGCACATATTGGATCAGCCATCTGAGCCATGAAGTCCTTAATTGCTTCAATAGAAAAATTGTTTAGTGCTACTATGCTCCTGCTAGTCATATAATTTATTGAATCTTTTATTAATATCTTTGCAAATACAATTTTTCACAAGCTCGTAACATAAGGCTGCTCTCTAATTAGTTAGTGGGAGCAGCAGCTAAAATGAAAGAAACGTTAGTTAATGTTTGCAGAATTACTGGAATTTCTGGTTAAAAAGAAGTGAACACTTTACATGTAACTCCATTTAGGAAAAATGAATTAGCCAAGTCAGTGCTGCTGGTGATATGTGGACATACCACCTGCCAAATGGTTTGTCTTCTGCTTTTAGCTCATCTGTAACCCCACCCAGAATCGTAAACTGTAGATTTTTGATATCTGTTCTGCCTGCTGTGAGGTATGAGATCAAAAAAGCAAAACAAAACAAGGTTGTTCTGGTGCTTACATAACTTGCTCAGCAATGTCATAACCAATTTCTTCATTCAATCATTAATATAATTTTGCATACCTTGCGACTAAATTAGTCATCCAACGATTTTCTCAACTGATCATCCAGTTTAGGGTCACAGGAAGGAGACAAGATTATTTCTTAGCCCATGACATATCAAACCTCAGTGCTGTGTAACACTTCAGGTGAGATATAAAAAAAATCTTGTGGTCACTTTTTCACCTCACTGTAGGCTCAGTATAATGTATAGCTGAGGCCGAATATCCCAAGTACTGAGGAAAGCATGCAACTTTGAAGCAACTACTTTTTCAAAAGGCATTACCATATATGACTGAAGGCCCTGTTGTGCCCCTTATGTAAGCAGAATAGAGGAGAGGAGAGAGTGAATTTACCGCAGGTGTGAATTTTCCCAGAGAGGTTTGAAAATGTAAGGAGTGTTCCCAAGAAATGGCAGCGTGCAAATCAAAACCCATTCTGAGTCATTAATGCAGTTTTTCCAGCAAGAGTTGAACGACACAACAAGTCACTGACATTAAAAAAAAAATGGAAAAAAATGTGGAAGTGCTGAATTCTCGTCCTTTCATCGTGGGTGGGTTAGTGGTCAAACAAGTAAACTAGTCTGAGCAGATGTGAAAACACTGTGTGTCTGTTACTTGTTTTATTGTTGCCTCTTACTCCTTTGAGATAAATAAGTGCTCGGATTTTCACATTAGTCAACTTGGATGCTACACCTGCAGCAATGTGCTATGTGCTCTCTAGTAAAACTGTAAAACATTTTAGAAAGGTTTACCATAGTAATGTGTGTTCACCATCCCATCCTCTTACTCTAGTGTGTATTGATTTATTCCCACAATTCACCTCTTTGAATTTGTTAAATTCTTTCATGCAGCTCTGTCCATTACAAACACTTTAAAGACTCTTCAATGCTATGCTATAACGTGAGTAAGGGCAGGACATCTCCATCTGCAGTAAAACTTCAAAGGTCAAAAAATTAAAAGCTTTATGCCATGCCAGCTACTCACCGTTTTACAAAGGGCTGTCTATAAAATTTATAATCTTGACCTCACTATTTCTGATACTTTGCAAATGAATAAAGCACATTTCCATTTTTAAAAAAAACTTTTAATTGCTTGAAACTTTTGCATATGTGTAGTCTGGTGCGCAGCACTCTGTTCACAACTGCTGGTATTAATGCACTGTCAGCTTGATTCTGATAACAAATATCTGTTTTCAGAAACACATTGTTGCAGCCAAATGGTCCCCATGTAGGTGGCAAACCCTTCGGCCAGCGGCAAGCTGGTCCCAGCCTGCTGGCAACAGCAACAGCGTGCCCACTTCATGCTTCAGCCACACCTCCGCTCACAGTCCGTTACGCCAGCCTGCAGTGCATACCTGGCAAACGCCGCAGCGGCTTGCCAAGAAAGATTTATACCTGGTGTTTGACCTACTTGAGTTTGCATCTATATTAGTGAAGGAAAGGGCTTGGTTGTGGGGGAGAGAAAGGTCACTGAGATCCCAGGTCCTCCTCTGATGCATCAGGATGATGGAACTGGCTAATTTAATGAGCAACAGTTGTCCCCTTGGCTGCTACAGATGGTGCACTGCAGATCAGCTCAAAGCCGCCTGGAAACATAGCTTTCACAGCACACCCATCATCTACTAACATGGGCAAGACTCTGATGCTGCACAGGTGCAAAGTGACTTAACTCCAAATTGTTAGTTTTTTTTATTTATTAGGGATTTAATAACCGTTTCCTCTTTGTTTAAAAAAACAGAAGCCTTTCTGACTCAGATTTGTTGGTTATAATTTTTACACCCACCTTACATTTAACCTTTAGTCACTCAGGCTTTAATTCTTTGTAAATAATATTGATGATTTGTGTGCTTTTCTTTACCTTTGAGCTCTGTTTTATTTTGTTTTGTTTTATTTATATTTTGATATTGCTAGGGATGATGCAATGATCGGGGACCATTCTTAATTTCGTTGTTCTCATGACAATGACAATAAAGTTTCTGATTCTGATTCTGATTGAAAAGTTTTTCTTTTTTTTTTCTTTTTTTTACCTCAGCCAAGATGAAATTAAGTTCTGGGGATTTTAAGTTTGTTTATCCACAAATCTGTTAAATGTGTAATGATGTCCATCACAACAGGGAAACGGGAAAAGAGAAAATTTTATTAACTGATGAAATTTCTTTACTGAATTTAGCAACAGAGACTTCACTGGTATGGTTGTTTGCTGAAGCACAAATCACAGTGAGGCCTCAGATGATCCTGCTAGGGCTCCACCATCTGCCAAGCAGCTACAGCTACAACCAGACCGAGCTGGACATGAAGCCTCGTCTTGAATCAAAAGAAGAAGAAGAAGAAGAAAGACATATTAGGATTAAAAAGTCAAAATAAACTTCTTGGGTTTCTTGAATCCAGTTAGTTGCATTCCTCAGTAGTTCACCAGTTTAAAATGTTGTTATCATTTTTGCATAAAAATAATAAATTAAGGCAACTTGAATATATTTTTTTGTTGCTATATAATTAATATAATTAATTCGGACTAATAAGGCTAGAAGATAGAATACACTCAGTGCACTGGTTAGATATTGTAACAAGATTAGGAAAGTTATTTTGTTTTACAGTGCAAAACAGTATTTGAACAGATTCATACATTCGGGATGTGACTGTACTTAAATGGATGTCATTCACTAAGGAGTAGAAACAGTACCATTGTTAGTTGTCAAGTCAAGTGGTCTATTGTACTTAAAATGAATGATTAGAACAATATTGCGCAATGCATTGTTCCATGCATTTCAACACAGACACAAGATCACACATACTGTAATGAAAAATATGTGCTGACTCAGAGATGCTGCATCCATATGTTTTAAATCAAAAACAAATGAAGAAATAATCCTTGCTAAATAGCATAAAGGTCATTGTCGTAAATGCACTTTGCCATTCTTGATTTTTTTTTTTTTGAGACTCTGTCTTTGCACTGTTGTTCTCCAATCCCCTGAACTGCTACAGTCTTGTTTCAGTTCTACATTTAGATAACTGCAATTTTGTAACTTTACTTACTTTAGCCCAAGTCTTACCTCCTCGCCAAACAAATGTAAGTGGAGCAAATCCTCTACTGTTGTGTGAATTCTGTTTATTTAGTTTAATTAAACTAAACAGTAGAATTTCAGGTCAAAACTTTCATTTAAAAAATCTTAGTGTCTTAATTTTAATCTTTAAAAAATAAAAATAAATAAATATTGTGTCAAAAGCTGTTGAATTAAAAGGAAGAAACTTACACGTGCACTTCCAGTTTTTATTGTCTCTTATGACCTCAAAATTGTCTTTATTTGAAAAGGTTTACTTTCTTTCTGTTCTACTGCATTAATCCTTACAGAAAGTTCGTGGCACAGAATGTTTTTCAAGTAGTTTTATCTGCCACAACACAAACATTATTTTTTTTCATATAGCAACATTAAAAACACTACAGGTAAGTCACCTGGCACTAAACCTAAAATAATTTGATGTCTGTGGAATGAGACACAAGAGAAATATGTTGGTGCACTGGGTAATTTGCATGATAGAATAACCTTCCTTGTGTTTGTGAGGAAAAAAGAGCTAATGTAT